>NC_136070.1:1160280417-1160658200 GCF_964261635.1 Lissotriton helveticus | reverse complement strand
TCGGATAGGGGGGGTGCCCACACCTACAATAGACCAGGGCACACCTCTAGGATAGATTATATTCTAATAGATGTGTGCTTATGGCCTTATGTAAGGGATATGCAGGTGGTCCCTTCGACAGAAAGTGATCATAACTCACTCTCCCTAAAAATTGAACAATGGTGGCAACCGTTAAGGATGACCAACATCAACCTGGCACCTGTACCACCAGATGAATCGAAGTCTCCCCATGTGGTAGAAGAATCAAATGGGCGAAACTGGTTTTATCCGAGGCAAAGGTTGGGGAAATTAAATCCCATCTAAGCCGTGCGATAACATCTCTCGGAACCTCCTTAGAAGGGGTGGGTAACGTTAGTGGGTGTTTTGTCTCCCTGATTGAAGCTTTAACTAACGTGTTTACCCTCTACCCTAAAAAGCCGGGTAGTAAAGGAACTAACAAACCAGTTGATGGTTGGTACACCCACGTATGTAGGGGCCTTAAAACAAAGTTAGTTAGGGCAGTTAAATCCAAATCCCCTAGTCTGATTCAGGATGCAAGGAAGACCTATAAAAAGTCCCTTAATTTGGCTAAAAGGGAGTGGGAAGTTAAACATCGGGAAGATCTACTCCAGGCTAGTAAAATCAGGGATCTCATAAATAAGCGGAGTAAACCCGACGCAGCCATGAGGCCCTGTAACATCCCGCCTCAAAGCTGGGTAAAACACTTTGGGTCCCTATACCTCCCTCCAGACGGGGAACTGACCGTGGGGAGGGATCATATACTAACATTTGAACCTCATGCCTATGACCTCTTCACCCCTTTAGAGATCGAGGGGGTTATAGGCTGGGTAGCACCCCGAAAGGCACCGGGTCCGGATGGCCTTCCGGGTGACTTAATGAGGGCTTACCCGGCGGATTGGGGAAGGATCATAGCAGCTCTCCTAAATGATATTATATGGGGAGGAGCAGTGCCAGAATCCTGGAAAGGGGCTGTGGTTGTACCCATTTATAAAAAAGGGTGTAGGGAAACTCCGGGCAACTATCGCCCTATAAGTCTGATTGACTCCACCCAAAAGATAGCTGGTAAAGCTATCCTCGGTAGGATTCTTCATTGGGTGGAGGAGAGAAAAATCCTATCAGACTTTCAGGCAGGTTTCCGGGCTGGTATGGGGACTATTGAGCAGGTGTTTAGGCTGTTCCTTTTGGGGTGGAAGGTGGTGGAACTAGGCAAGGGTAGTCTTTACTTAGCTTTTATAGATTTGAAGACTGCCTTTGACCTAGTTCCCCGGGAAGAGCTCTGGAGGGTCCTTTATGAGTTGGGATTACCACCTTACATCTTGTCCCTTCTCATAAGCCTTCATGCCCACACCTTTGCACAGGTCCGTTAGGGTAAAAACGGAGAGCTCACTGACAAGATACCAGTGTCCAGGGGCGTAAGACAGGGCTGCGTCTTTGCGCCCACCCTATTCTCGCTATATCTGAATGGGGTGGTAAAACATCTTCAACAAGAACCAGCCGACGCCCCCTGCCTTGGAGGTGTTCGCATCCCAACCCTGCTATTTGCGGATGACACGCTCCTGATCTCGAAGACCCCACAAGGCCTGCAGAAATTATTAACACGATTCCAGGAGTTCTGTGAGGCAAAAGGGTTAATAATAAATGTGGACAAAACGAAATACTTAGTTGTAAATCCACCTAAAAAATTGGGCTGCCCACCTACACTTAATTCTATCCCTCTAGAGAGAGTACCCGAATTCGACTACCTAGGTATCCGGATTACGGACAGGATGTCTTGGGCTAACCACATAGATAAAATGGTCATAAATCATAGGAGAGTAGGAGGAGCTCTCATGAGGGAATACAGGGCCTCAACCAGGAGATCACTTACCCCAGTACTCGAAATCTACAAGGCCAAAGTAGTGACATCAGCCTTGTATGGGGCAGAATTGTGGGGCCACTGCCGGCTGGATGCCCTAGTGACAGCAGAGAGCAAGCTTTTAAAATCTCTTATCTCTGTTCCATTGAGCACACCATCTGTACCAGTGTGGATGGACATGGGATGTAAAAACATTAAAGACCAGGCCCAGCTTCGCCCGCTCCTGTTGTGGACAAGGATTTGGAGGAGCGAAGAATTAAAATCCTATGCTGATGCCCTGGGAGATATAATGAGCCAGGGGGGTTGGGCTCATATAAAATGGTTAAGTGACACCAAAAAGCTTTTGGAGAACATCGGCCTAGGAGATTGCTGGTCATCTCGCTCAGCCCCTCCAAAAGAAGTTGTTAAGGCGCTTTTTTGGAAATGGACTGCGGAGCGTCTAATTACAACCTCTAACCACTGCCGGTCCACAGCCGCCTTTTTACAAATTAAAGACACCGTGGCATTTGAACCCTACCTGGACTTGATTTCTCTCCCCTTTGACCGAGCTCTTTATTTTAAATTCAGAGTTGGTTCCCTTCCGCTAGGTGCTCTGGTATCGAAATGGTCTCTTGTGGCCCGTACTTCTCCCAACTGTGCATGTTGCCCGAGTAAAATTGAGTCCATTGCCCATGTTTTATTTGAATGCCCGGACTACGCAAGGCCTAGGAGTTTCTGGTTGAAACCACTCTGCCGGAACATGGGCACACGCAGTCATTTAGTAGCCTTGCGTATTCTAGGCACGGACACTTCCCCCCCCATTGTGTGCGGAATAGCTAAATTTTTAAAACAGTTTTGGCTTATTCGATGTAAGAGATTGTCAGTAGCTGTTTAATTCTCTTTTTAGTTAATTTATTAACGGTTTTTCACACCCTCTTATCTCTTTTAATATTTTTATACTGACTTCTTGTGGCAATGATTTTTTTGTACATTGTATTAATTGTATTATAAAAGTGCTTATAAGATATCTTGCATATCGAATAAAAGCTTATGACTGACTGACTGATATTTTGAAGACAAGAACTTATGGTTTTACATCCAAACTGAGTTATATCCTAGTGGTGTGCCTCAATCTCTAAATGGGACAATCTTAAATCGATACTCAAACTGAAAGGGATGGCAGCCTTCTTCTTGCCCGACCTCTTAAGAGAGTCTGAGGAGGTGAACTATCCAACCCTAACACACAAACTAAAAGGATCTAAATTAAAATCTACCACACCAGAATGAATCACTTTTGTCATAAAAAGAAGACCGTTGGCTTATTCTACACATTTATTTCAAGAACCCATGAATAACAGGTTGTCAGCCAGCCAGACCTCCCATCATACCAATTCGGAGTGCGTAACATCAAAGAAAGCCAGAAGACTGGATTACCTCTTAGGTGGTCACTTACAACACGCAAAGCCTTCCAGGAAGACACCCAACAACTATGACGCAGGTCTAAGTGGAAACAAATCTAAAATGGTCTAAACAATGCTGCAAAGCCGCACAAATGGAAGCAAAGTGCTGTGAGAAGAATACCATACTAGAATTGTGTGCATTTATTCACCAAAATAGCTGGCCTAACAATGTAGGTACTATTTATGGTACTGTTCACCGGACTAGGAAAAAAACAATTAGACTACATTCGATACTTCACAGTGAGCACGAATGGTCTGCCCCAGGCACGTTAAATGACCTACTATTGAAATCCAACATCCACACCCTGCTACTGTGTTTCATGTCTTCACATATTATCCTCAGGGATATTGCGTTTCATTAAGCAGTTCATTCAGAACACACCAGAGCTTGCAAATGCTGTTATACAACAACAAACCGTTAGCTAATTACGTTAAAAATCAAAGCTTTACAGCATGAAGCAAGTCACAAATTAACACAATAGCAAAGATTTGCAACACAACTGATGTTGTAGTACAATATGCACTGCAGTAAATGTCCAGTAAAAAGCTCTAGTTATAGATGATGGAGCACTGCACGACAATAAGCAAGCCTATCTGACCTTAACTCAGTGCATCAAGGGTGCGGGTACTACAGTAAAGTATGCCACATGATCCTGTCTAGTAACAAAGCAGGCGGAGTACAGTACCAGTCTAGGGTTCGCATATGTTCAAAAAAGTAAATAGTAGCATATTGAAAAAGTATATGCACATAAAAAAGCAAAATAAAAAAAATATAAAACGTCCTGTAAACGTGAAGGAATTTAAAAATGGATGCGCAACGTATACCAATACATCACTACCTGCTGGTTATGCTACTTTTAATAGTCGTTTTCTAGAGGTTAAGTACGTTGGGTAGATGTCTACTCGGCGAACATATCGGCATGGATATTGCAAGATACACTAGGTACGCTATAATCTGGTGCAGTTCCAATTGAAAAGGGCTGCACCAGGACCACGTACAGAACATTTTCTATTTTTAAAGAGAATATCCTCGATGCATATTGCACCCTGAATCTCCAGTCCTCTAGTGTGCAGATTCCACAATGCTATCTCTTCAGTTTTCAGGTCAACATTTTCAGAAGGTTCATCAACCAGAATTTCTCGCCTATGTTGGAGCGATGAGAAAGGAAAGATGGTAGCTTTTTGTTCATCGTGACGAGCAGCCTGGAACTCAGGGAAGTGGACCAAAATGCAAAAGCAAAGCTGCTGCGTCATGCAATTTCAAATGCATTCTTGCCCCCCCCTCTTCATAGACCCTCAGCTTCCACTCCACAACAAGCCTAGAAGACAAGTGGCCTTTCTTTGAAAGTTCATGTTCAGTTGTCGGCTGTCCGGCTTCACTCGTGACACTTACCTTTTTCTAGATAAAGGGGGCATTATAATATGCGATTTACTCAAGCAACCATTAACTCCAAACGTCCCTTAAGATTAGAAGTTGTTCATATCCTAGATGGTCCTTTCCTTCAACATAGGATAATCGTGAAGGCAATTCTGAAATGCAGAGAAATATGAACCAAAGATGGGAACATTCCAATCCACGCTACGTTTTGAGAAAGGTGGGAATACTTAGAGTATTTAATAATGTTAATATACAAGTCCTTATGTAGACAATGCAGAGACTCAAATATACTACGATGTGCAGGAAAAATTGCACAGATATTTAAGTGATAACTAAGAACGCCAGATTTTGGCTACTACAATGTAAAGCACCTACACAGGACAAAGAATTGTCCAAAATAAATCAAAGCATCTGAGAATGATTCCAGATGCACAAGCAAACACACACAGTCATTCGACAAGGTATGGACTTTAGGAAT
Source organism: Lissotriton helveticus (assembly GCF_964261635.1). NCBI lineage: Eukaryota > Metazoa > Chordata > Amphibia > Caudata > Salamandridae > Lissotriton > Lissotriton helveticus. Next base: position 1,160,653,050 of record NC_136070.1, on the reverse strand, counting down.
ACTACACAGACATGGAGCATTAACTGGGTAAAATGTACTGATTTTGCTGGCTAACAGAAAAAAAACATGCACCCAGAAATATCCAAAAGGTCCTACATTTGAGCTGAACGTCAACATTCACTGCACCTATTCCAGACAAAATACCATACTCCATGATGGCACTGAAAGAATATACAACCCCGTAGGATTAAATTTATTTTGCCATGAGTGGCAAAAGCTGCAGATTATAGATTCAACAGCAGATCAGCTCAAGAGACATAAAATAACTTGACAGTGAAAGAGGGAGAGTGAAGAGCACTAGAGACTATGGCTCAGGAAGTGGTAGCTAGAGTGCTATGGGTATTGAGCCCCCAAGAAACAACCGAGGCAAGTGACCGCTAATAATTTAGAAAATAAGACTCATATGGTGTAGTGCCTCAACGTGATAAAAATCCATCTTGTAATATTCCTGCAACCATTCAGCTCCCCTATACATCAAAATTACAATTTCACAGTAGACATGCCGGACGGAGTGTCTGTGGCTGGAAGGATGTGATTGATATGGCCAAAGATCGTTGGGGGGGTAAGGGGGGGGGGGGGGGGGGAAGGGGGGGGATCCAGAGGGTATTTGCACCCTGAAGCTGTATTCTTTAGAGACGGGGCTCGACTTGGTGGATACATAGCGTCATTTGCACAGGGATAGCCGGAGGTTCACATATCTCTCGGCGGTCCACGACTCTTATTCCAGAATCGATTACCTCTTTGTCCCCCAGAGTAGCAGTGAGCAGAGCGGCGGTGAGCAGACTGGCGGCAGCAGAGATTCTTCTGAGGGGTCTGACAGATCATTTCCCAGTGGCCATTACCATACAGATAGGGCAGAAGAGGCAGTCGTTTCGGTGGCGCCTCTCGGTGTAGCCCGTACAAAATGAGGACTATAGAGAACACATGAGCGACGACAGACAGGTATTTGAGAGTCAATGTGGGGTCAGTCTCCAGAGCTGATTTGTTGTGAGAGGCGGCGAAGCCAACTCTGAAGGGAACGGACATTTCCTGGTGCGCGTCAGCTCATAGAGCACATAGGGAGCCGCTACTACAGGCGGAGGCGGGCATTGAAGATCTTGAGCGTCGGGGTCAAGAGGCCGGAGGCAGCCAGGTCAGACGACAATTGCGGTTGGCCCAACAAAATTATGCCGCTCTACTGGTGGACGAAGCCCGGCAAGCCTGATTAGTGACGCGCGTGTCTGATGTTATTAGTCAGTATAATCTTGACGTTGCTGTGGAGGGTATCTTGTTGAATCAAAAGAAGGTGAGGCTGGTTCAAATCTTTTTGATGAGGAACGGACAGGAAGAACAGTAGTACTTCACAGCTGGGCAGAATAATGTAATACAATGAATTTTACATTTCTCTTGAGCTAAAAACACATGAATATGAAAATATATCAGGGCAACTACGCTTAGCAAAAACCAATGCTAATAATTGCTAGCGAGGGTTCCTTAAACTTCAGTCCCAAAAAGTCCACTGGTTCTCCCATTTCACAATGTGGTCTGTATTTGATGCCTCTCCACCAAAAACCGTCAAGTTGCTGTGTGCCCTACGCGTTTGAGACAATGAGTCATTTACAACTCGCTTCCTTGGAGGTTTGATTCATCACAACTCTCCTCAACCTTGGAAAGAGACTTCTGCCTTTCTGGTTGAGGTCGTTAGGCTTGGCTTCTTCCTTTAAATTGAACTGACAGATTTTTACTCTATCAATATAGGAGCCTATTCGTAAGGTACTTTGTGTTTTTAATACTCGATTGCTATCGTTCGAGTTAACTACTGAACACGATTAGAGAGACTTGTTTTACAAACAACTGTATGTCCTGAAGATGGTCTGAAGAATGATATTGCCACAATAGACCGAAACGTCGACTGACACATCTATTTCCCTAGTATTTGAGGAATTGTTTTCTATTGCTTTAGATTTATTTACCTCCTTATATTCTTTTGGAATAGATGTTTACACCTATGAGCTGTAGACTCTTGTGTACCCTCCATCATGGTGTTTTATGGTCTCTGAATGAACCCCTTACATTTCTGTTTCACATTAAAAATTGTGTTCTGCTGAATAATCATTTTATGAACAACTACATTCATGTTTCATTTTTTTTCAAAGTGTAGTCACCAATTGGGGCTTAACATCTAAGTAACAAGTCTATATAAAATTTTATTAAGATTAGTGAATAAAATCCCTTGTAGGCACCTTTAACATTTCTCCACCAAATAGGCCACATTTCTTCAAATGAACACTATCCAAAGTTGATGTAGGAGAGAGTGCTCCGGTGTAGGGGAGTGTTAATGGCAATGTTCAGACCCTGAAATGCATCAATGCTCAATGAGGTAAGCCTCAAACACAGTAGGTTATTTTCTTGTACATTGTCTCTAGAGTGGCTCTTGACTGGCTGAAAGTTCAGACTACTTGTGGGGCAGTGAAAGAGCAGCATTTGTGCACATCCCAGAATTAGGACATCCAGGTTATTCTCTTCATAAAAGTTTGTGGACTGTGCAAGTTGCAGGATTTGCTCAACTTCTATAACCTCCATCTGCATAAATCCCCATGGTTTTCAGATTGTTCTTTTCTTTGGCTGAATCTTAGGCTGCTACCCACTTCCAAAGTATCAGGAGAATAAGTAGTATGTTTTAGCAAGAGTACAAGTAAAGTGATGGGAACAGGAGAAAATCGCAATAATTCAATTGCATCGTCTTCTAGTATGGATTAAATTGAGCCAAACATCTTGCATAGAGCTTCAGATGACAACACGAGTCAATCCAGAGAACCAGGCCCCTAGCCCCATACAAAATGAAGGGGACTTCGGACAGGAGATGAAAATCATTTCTTCTAACAGGACCGGCCCAAAACCTTTGGAAGAGACAGATGTTAAGAAAAACATTTAAATTATTTAAGCATTAAGAATTTTCTTATGGAGTCGGTACATAACCACTTCCGAGTCTTATCAGAAAGCATCTTAGCCACAGCTCTCCCTTTTGACAGGAAGTGTAAGCTTTTAGGTCCAACACGAAGAGGTCTTACTCTTATGCTATATATCTGCCAGATTATAATGGATTACACAGGGATGACTGAAGTAAAAGCTAAAGCTTCAGTGTAACTTCAAAAACTGCAGGCATATGTTTCATACTCTGAGATACAGAATTTGTGACTGAGAAGCTCAGGGAGTCAATGCTTACATGCACGAGTACCAGCCGACAGACAGTAAAGAAGCAGCTGCTTATGGGTTCCAGGCTATTCTTAAATTGGTGTAGCAGAAAGAAATATTACTCAGTCAAATTTACGATCATCTTGAGAGGTTAAGTGGGCGTTTGTTGAAGAGAAGAACGGCCCAGTCATCAATTTTCATTTCCCGTCCTCTTCTGTTGCAGGACAACAAACAGGAGCTTCCTTCTACATCATTAAGTGAGGTGCTACTATAAATGCAATGAACACCGCCACTAATGTCAACAGAAAAACAGCTGTTTCACCACACAGAGTGGATCGGCCCTGAAAAGCGCAATCTTAAACTCACCAATATCCAAATCCATATACCCTTTTTAACAAGTATGAGTTTCTGGTGTGCCATAGTAAAAACAAACCCAAACCTAACCAGTTGGGAGATCTTCCACCTGGCATGAATATATGCCATGCTTCTTATATTAGAAAAATTAAAAACCACCTAAAACAGATGTCGTTTAGTAGCTGTTTGAAGAAGACCAGGCATCCAAAGGCAATGGTAAAACTAAAAATACAGACGCAAATATCTTGAGTGATTAGGCTGTCCATGCGTTCTTTTTTTAATCAATGTAACCTAACCATACAGCTAGGTATTACAGAATTCACTATAACGAAAAAAGATCACCTGCATGACTCGATAGCATGCACCCACGCCTCAAGTTCATCATAGCAAGTTCTGTATTTTTCTGACTGTTGTCTCAGCATGCATGACAGCCGAGTCTGTATCATGAAAAGGCTCTGTGGTGTGGAGTATCACACCATTTGCGAACTTCAACAGAGCATGACAAGCGGCAACTCACTGGGTGGCGGAGGACTGACAGTGGTGAATTTTTACCCTTCTATCAGCTTCCCTTTAATTTGAAATTGGTCTGCAAGTTCCGTTAGCCTGACTGGTCCTTTGCTCCATCCATGTGGCACGTGAATGGCGTAGGGGCATGTGCTACCTCTGTGTATAGAGGCTGATCGAGAAGTGTGTTTGTTACATGTGGTTCTAGCTACAGAGAAATCTATTTTGTTGTTTTAACTCTAAGTGGTACTTCAGATGAAGGGCAGAGAGAGTGCCAGACAGCAATATGAATTGCAGAACTTCTCCAAGACACTCCGGGCATTTGAAGAGGGTCCGACTTTAGGATGGGAAGGAGAGGAGAGAGATGGTCCCCTTGCAGCACAGCAAAATTCCACTGTCCTTTCCTGCTCCATTGGTCACTGAAAGGGCTATCTCTTTCCCATCTTTACAGATTAACAGGTAGGTTTGGTTTAAGCGGGCTAGTTTCTCCCTCTTTTGTGCCATTCTTTTGGGTTTCCCCTGACTAGACAACTCTACACCACCTTCCTGCTCACACCTGAAAACAGACTATGGTTGGACCAGTTTCAGAGAAAATAAGGAATTAGACCAAAACAGGTCTGAGAGATTAGGACTACTGGAATACATAAATGTTGTTGCAACATGAAGATGGGACAGAACCTTCCAGCCAGGGCACCAAAATCTCTCTACAAGAATCTGTGATCCCACACAGGTGCTGAAAGAGAAACTCTTTGTGGTCCAGGGTTGGGGTTTTGGCTGCCACGCCTCCTTGGAAGGTATGGGACCAGGAATGTGGCCAGTTATACAGTCTACAAGGAGAAGTCATGGGACAGCCTTAAGGAAGGAGCGGACAGATTGCTTAGAAAGGGTATTTGCAATAGGAACAGTGAAGGAACTGAAGCAGCAGAGAACTGATAGTGTCTGTGCAACTCAGGCAAGACGTGCATCGATCATGCTGAAGGGTGAGGTGTGGATGACATGCGGTCACTTCTGTGCCTGCTAAACCATGGAAATGAATAAGAGGGCTTCCAGAAGATCTGGCTATTCCACTAAGAGAAACTAGCTAAAATTGCAAGGCGCTGATGAAACCACAAACATAGCCTGCATTTTCATCACATTTTATTATAATCATTGATTGATACCAGAATATCACAACTGCAACCAAGGGCCGGCTTTTAGCTTAATGGGGGTGGGGAGCGCTTGTATTTGGGCTCCAGTTGGTTGGTGAAGTAACACCAACTAGAGCATGATCAGTGGGACCCTAGCACAGCCACTTCACCAACAGGACTAGCGCTGCTGGAGTTCACCTGATCTGGAGTGCACAACAGTGGATCAAGATCACATCAGTTGGGCCAGGGCAAAGAGCAAACATCCACTCTAAATAAACCAAGAATGTGCACACCACTACTTACCAACCCCTGAAGGAGCAGGTCCACGTGCGCAACATGAAATCTAAAAGTCAGAAGCTAATGAATAAATTGTGAACCTGGCGAAAGGCAGACTTACCCTGATCTCTTCTAACTTGAACAAAAAATAATCCTGGACACAGGGGTCAACCAGATCAACGGGGGCAGAGGCATAGCAGAAATATTTCCCCTGTGATTCCCTCAAGAAGGCAAAATCTGTTTTGCACATTTACGAACAGAAATCAGTCCTAATGGAACAGCAGGGTATTGATCCACTAATTACACCTTTACCCATAGATATGCTGGTGTAACATGTGAGCACTGTATTTTACTCACAATTTGTTTTCCTCATTAATCAGCAAAATCACTGGCTAGACAAATTTATGTTAGATGGTATATTGAGTTCTGAGTCTCTAGTCTAAACCCACACCACATTCCTGAGTAACCTTTGGACTGTTTATCTTGCTAAAGCAACAGCCAAGACCTAAAGTGGTATACTTGGTGCTCAGCTTTCAGCATTATAGTAAGGCAAGTCTTAGAACAATAGTGGTGAAAGCCACCTGTGCAGCCACTTGCCTAGTCTAGTGGCCATCGTTTCTACTTCTTTCTGTGACGTCCCCTCTCAATCAGGAGTCCTGGCTTTTTTAACATAGATCTCCCTGTTGCTGGACTTACCTACTGCCAGCATGCTGGTGGGATGCGAAAAGGTCTGTCATTGCTTCAATACAATATCACCATGCTGGCTTTTCAAACTTATTTCCTCATTTTTATTTCCATATTGGAATCTATATCTTCAACACTAGAAAAAAATGAACTGTATTTTTGGCCGCTCCCTCTGTAATGCTCTGATGCACTACTCAAAGCCAAACATGCTCTTCATAAATACCATGTCAGAACAAAAAGGTGCATTACAATATCACTGTGAGGATTGTGGGATCATGCTTATCAGGAGGACTCTCCCCAAGAGTACTTTGTTTTTTAAAAAAAAGAAAAGCGGGGAGGGCGGAAGGCAACAGGTGGTCCTAATCTGTATCATTCACTTGCTCGACCAGAAATTCCAGCTCCAAGACATTGGCTAGTCAGATTAATTGTTGATTAGTGCACATGATTAATGGTAGACATGTGTCTTGCATTTAAATGCCTAACGTTGAATGCATAAAATAACAGAAAATTTACTAATTTTTCTCCATTTAAAATAATTTGTTGGAGTGTAATAAACATATACAACGTAAGCATATTTAAAGAACACATTCGAAGAAAATGATTAAGAGGTCCCTCACCAAAAAGTGAGTACTTTGGCAAATGAAGTAGGTAACAGGAGAAGATGTGTCCTCATGTAATGCAACTGGTGCTATGTAGAGCGCTCTGATACCCGATTTGGGGCAAGTTCGCGCTTTATAAAACTCTGTAAAATATTTTTTTTTTTAAATGTTGGGTCTAGGAGAATGAATGACTTGATACTCCTACTTGACCTGTAGGTAACAATGATTCCCATGGACTAGTAGTAGGTGGAGGACAACCATAGGCTGAAGCTATCAACAGGAGGGTGACTTCCTGGACTTTATGGGCAGGGTGAATTATTGGTCATGTGGACTGCTGGGTGTGACAGAGGTCTGCCTGAGCCAACCTTTTGCTTGGAGATTGAGCAGAAGCCAAGAGTGCATGGTGAGGAGGAAGTCTGTCAAGGAAGTTTATGCTTACAACCTCCAGCTGTGCTCCCTGGAGGAGCCTTTCTGTGCTCCCTGGAGGATCATTTCTGGAATGGGTTTCAGTGAAGCTGGTCTCCAAGGTATTGGCCAAAAGCAAAATCAGTGGACACCATGCACACCCTGAGCCACCGCTCGGATTACCGTGGTACCCCCCCCTCCCCCCACCCAGGACAGAAAGCAAGGACAAGTCTCCCCATCTAGTCGTGGGCAGGCGCTTGTCACTAGACCTTGCAGAATGCAGTTTGTAGACAGAGAAATCCTGATACAGTAATCAAATGCAATCCTTTACATAGAGATGATCAAGGAAGGTTCTCTCCCAGATTTCCATAGGCCCGACAAAGTCATGCTCATAATGTTATTTCTTGTAGAGGACCAAATAGGAAAGTTGCTAGGACTGTGGTAGCCTGGATGACCCAGCAGAACAGTAAGTTAGGGAACTGTGTCCATTCCATTATGCATGTACCCAATGTGTAGAGGTCACTAGGGTCTGTGCAGATGCAGATCCACTATGTGACTTTGTTGGGTGACCCTAGACCAGGCTCAGAAGGCGTCTCCTTGAAACGGATCACTTGCCATTCTCTGTAGCACTGCAACACCTGTCCATTTATGTACTGCTCTCAGAAGAAATGTATCCAACACTATCAGAGTTTGCCACATATTTTTTGTGTCTGTATTCATTTGCGAACTGCTAAAATGCAGAGTGAGGAATCACTATGTTTAGCGAGGTCACCATTCATGGGGCATGCACACACCCAAGCCAAATCCTTTATCAGTAATGTAGAATGTGCATTTCTTTTATATGCAAGATATGCCCCGATTGAAAGGTCTTTCCTAAGAAGGCAGATCAAAAAATAAAATGTAATTAGGTGACGCATTTCTGTTTGAATTTTACACCTCCAGAACGCGCAGCCTCAATAGATAAAAAAATAATTAAATGCACCGAGTGTCTGTACATTGCTGCCAAAATAAGTGCTGTGTCTGCTTGCAACAACGCAGTTTAATATTACAGGACCTTGTGCACGTAGGTGAAGGGATTTTACCATGTCACGTTGTTTTACCAACATAGGGTTGAAAACGAGAAAGGGGCTTAAACGCACTCTCACGGGAAGCAGCCAGGCGAGAGCTCAAAATAAACCTAACCAAATTGAAGAAACCAACTTCCATCTTGTTATCCTCAGATACAGGAAACAAATGTCTCATGAATATCACAATGAAAAGCATTTGTAGAAGTTGCATGTTAGAAAGATATTAACCATGTTTAATTAGGTGACTATTTCCCAGAAAAGGGAAAAAAAATAGTTGCAAATGTCATGAGGTTACAAACCTTTCTCCCAGACTTGAGTTGCTAGACTTCTTAAATTAACCACAACTGGATTTCTTGGTAATGAACATTTTAGAGGATGTTTTCACTCAACAACGTCGAAATTCTACCCAAAGTCAAAAGCATTTGGTTTTTAAACTACTAATCAAGTATACATGGCAAACGATGTGAAGTGTGTGTTAAAGCAATTATTCGAGAGCACAATGTGACAATTAACTAATGCAGGTTGTCAATGATAACCCAATCATTAACTTTGGTCAGTAATGTTTATGATATTTACCTGCAATTCATTAACCTATAACTAAATATTTAAGTGATCATCTGCAGTGAGACACTACAGCTAATAAAAAGATTAACGGATCACCCCGCTTAGACATTTGGGGAGTATGGAACCACTGGACCAAAATTAGCCTTCTGCCCAGGACGGGACCTAAAACCCCATATCAATGTAGACCATGTTTTCTTCAAGAGGAGTCTTGAAATCACACTGACTACTGGTCACTCTTCCTCATCTGGTCCTTATACATTTTAAATGACTGTGACAAAATAGATCTCAGAACAAGCATTTGCAATGCAATAGGTCTCGCATTAGGAAAGTGTGAGCTATTGGTATTGTAAATTACACATTTATTTAATATGTGTAGGCTTTGAAAATATATAAATTAATAGCATGGTTATTCACAAAGCCAATAGCTTACACTTTCCTAATGCGAGTGCTATTGGCTATGGCAATGCTTGTTGGTAGCAAGCAAGGACAGTGCTGTGGTGGTGCCCCCGAGTGATGTGGTGGTGCCCCCGAGTGATGTGGTGGTGCCCCCGAGTGATGTGAAGGGTGACGGGGGTGGAGGGTGAGTGAGGGGGAGTGAGGGTGAGACGGTTGGGAGGGGGAGGGTGTGTGGGGGGGCGAGGGGAGAGTGAGGGCCAGGGGGGAGTGAGGGCCAGGGGGGAGTGAGGGCCAGGGGGGAGTGAGGGCCAGGGGGGAGTGAGGGCCAGGGGGGAGTGAGGGCCAGGGGGGAGTGAGGGCCAGGGGGGAGTGAGGGCCAGGGGGGAGTGAGGGCCAGGGGGGAGTGAGGGCCAGGGGGGAGTGAGGGCCAGGGGGGAGTGAGGGCCAGGGGGGAGTGAGGGCGAGGGGGGAGTGAGGGCGAGGGGGGAGTGAGGGTGTGTGGGGGGGTGAGGGTGTGTGGGGGGGTGAGGGTGTGTGGGGGGGTGAGGGAGTGAGGGGGTGTGAGGGAGTGAGGGAGTGAGGGGGTGTGAGGGTGAGAGAGTGAGTGAGGGTGAGGAGGTGTGAGGGTGAGGGTCCGAAGTAAATGGTGGCAGGGCAGACATAAGACAGAGAAGAGACTGCGTGGCGACTGCGTTGGTCAGTTTCAGAATCAGGAGGGGCAGAGTCAGCACAGTCTGCGAGGGATCAACGTGTCTAGAGGCAAAGCATAGCATATGTAGCATTGCAGCTAGCTAGTCGAGTGTTTTTAAGCAGTGTCCCTAGAGAGATGGCAACACAGCAACAGCATTTGAGGAGCAAGGCTACTGTAAACAAGCACGGTAGGCTTTCACTTTCGTCTAGAAACAAGCTCTGGCATTGCTGTGGCGGGGGAGCGGGAGCGCATTCCTTTGAAGTCTGATGCGGGAGGCGGAGGAGCGGCAGCCTTTGAAGTCTGATGCCGAGGCACAGACAAATGGTGGTGTGTTATGTGTCTGGCGATGGTGTGCACGCGTATAGATCACATAAACTGCATGCGATCCGCAGCCGTTTTGGTAGACTTTTCTTTTCCGCTTACTATAATCTCGCCGGAGCAATGTGCAAGCGCATTGGCTCAGGCGAGACCTAACAATGAAGATCACCGAGATGTGGGACAAACATTACCTTCATGTCCCTCATCCATGATGTGGCCTAGTGGCTAAGTTGCGGACTTTATAACATAGGTTCAAATCCCATTCTGTCGCACTGCACTTGACTGAATATCATGCACATTTTCAGCAACTGAAAAATTACAAGATCATAAATATGTTAAATCAAACTGTGAACCCAGGTGATATACTAGATCTATCATGTTCTCCGAACATCCCCAAAAACCTGCAGCACTCCATTGGCTCCCCAACTTGGATTTTCAATCTCTCCTGAATGCAGGCATACAAATAGTGACATTTATCCAGATGTAATCTGATCATCAGGATTCATACTTCTGTTCCTCCCAGTGTTAACGGTCTAGAATTGTAACGACTAAAATGGAAAAGGTCTTGGAGAAAGAATATGAGGACTGAATAATTCCATTGTCCTAATGACTATAGGCTGAGGAGGAAGCTCTTTCCTTTCTTGGAAATCCGGCACCAGGTACAAGCCACCACACTACTAGAGTTCTGCATTTTAGCACACTGAATATCTTCGTATAAACTCCGCAAGGTTAAGAGCACATCTGTTTGTACAACTCTGGCAGCAAGAACTCAATTCACTGGATTTGGGGGTGCTCCATTAGCTGTCAGCCACCAGGTGAAACTCACTGAAGTCAGCAAGAATTGCACACCAAGCTCAATTTTAGTTTAAACTGCATTTGCAGGGTTCAATGCAATGTTGAGGAATTCTCTACCAGTTTAGTTCTGTAAAATACAAGATCATCTTCTTCAGAGTCCGAAAAACGTTCTTCCACTCCTTAACACATATTATCAACGTGACCACTTTCTTCATCCAGGATTAAATAAGGATTATCAAACGGAAATCCATCAAAAAGAGTGTACTGAACCCAGACTGCAGCCTAGGAGTGAACGCAGTAAGTTATAAAATGTACACAATCTATGCAATTTTACATGCCCCACAGGGACACAAGCACACCCAGCTGTAGATTTGAGATGTCAGTGCACTGATCGGTCAACAACTCTGATTCTCAAATACCACACACACAACACCTTATCCACCCAAATAAGATATTCGCCATCCATGGACCTTAAACCAACGGACTCATAAGCTGCGCGATTCCATTAGACAAGAAAACAGTAATACAAAGGCATGCCAGTGGCAACTGTGCTATAAAAACACTGGATAATATGACAATGAAATATCGAAAAAACAAGGGTATTGGAGATCTAATCCAATCATTGCCTTTCGCTGTAATAGCACGAAAATGAAAAATAAGAACATTAATAATGTGTGCTTAAAAAGATTTCCGTTGCCTGGCTGCATGGAGACTGTGGCAAGGTAAACCAAATAAAAGCCAATGGCCTCATCTGCTTTTTCTTCAAGATTGACCATAAGCTCTTACTCAAAACAAGACCAGTATTTCTTATTCCCCATTACTACTTGCAATACCAAATCTCCCTTCTCGTGGTCTCAATCGACAGCAACGTTTTTATCAGACCCCCTTTCCTCTTCGAACTATTGTACATCCACCTATTAACAGGCTACCCTCAATCATAGGTCTTTCCAGAAAATTCAAGCCATAAGAATGAGACCCTTTGACTCAGCGCCATTGTAAAATAAGCCAGTTCACAGCATTGTAATAAAACCTCAAGTCCACCTCAAGACCAGCCTCAATTTGGTGTCTGTGGATTTCAAATACATTTACTGATTGCGAATTCATTTAGTTTTGGTTTGGGCATGGAACTTTTAATTGTTTGCACTGAGGGCTTTAAAGTTGGATGAAAAAGGAGGTTGGAGTCACTAAAGGTGGAGGTTGGGGTCACTAAAGGTGGAGTGAACTGTGTAATTAAGCTTAATTAGGCTTAAACATTAAACTTAGTTTCAGTGATGCCCATAAGTGTGCTAGTTAACTGGTATGTTAATTCCACTACGAGCTTTGTTATTGCACCCAGATATACAACACACCAACTGCCATAAACAAACCAGAAAGCACTATTGACTTTGTCAACAGTTGTTCACTGTTTAAGATGAGTAACAATGATATTGTTATAAACAAATACTGAACGTTTCAATTCTGAAAATGTAACAGTGAACTAAATATTGGTGACAGCTGTGGTTGGAGTAGTGGCCTTCAGAGTAGCTCAATCACTCCCATTATATTAACTCTATATTGCCACCATCAGCGTATCTTACGCTTTCCTCTTCAGCACCCTCTTCTCTCTCTCCTGAATGCACTCTCTCGCAGCTCCTAAACAAACAACGCACCCACTTACCTGTAAGCACTGCATATCCTTTTGCCTTCTTAATAATTTTGGCAACTATGTACCTCCTTCTCACTCATTTGCACAGACTCACAACTGCAACTCAATACGTGACCATTGCTTTGTGAGCTCTACAGAGAGGCTACGGAGTGGATGACCCTGAATCCTGAACTCTTTTGGCCCACTTACAGGCGCAGTGAGAAACTCGCACAGCCTTCAGTCTCAATTCAAGGGCGCTCAATCATGACACTTTATCAACCCCTATCTATGACTCGGTTGGATATATGCAGCATACAAGGTTAATATGGTACAAAGAAAAACAAATTCTGGAAATAGCAACCATTCTTAGGAAATGCATGATTAAGTAAAACATATGAAATATAAACGGGAACTAACTACCTGACATTGGTTATCGTGTTTTACATTCATTAGTCAGATATTGATCAGTGTTTTTGCCATTAAAGTCATGAAAATAGGTCACGATTGGGACATGCTTCGATGTTCATTACGTTGAGCCTAGGCAGCGCATGCTGTATTGGTATATGGACTTGAAGCACTGCCCATTCTAAACCCATATTTATCATTGGCTTGTGCCATTGTCCTTCGGGTCTTCGTTTGTAACCTCCCATGAGGACTGGCCTTTTTAAATTTGGTTGTTACATGGTACGTCTTCTTTAGTCTGTATTTTCTTTAATGTTTTCTCCGACTGCAGGCACTACATAATTTCCGACAGCATTCAGTGCGCCTTGAGCGCTTTCACTGGAGCACTTTTACAAAAAAAAAATTTTTAATAAATAAAGACTGTCAACTTGACAAACAAATTGTTTGGGGTAAAAGCACCCCATACCGCACTTTCGCTTTAATAGCAGTGAGGCCTACATTAACGAGAGAGCGCAGCAGGGGGCACTTATAAACAACAAGCATTTGCAATCCAATAGGTCTTAGATTTTAGAAATGTTGAGCAATTGGTATTGTAAATGACAATGCCTTTCATTACAACAGCTTTTATAAACAATAATAAGAGGCATTGTCAATCATTACAATGCCAATAGATCAAAATCTCACAATTGCGCGACCTATTGCATTGCAAATGCTTGTTTTTTATTACTGCCTGGTCTGAGACCCAAGGGGACCCAAGCCCACTTAAAGCCCAGCTTGCACCGCAAATTTGGAACATGCCTCAATGCACAAAAAGGATTTCTTTCAGAGAAGACAATCTTTTATGTGCCTTATATTCTTCGAGGCCATTGGAGAGCTCAAAAGTAGGCTGCCTCTTTTCCTTGTCCTTCCTGGATAAACCAACACTGGTCTTACTTCCTGGCCAACTGCCTGTGCCATTGCTGCACTGTGTACCACTGGCAAGGGAAGTTGGTAAAGGAGGAGGAGATTAACTGCAAAATCTACGTTCCGTTTATTTCTCCCACTGCCAGCGTCCCTGACTTATTTATGCTATATATATATATATATATATATATATATATATATATATATATATATATATATATATATATATATATGTCCAGCAAATATAATTTCATCTCGGACTACTAGATGATGAACAGATCTCTTCAAGGATTTACATGTTGACAAATCTCGTTTTCCTCTTCCGAGCAGACCCTTGCTCATCATCGTTGAGGTTGCCAATGTGGATGAAGAATGCTACCCTGGCCATCTGTTCTTGACAAAATGTCCCTTCTTTTATCTAGCAGTTGTGTGATATGGTTTGCTTACTTCCAGAATCAACCATTTAAACGGGACTTGTAGTTAATAGGTTAAGCGGCTGTCTTTTCGTTATGTTGTCAAGTGCACATCAGTCCTGCCAATTCATGAAAGGTAACAGTCAATATTCTCTTGGAAATTGCTAATAGAACCAGGGGACAAGGGGGTCGCACCCTTTGATGGAGGTAAGCTCCCTGCTCTTCTCTTGCTGAACTCTCTCTAGCTTGTAATCTCTGCACTTAATGGACTTTTTAAATTTTCTTTTCAATAGTTATGCTGCAGAGTCTCACCTACTACTTAATAAGCATGACTTATTAACAATATGTCCCCCCCACCCTCCCGCCTCCATAAAAAATGGATGTGAGCTTGATTGAGGCATGATCATTGCATTTTGGTGTGTTGTGGTGCATGAAACCAGACCAATTGGACTTCCGGTTCTTGTGGAGGTGGCCAGATTTTCACTAGTTTCATTCATGTCATAGTGCAGTGTAGATAACACCATAAAGCTGGGTCAAGCACATATTGATACAAATGCATATCCCTCAAACGACTGCCCTCGACTAGTAGGATCCATTGTAATTTTAGCCTGAGCAGTATATTTAAGCAAGTCCACAACCTAAAGTGAATTACTGGAAGCTAGGAGACGGGAGCTAGATAAGCACTTGCTTGCAGGGAGAGTCACAAACGTTGTGCATTTTGCATCTTAAATCCTCCGTCTATACTAAGCAACTTACTACGCTGCTTTTCAGACTGCTCTAGGCTCTGAGCGATGGGTGCCTTTAGATCCATGAGGGCACAGCAGGAGAAAAACGTGGCACCTCCTCCAGTTGCCTCATTCCAAGTGGCCTTTTTAGAACGATAATACTGCACTCGTGAACATCAGTACTACCGGGTTAAGTAGTTCACTGATGCACTATTCCATCTCTATTTAGCAGTTTACTGCTTGAAATTAAGAACCAACTAGGGTATCAGGATTCGTATACCCAATTACCAAAGGTTTTCCTGGTCATGTGAATTACACCCTTCGGTGCCAGCTACACACTTCCGAAGAGGCGTTTGTGGGACAACAGACGTGCCAGAGGAGTTACAGTCACCAACTGATGACCGAGAGTGGGTGAGACCACTAGTAACCAGTAATTGTGCTTGTGTGCATATAGTTACCTATAGCAGAGCAATGTGACATGGCACCCCACATTATAGGGAGATTTTCCAGGAAATCAATGTAAAACTATTAATGAATCTCACACACACTTCTATGGTGGGACACTATTTTCATACATAGCTGCCCGAAAGAAAAAATGTTGCTAGCCCATAATGAGGTCATACAAATATACATATAAAAAAATGTGGGGGTGGGAAAAAAAGAAAGGAAAAAACAAAACCACAGACCATCTTCCTGATAAGTTTCCCCCATTTATAGTCTGAATGTTTTTTCACAGCAGAATGTGAGTTGTGAAATATTCTGAGGTTCAGAAAACTTTGCAAAACTTTTTATTTCAAATTAAGCACAATCTCCAGTTTGTGCCAGATGCAAACTTGATAGAACATGAGAAATGAGGGCCCAGGGAAAATTGCACCTGCTTGAGGACCACCATTATTACATAAATGTCCTGTGCCTAAGCATTGTCATGCAATATACTGAAAACTGCCCACTCAGTGTTTTCAAGTCTACAGCCAAAAAAAGTGGACTGACATTAAGTTACCTGTAAGTAAATACATTTTATATAAATAAAAGATACATTACAATAATTAAAAACAAGCTAAGATACATAAATAATTTGTAGAAAAACAGCACATAATAGCTTCCTTAATAGTCCTGCAATTAGCAATAATAGAAGCCGACTTCAAATATTTTATCCTCAGGTCCAATAGTGCAGGACAGACAAATGATATGCTCAATTGATTCATTTTTATAATCAAATGTCTCCAAAAGTGAACAGAAAGGATTCCAAAAGACTTCAAATTGGGATATTGGAACAAACAGAAGACGAAATCTCAAGTATTTAATTTTACACCCAGGCTCTAAATTACAAGCTACGCATTCCTTTTTAAAACATGTAAACCATTATATTGTAGAATGCCAGTGCTTATACTTCTCTAAAGTTATCAGGCCCACAAGTAAACAATTATTTTTCATAATGTGTCTTATAAGGACCTTGAGCTCCGGTCAAGACAACTTTGTACGGACAAATTGTAGCAGCAGATTATTATCAGCAACGAAGTTAGTTGCATCAGTATGGCTCAATTAAATGGTATGTCTATGTATATTTGTTAATTTCTTATATCAGGAAACTTAAGGAGATTTGATCAGCTGCAATACATTCACACTCAATTTAACACTGCACCAGCATGTCTTGCAGTTATAGGTAAATAATAGTTTGAGCCATAATTTGCTGAGCCGATGAACGAAGATTTAGTAAAAATCTGATTATTTTTACATAAATTGTGTTCAGTTAATTTAGCTTTTCCTGAAAGGCAATTGAAGCAAATAATAGAGTACTTACTGCCTTACTGGATTGACAATTAGCTCGGCCACCATAGACATTGGAAAATCTCACTAATTGAGCAATAACGTGGGCTTTATCTTTCATATTTGAAATGTGATTTTATCATGATAAATTATCAGCCGCTGGTACACCAAAGCAGCTATAGCTTTTGAATTCTAAAATGTGGTCATCAACTGTTAGTCTTGCCAAATGACATGATTTTCGTCTTCCATTGAGTAATGTTGAACTCATTTTCATGGTTGAATTCCTGTAGATTTGATAACTGTAGATGAAAACTGGATGCAAGACAACGAGAAGATAAGGATATCATCTGTATAGGTCAGACAGCTCCTAACTTTGTAGATCGGCCTTCAGTGCAATTTATAAATGGTGACAAATCTGCTATGTACAGAGAAAAAAGTAGGAGGGCCTTAATTACAGACCTGCTTTATGCCATTTGTGGTTGCAAGTGTAGCTGGCTAAGCATTCCTTGCTAGTTTAATTTGAAACCAAGTTTTATTATGCAGCGATATCAAAAATTTAAATACTGTCTGACTAACTCTCCAATTTGATACATTTCTCCTTTAGTTTGTTTTCGGCTTACTTTATCAAATGCAGGAGAACAGTCGTTGTAACATGCATATAGAGCAAGTTTCCTTCCTAAAACTTTCAGTAACATTTTAAGGGCTATAATATTGGCGCAGCCCGTTTTAAACCCATTTTGACTGAATGATATTAAATACTAGTTGGTAGCCCAAAGAGCAAGATTATCTGATGCGTATTTGCAAAGTGTTTCCCTTTTAGCATCAAGAAGAGAAATGAGGCTATTACTTTTGGCTTCTTCTTCGATCCGTTTTTTTTTTTTTTTTTTTTTAAATATACAGGATGTATTGCAGTCTCTTTACCCAAAGATAGAGTGCTGCCCGATTCTAGGACCCGTGTACATAGGTAGTGAAACGGTGCACTTAATAAAATTAGGGTGGGTTTTTAACACGTCAATCTGAATCCCATTCGGGCAAGCTGCTTTTGAAGATCGGGATTTCTTAATCAATGCTTCCATTTCCCTTCAGGCAATTAGCAAATACGCATTAGATTGATTGGAAATATCAGGCATGTTGTAAAACTAGTGGTATAAAGATCACCTATATGTGACTTCCATGTATCATAAGATAGGACATGATCTTGAGCGGCTTTGTGCGACCCAGTGCCCCAGCCAATTAAAGACCAAAATTATTTGGCATTGTGTTTTGTTTGCAAAATGTAATTTTGTCCAGACCGCGTCTTGATGCTGCCTACCCATTACCAGATTTCAAGTTGATATCGCTTTTTTCATTCTTTATCGTTGTGTTTACAGATTAAGTTAATTACTACTCTACATATTTGTTAAGTAAAAGTGGCTGTGCACCATCAAACTTTAGCTGAAAGTTCACAGCAAATTTAGGAGTAGAAATGTTTGATTTGGCTCATTTCACTTTAGAACCTGGACTAAAATGTAAATTTTAAACATAAAATGGATATGTTATAGAAAACGAGTTGTATTTCAACTATTTCACAAAGGAAAATTAGATAATCACTGGACAAGAAAATTAGATTACTCAATGTTTTCGAACAGCAGAGCAAAGACTACTTTCTGAACCGTGATGGAGGAAACACAAAGGGACAAACTGCCCCAAATGGGATCTGCCTTTGTCCTCTTCTCCAAAACAAGCCTCTTCATTTAATAATCATTTACTAAAAACAAAGGAACTGCCAAAAAACTGCCAAGTAAGAAAGCTACCTTTAAAAATGATATGTGCTAATTTATACGAATCCCTACCCGCCTTCAACCCCATACAATTCTCGGGGAGCCAGAACGCAAGGAAATGAAAACGGTCACACAGCAGGCTTTGCTGCATCGTTATATGAATCCAGTAGGTAGCTCTATTTTTTTTTAAAAATACTTTAATATAAAAAGTATCATGTGCTGTCAGCTTGTCAGGCAAATAGCTAACTTACTCGATGGGGCCTTCAAGTCTTTCTTGTTTTGTATTATATATAGTTGCACGCTACACGAAGTGTCGCATCTGCTTAATCTCAAATGCAGAAAAATACAATCCAGGCCAAACGCATACAGATCAAGCATTCACACAATTAACAATCAGCAGGAACACTGAATGTGTATTGTCATTCTAAACGACCAATCACAAGCACAGCCACATCGACCCATAGACTTGGATGTCAACTCTCCAATCACACACAGGGGTTGAAGTTACATCACACAGTTGACAGACCACTGGGGGTAGAAAACAAATTAAAAGATTTATTTCGTGAAGCAGCTGTCAACTTTCTTTAAAAAAAAAAAAAAAACACGCATGCATTACTACAGGAAGCCACTAACTCAAAAGTTACTGGTCGCTTGTGAAAAGTAACTATGCTGATTTCACGTGCCATAATTAATGTATAGCTAAGGTCAAAGTTCTTCGTGTAGAAGGGATAAGATAAAAGCCTACAACGGACACAATAATGTAGATTCACTTTGAAGCTTTTTTGTAAATTATGTTACCAGTAAGGAAAATACAGTTATTGCTTTATTGTATATGATGTGTGTTGGAACCAGCAGTGTCTGGTTGGCTGAACGGATGCCGCGAGCCAGTTGGATGCTGCTCCCCTCAAGGGCAGGGGATAACACTCACTGTACAAGCCGTGCTCATTCTTGGTTAGCATGGCACTGAGCACTCCGGCTTATATCAGAGGCAATGTGGAAAGCAAATGCGCAGCAGCCACACGCGATAAATACTCTGAGCATCACAAAAAAGACTTCACACAGGATGTATGTAAAAACGTTTATATTCAACACACATATTCCGTCCTTATTACATTAGCATCATATACTTTTGGGCATAAAACACATTGGAAAATATTACTTTCAGGACTAGGCCCTCTTGTATTGTTACAAAATCACTAGTATGCACACTGTGGACAATTCCTACTCTAACCGCACTCTCCCACACACCAATTGAGAGAGAGCCCCCTTATGGTATGCACTATATCAACAATATATATGTACATACACGAAAGTAGAACGCTTTTTAGCAGAACGGCAGGCCGGCACCACATGCCCAATGTCAAAAGTATTGTGCTTTTGGCACACAATCAACATATGAAGCGGCATCGCTGGCCAGTGTCATGAATAACAAGTGGTCCGCACACGATCACCCCACTCACTCACTCACTCCACACCGCTATGCAGTGCAACAGATAGCCAGTCGTACTGAATGCTCTTACACACATACGCACTCAACACCCTAATGGGGTGCCAAGAGTACCAAGCAGGTCAATGGTTCACCCTCTGCAGACTCCTTGGCCCAAGCCTTCCTCCACCCTCTAGTTCACCCCAATTGTCCTATACCACTTGACGCAATTTAACCAACCCCGCTTCCTGGACACCAGCCTGCATGCGGCCTAAGTCTGGGTCGTCGAAAGCAGGTGGGAAATTTGTAGCAGTTTGAATTAGGAGGTAGACATAAACAAGGGACGGTTAGCAGCCACTCAGAAGTTCATCCACAGGTCTCAAAACACAAAGGTCTCTTGACCCACCGCTAAACTGTCTCAGAAGACTTCCTTCAACCCAGTTAATCCTCTTGCTACTACCTAGCACCAAGATGTCGTCAAGATGGGTCAGATGAGAAGAGGGCAGTTGGTCCGCAGCAATGAGGATCAACAAGAGAACAACAGATGAACGGGGAGTAACACAGGAGAACCTCTTGATAGGATGAGGAGCCCCGATCGGTAAACGCGGATCCAAGTCGTACACAGGCAATCCGGGGCGCACAGCACCTGATGCGCGTTGGAATGAGTCGCACCAGACACTTCAGTTTTCAAACACTACGAGTTGCAAATTCCGCACCTCCCTGGACATGACGCACAGCGACCGGTGTACGTTGTTATGGGTTGCACCAGGCGATTCCTGTTACAAACAGCAAAGAGATGCAATTCCATATCTCCCTGGAAATGAGGCACAAAGTCTGGTGCATGATAATACAGGCAGCACCACACCAGTCAGGTCACGCACACACACACAGGTGCAAGTTCAGCAGAGCCAAATGAGGTAGAATGAGGCCCTACTATGGGTACATCCACACCTCTAAGGCTCACACCCAGTGAATCGGACACAGCACACGATGAGCAGGTAGTCTGCGTGTCGCACGGGAGAGATGTAGCATGATAGACGAAATGGGCCACATGGGGTCCCACAATAGGTGAATCCGCTCACCACCAACTAAACATTTTGGGTCAGGGTAACCACAGTACAGGAACCATCTGCCTTAGATGCAGGCAGGTATTCTGTGGCTCTGCACTAGGCAATCGGTCTCCAGACACAAGTCTTAATTCGATGTTCATACTACCAATTGGGATTCAGTAGCCGAGGTGGGCATTTGAGAGGGCACTGCTCTCCAGATTGCACAGGTAGATGGTGTATATCCCTTGCAGGAGATCTTTGAAGTCACTGAGATCTCCGGGAGAACAGAAGGCATGTGGTCCGTCCCTTAGAGATCACACTTCAGGGCGCCACACTTTAGCAGGTCCTCGGCCCAGGCCAGCCACTATTCGGTCAGTTATCCTTCATGTGCACAACAGAGTCCTCTGCTCCCACATCCCCACAAGTGTATATACCCCTTTGCTGAAGGATGGCACCCATCTGTATAATGGTGTGTGTCTTTGCAGTTTGGGTGGTGTAGGGGGGTTTCCCTTTGAACCACAGATGTCTCCCCTAAATTGTAGGCCTGTATACCATGGAATACAAACTGTAATCTTTATTGGGGGCATGACCCGGCCCCAACATGTCGTGTCAAAATATCTATCTTCAATCTATCCCATTCAGCCGTCAAATGGCAGAGGTCTGCCATTCCTGTGGGTTGACCATGGTTTATGGCTGCCGCTAGGTGAATGCACAAATTAGCTCTTGTCGACCCCTGGCATCACCTGAAGCTAGGCACCATGGTCCCTGAAAATCTTGGAGTATAGAAATATCCATATTCTATAAGGAGCATTTCTAAGCAAGTTATGCCACCCTCCCTTTACCAATGGAAAGGGTTTGGCACTGAGAATCCACTGATAGGAAACGTCATGAGGCTGCTCCACTGCAATCCACTATTGCAGTCTGAAGCAATGTCAACCACTTTCCCATGTTAATTTATGTGAAGAGCAGGCCTCATAGGTAGTAAAAACATGCATATGTATTCATCACTACCTGCACGCATGTGCACTACTGCGCACACAGACCTGCGTTGGCGTTTTGCACAGCAGACTGGACACGGGTTTAACTAATATGCATGTCTGTGCTAACACACAAGCCTGTGATAGCAGGCGGCACATGCCTTTGCGGGCACCATAGGTGCAGGTGCGAACCCACCGCAGCGTACAATGGCATGCTGCTCATGAGTTTACTCCTGATAGACGCCAGTGGGCACCCACCAGTCTGCAATTACATGTTTCAGAATATTGAATCAGCATCACTTCCAAATACGGATAGAAAGGGAACGCGCAATTTCACGCAGCAAGGACAGACCAGGCACACGGCTCAGCCTTGCCCTAGCACCTTGAATCTAAGCATGCAGATGTGAGGCCTGCCGAGCAGGCCTGCACCGGCAGGCCTCACCCAGAGGTCAGAAATACAGGGATGGAGGTTTACGCACACCAGCCTGCAATGGCAGGCCAAGCACCTATCCAAAGTGCCAAAGGTGCAAGGGTGCATCCTCCAGCCAGCAACGGCAGGTGGGACACGTATTTGAAACATTAGGGCCGGTACGCACACCCCAGTCTGCGTTGGCAGACCAGCCTAAATTTCAGAACATCATGTCAGCACCTCTGCCTAATCTGTATAGGAAGGCACACACACTTCCACACTGCCTTGACAGTGAGGACGTTCTCAGGGCCCAGAGGCCACACAAGAGAATCACCGAAGCCCCAGGTGTATCCCTGGGGAAGAGCCGAACTCCAAGGCAGGGGAAGACCCATTTTGGGCGAGAGGTGTTTCTTCTCTACCTGGGCAGGTAACATTCATATGGACCCGCCCAGCCTTCTACCCCCTAGCCACCTGTCAGGGCTTCTCTGGGGGTGGGTACCCTTATGGTGTGGGATGCCCCACGCACGGTTGGCTGAGGCGTAATGGCAACCTAGGCAGGGGTGCAATGGTAGACCCAATACACGGTTAAAATGCTATCCAGTGGGTGGCACACTCAGTGCTATGTCCCACTACTGGACAGTGCTGTACCCACCCCAGGTATGTGGTGAACCTGTTTACAGGGCGCAAGGAGGTACAGCACCTCAACCCATAGACTACGCACACCCAGCCCAATGCAGGCAAGGCACCTTCCCGCTACACTTAATTATATATTTATATAGCGCCTGAATCGACCCCCGAAGGGGTATCTCTGCACTTCAGACTGGCAGCATAAGTTTAGTGCTACTGCAGCTGAATCAGAAACAGAAAAGAGTGGTCTTGAGCAACTTCATAAAATGTAGGTGGTCAGGACATTGCCTCAGGTGCAGAGAGAGCTTGTTACAGTAGCGAATGCCAAGATAGAAAAGGGCCTTTCCCCCTAGTCTTGCCCTCATAACTCGGGAAACCTCAAGGAGATGTTTGGAGCCCGAGCGGGGAGACCTAGAGGGAAGGTAGGGTATGGATTTCTCTGATAAGTGGGATCAAGATTGAATAGCACCTTATGGATAGTCCAACAACCTTTGAATTTTACCCTTTGGCATATTGGAAGCCAATGGAGTTGCAAAAGAAGAGGGCCGGAGGCAGTCCTAGGGGGTGCGGTAAGGACTAGTCGCACCGCCGCATTCTGGATTACCTGCAGTCTGCTGAGCGAAATCTCGTTAGCAGAGAACAGCAGACGGTTGCAGTAGTCCAGACAGCTAAACAGAAGTGCCTGAGTCAGACAGAGTCTTCCGAGTAGAGTCAGGAAGCAGAGGAAAGACTCGGTGAAGTAGGCCCAATGTATGGAAACAGGCGCCAGCTGTCTGAGCAGCATACTCCTTCAAAGTAAGGGCTTGATCCAAACGGATGCCTAATATCTTAACAGTGGATTTAGGGGCAGGAGGAGCACCAAGATCAGCCGGCCACCATTCAGGCGACCATAATAAGGGGGTCTTTCCGAAGAGCAAAATCTCAGTTTTCCCAATGTTACACTGGAGGAGATTACTCGTCATCCAGTGTGAAATGGCTCTCATACTGGAAGAAAAGGTCAACTGTACAGAAGGAGTAAATTTGTCAAAAGGAAAGAGCAGCTGTGTATCATTGGCGTAGGATATGGTGGTGGACCCATACTTCCTCAGGAGCTTGCCCAAGGGGTCAACATAGATATTAAACAACGTGGAGCTCAGACATGAGCCCTGAGGTACTACCTTGGACAATTCCATACGTGCCGAACGATACAGGCCCAGATTGGTGGTCTGGGAGTGAGCAGATAGGAAGCTCAACATCCACTGAAAAGCAGTTTCTTCATCCAATCTCCTTCAGTCTCCTGAGCAATAGCTGATGTGAGACAGTGTTGAACGCGGCAGATAGGTCCAGCAGCACCAGAATTGTAGAGTGGTCCTTGTCTAGGGTCATCCTGATGTTATCCGTGATCACTAGCAGAGCTGATTCGGTGCTGTGTTTGGGCGTAAAGCCTGACTGGGAGGAGTTTAAGCAACCAGTGAGTTCGACATGGTTGGAGAGATGTTTGTTGATATGTCCCTCCAGTAGTTTGCTCAGGAAAGGAAGAAGCGAGATGGGACGGAGATTGGAAAGATCAGTCAGTGGGGCCTTGGTGTTCTTACAAATGGACTTAACCTGTGCTGCTTTCCATTCTTACGGGACGTGGCCCTCTCTTAGTGAGAGGTTCAGGAGATATTAAATCAAAGGAGGTAGTTGGAGGGCCAGGGAGGTGACAACTTTGGCTGGAATAATATTGAGGGGGGGGAGCCTGATTATACTGAATTGCGAGGTCAACGGGGGGTGGGGAGTTCTCTAGCAACGGAGAAGTAGCCAGTTCTGGTTGATCCGATGTCATTGGGGCCCACTACAGTGGGAAGGTACCCAGATTCCTACGGTTAGCAGGAAAAAGCAAAACGTTTTGGGACAATTTACCCTAAGAAGGCTATGTCCAACAACGTGCTGGTAGTGTAGAATGGAAAAATAAAAAGAATGCGGAAGTACTACCTCTACATCATTATCTACTACACCTCCACTAGACAAGAAAAACAAACCTACGCAGATAACAAGCAATAAAAAACATTTTTTTTTAAAGTGTGCAAAGTTAAATATCTTTACCCATTTGAACATTACAGCGAGGAAAAAAATATTGTACGAGCCAACTTCCAATCGTGGTGAAAACGGGTTCCCACTTCTCACATAGACGACACGCCCACTTCCCCTCCCCTCCCACCTCCCCCCCTCCCCCCGAAAGTTCTCGCCTATTCTCAGCCTTGGTGCAGGGTTGCCGTGACACCAATCTAATTGGCACGATGACACAAAAAATGCAAAGCAGGACCAACCACGAAAAAGCGTATACCTGCCTGTCTAGTGTCATGCATAATATATACATATATCTCCATACCCATCCCTATGATTCGTTATCCTTTGATAACCCTCCTTCAAATGTCCCCTTACAAATCAGACATGCACGGGTCGCGTTCGTTTTAAAGACACTCGAAGGCAAGGAAAGCGGGTGGGAGAGCATGCAAAACAACTGTACGCAACAATGTCAAATATTTATCGGCGTAGTGTTTCTAAAAACTCCATACATAGGCAAGACATTACCTTTTGCACATATTGCATACATGAGTAGCAGTAGAAAATTCACGTTTACCTCTAAAGGTGCGCGACAGCATCTATTGGTACAAACTATGATAAATACATTTTACAAAATGCTAAATGTGTTCTATTTTACGGCTACATTCATTACCGGGCATTAATTTCAAGGTGCTCTAGCAAACCACCGATTTACGCTCATTCATGGGTACATTTTGCTCCCCTCAGTTAGCATTTGGCCCAGATTAAGACAAAAGCTCCCAAACGCATTAAAACTACCACTAATATGAGAACCGAAGGTCGCTCTAAATTCAGTATTAAAGTAATGGAATAGTCATCACGTGCCTGCTAGTCTGACTATATTTATTTTGACAAGAAATTACTTTAGGTGGCTTCAAATAAAGAAAATAGACAACTAATAAATCTGTATTATTTACAATACGCAATAGTTAAACATTTCGTGCACATAATGCGGGCCATTACAAAACTGCTCAACCTGTGCTGCATGAGCATGCCTGCGCGAAAAAAATGTATATGAAAAATACAAAGAGTCTGACAGATTTAAAGCGAGGTATGAATATTCATATATTCTAGATGACCCAGACTTGTGCACCATAGCCACATTTTCAACCCAGGCGTTCTTGCTTACCTGTGAGTAACACAGGGTTAACTTTACTCTCATTTCCGATCCACATCAAAAATGAAGACACAAAAATAATTCTTACAGCCGTTCTCTACCAGCTAATAACCCAAGTGTGTAATTAACAAAAATATGCATCATTTAATATTGTGCACATTGCTTTTACTGTTGTTTAAAGACCATGGTCTAAATAATCACTATTTTTGACTGACTGAAAAAATAAGTACTTTTCAGAACTATTACATTAAAGTGCTAGTCTGTGCATTCAAAATATAGGGATGGCCAGTAGGGAGGTTGGATACACTTGGAGTGGTGAGAAAATTAGACAGTGCAGAGAAAAGAGAATGCATGGGGACAGACAAATGTCAGAATGAGGAATTTGGTATAAGACAGCCAAATATGACCGTGAACTGAAGACATTGCAGAAAAGTATGGAATGATTCGAGAAGTAAGACGAGGAGGTTATACAAAAGTAATGATAATTAATAAAAGTTCGAGGACAAACAACTAAGAGGTAAGAGATGCGCCTTTGACTGAACTAAAGAGAAATAATTACAACAGCTGCTTTCTACAAGGTGATAGCGTTAACCAGTCAAGTTGAAAGAAACATGGTTTGGGGTAATGCTGCTATGTTGACTTAATTAAAAGATGCCGGTAGATCAGCGTTGCAAAGGTGTCTACAAAGTTGTGAGGACAGTATGCAAACGGCCTGAAGGAGGATCGAGGGGATGGGGTTTCGTGAAGTACTTTTTTATAGTTTTTTTTAATTGATTTTCAATACCTTTGGGCAAAAATCACAGTAAATCTGGTTCAGGCATTTGGTTTCAATCGTTTCGTTGTCAATTATCAACCTTTTAGTTTGTGTTGAAAGGTAGATTACAGCAAGATATACCTTAAAACAAGCAAAGTGTAGTATAGAGCAGGCCAGTATCCATAGGGTGATCGCCTCCATTCAGGTCATAAAGGATGGACTTTCGTGTGTTAACTAAAAACATTCTAGGTTTTTGGAGTATTGTTTTACCTCCATTACACGAATTAGATTAACACAGCAAAAAATAACAATGAACTGCGGCCAGGTAACTATCTGACCGGATCACAGCACTTTGTACATTACAAATATACAACATATTTACAAACATCTTTTAGATATCTGAATGTTTACAGTGAGTTTCAGGTAAGTAACAACACTGCTTTGCAGAAGACATGAGGGTGATCATAATTAGGGTGCATTTTAGAAGGACAACAGAGGGACTGAAGGGAGGCATGGCTTGTACAGTGCAAAATGACAATGAAGAGTTAAACTCGATACGAGATTTTTTTGTACTGGTGGAACATGAAATTGATAAAGTCAGCGGGCTAAAGGAGTGACATATTTAGGCGGTGTGTGACAAGCCGTGGGGTGGGGTTTGATGACACTTGTGATAATCCCGTGGAAACGACACTGGTCGTGCCCAGGGGGTTTGACCAGCCATCAACAGGTGGCAGGCAAGATGGCCATGAGAGGGCCGGGAGGGGCGTGAAGGCCATGAGAGGGCCGGGAGGGGCGTGAGGGCCTGGCTCGATAGGCAGAGATGGGCGGGAGGGCGGGTGTGAAAGGCTGAGCTGTGGCCTCTGCCCTCCTAGCAGGAACTCTCGCTCATTAACTTCCTATGTTTACCATCAGCGGGCTGGCTGCGGCGCAGGCCGTGACTGCAGGCAGCCCTGTCAGCAGGAGGGAGGTGGCTACTGCCAGCACTTCGGCACTCATCATGGCGGCCCCAGCCAGGGAGGCCCTGACAGGCAGAGACCGGGGAGAGCAGTGTCGGACACCGAAGGGAGGGCTCTGTGAGGAGCAGGTATAGCGGAAGGGCCAGAAAACAGATCGGAGGCGGGATGGGGGGACATAATGGGAGGCCTGGATTACAAGTACTAGGAGGTACAGAAAGTATGGATGGGGGTCGTTGAGGGGAGTGACAGTTGGCAGGGATGCAGACAGTGGGGCTTGAAGGGGGGGAAAGTCGGGGTGCCGGTTAAATAACACTAGGAATGGGTGCCGGAAGGAGGCTGAACGGGGCGGGGGAGCAGGCAGGCAGGCCGCGGCTCCTCTTACCTTGATGTGGAAGCGCAGCAGCGCCAGGCGGATGCAGTGCGCCATGCAGACCGGCGGCAGGAACCAGACCTTGGGCGGCGGCGTGCCCTTGTTTTGCAGGTGGCTGACGATCTGCTGCGCCGTCTGGCGCTCGTTGCCCTGCCGCTTGGCCCACTCGTGCAGGCGGCCCTTCTCCAGGGCGCCGTTGAAGAGCACGCAGAGCTCGATGTTGCCCTGGAAGCAGGCGCGGGCCAGCGCCGCCAGGTAGCCCAGCATGTGGTTCCACTGGCCGCCGCTCACCCAGTCGGTGTAGAAGCCGCCGTAGAGCCGGTGCAGGCAGTTGTCGGCGTCCACCAGCAGCCGCAGCGGGGTCTGGGGAGGCCTCTGCCGGCCTCCCCCGACCAGGCTGCCGCGGGCCAGCTTCTGCAGCTCCACCGGCACCACGGCGCTGGGGCAGTGCTTCTCGATGTAATCCTGGAAGCCCTGGACTCCCATGGTGGCTGAGATTTACGGGGAGTGAACTAAATATCCTGCCGGGGAAAAAAGTCCGTTCAAAAATAGAATGACCGAAGATTAAGCCCCCTGGGTCTGGAGGCTCCTTTCCTGTGGGTGCGGATGCAGGCGAGGTGGGTGTTGTTGGGGGACTGATCCCGTGGGGGTGGTGGCGGCTCCGGCGTTATGTCATGGGGGGCAGTGTAGGGGGGGTGCTCATGGCTGCTGCGGCCGCCATGTGCTGTCTCACAGAGCCATGGCCGGAGGAGGATCTGTGCTGGGGATCGGGGAACAGCGCTGACGTACCACAGGAACCAGCGGCCCACAGGAAAAGGAGGGCCGGGCCCGCCTCTCCCTGACTGGCGGGGCGAGCAGGCCTCGGCCGTCCCCCTGCCCTGAGTGACGGCACACGGGGGAGGGAAGGAGGCTGAAGTGGCGGCGAGCAGGGAGGGGAGGAGGCGCGGTTGAGAAGAGACGGGAGGAGGGAAGTGCGGAGGGCGGTGTGGTCCTGACTGACGGGAGGGGATCGGCTTATACTCTGACTGGGCAACGCGGTGCGTTAGCGGCCTTCTCCTGTCGGGCAACTCGGCAGTCGAGCGAGGAAAGAGCTCCTCATGCATGCAAACATGCCCGATTCAGACGGGAGGCGCCCCGTGTTTTTAAGTAGAACATGGTTTTATTTTAACTGTCTCCGCCTAAAATCACCTCAGCTCCGCTTCCTGCATCTTATGTCAATTCCCCATTTTTTTTCTTCAAAAATGACTTTTCAGTTTTAAAATGTATACTCCTATGCAGGGGCGCAACTAGATCTTAATTTCGGGGGGGGGGGCTAACATGGCAAATGAAGGGGCGTGGCTAATGTTAATTAATGGGGCGGAGCTAAATGGCAGATAATCAGGATCGGTTAATGCTCAGGTCAAGTTGAGAAAAAATGTGGTGATTTTTGTTAATTTGATGCATTTATATGCTATTGTCTTATGAAAAAGGAACAGAATGTACTGAATTAAAAGGCCAATTTAATATATTTTACTACAAAGCACTTTAGGAACACAATATAACCAATTTCCACAGAAAAAATATTTAATTTATTAACTTCATACAGACTTATATTAGCATAGGCAGACAGTAACCGTTTACATGCTTTACACACTACTCAACTGATACACATGTGTATTCATACATTTGTATCCAGCATTTTGAAAGCTTCACAGCTGCCATCTTGGGCTCTGGGGTCATACCCTTAGTATGCAGGAACAACTGCTTACAATCTTGAGGCCAAGCTGCCGATATTTCTATGTGGTATACACTTTACCTCCTATGCTCATACAGTGTCACATACTATGGACATCGCTTACAAATCCATTGCGTCATTCCATGCCATTGGTAGGAGGAACGCCTTAAGTATAGAAGTTTAACAACAACACAATATGATAGATAGCATTGGCATTTGAATCAGTATAAGCGTGCGTGCACATCGCATCTGACAAGAGCAATCTAACACGCACCTCTTGCCTCTGTGAGGGGGAAACCATTCCAGCAGTGGTGCCATACCTACACTCTATGGTTCAGTATAAGTGAATTACACAGATCCACAGTCTGCGGTCTATGCTGGTGTGTGGCTACACAAATATTCTTCTAGCGGGTCCCAAATATCACAGGGTCACGACTGCACTGACACAAGTTCCCATTAGCTCGTAAGCTGCTCCTGGCAATAGCAGCATACTTAAGCCGTCTGTCGCCCGGGGCAGGGTGCTCAGCCCCCACTTCATGGCCACCCTTATAGCTAGCAACAACACGAGCGCAGCCAGTTTGCGCATGTCCGGGGGTAACCCCTTCACAAAGGCCAGCAGTGCCGACAGGGGTGAACACTCAAGCGGAAGTCCCAATATGTCACTCAGTCAAACAAAAATCTCCTCCCAATATGAGGCAAAGCCCGGGAATGTCCAGACGAGGTGCAGAAAATCTGCGGCTAGAGCAGAGCACCTGCCATATCTAGAGTCGTCTCCCAGCCCCATTTTGTCCAACCCAACCGGGGTGCAGTACATGTGATGTAAAAAGTTTACGTGTAAGAGTCTAAGTCGGTAGTTTGGGGATTGTGCCCATGACTGTGTGTAGCAGTACTACCATTAATCATCTGTTAACAGACGTGACTGCTTTACTGTTAGGTATGCGTACTGGCTCGTGGTAAATCGGTGCGGCGAGGGAGTCTTGAAAAACATTTCTAATACCTGAAACGTCGGGGGGCATTCGGAAACTTTGCATTTCATGTACGCATAGCATTGTGCACTTGGCAATATGTGTAGGTCCCTGGCACCCCAAAACCCATACCCACCCCAAACCCTACAATTACCCCCCTGGAGCCCCAAAACCCATACCAGAGCTGATCCCTAAAATTACACCCTTGCCCCCCAAAACCCGTACCCACCCTGAACCTTAAAATTACCCCTGGCACCCCAAAACCCATACCCATGCTGAACAATAATGTCCCCTCTGGCACCCCATAACCCATACCCACCCTGAACCATACATTTCCCCCTGGCACCCAATAACCCATACCCACCCTGAACCCTAAAATAGCCCCCTGTCACCCCAAAACCCATACCCACCCTGAACCTTAAAATGACCCCTGGCACCCCAAAACCCATACCCATGCTGAACCATAATTTCCCCTCTGGCACCTTATAACCCATACCCACCCTGAACCATAAATTCCCCCCTGGCACCCAATAACCCATACCCACCCTGAACCCTAAAATAACCCCCTGATACCCCAAAACCCACACCTGCCCTGAACCCTAAAATTACCCCTGGCACACCAAACACATACCCACGCTGAACACTAAAATTAACCCTGTGGCACCCCAAAACCCATACCCACGCTGAACCTTAAAATTACCCCTGGCACCCCAAAACCCATACCGAACCATAATTTCCCCCTGGCACCCCATAACCCATACCCACCCTGAACCCTAAAATTGCCCCCTAACACCCCAAAACCCACATCTGCCTTGAACCCTAAAATTACCCCTGGTACACCAAAACGCATACCCACGCTGAACCCTAAAATTACCCCCTGGCACCCCAAAACCCATACCCACCCTGAACCCTCAAATTGCCCCCCTGACACCCTAAAACCCACACCCACTCTGAACCCTAAAATGACCCCTGGTACCCAAAAACCCATACCTGCCATGATACCTAAAATTACCCCCCTAGTACCCCAAAACCCATACCCACTCAGAACCCTAAAACTACCCCCTGGCACCCCAATTCGTAACCCACCCTGAACCCTAAAATGTCTCCCTGGCACACTAAAACCCACACCCACCCTGAACCCTAAAGTTACCCACTTGCACCATTCATCTAGTGAGCAGTGCAGTGGATGTGAATTCCATCCAAGTGCACGGACAGCAGGGGCAAAGGGATGGCAGTGCAGGTGATGCTTTTCCTTTGTAAATTAATTCCTGCTAGCGTCATAGCCCAGGGTTTGCTGTCTGTGCACTTGTATGGAATACACATCTATACAAGTGCACAGACAGTACACCCTGGGCTATGATGCCAGCAGAAATTCCTTTACAAAGGAAAAGCGCCGCCTGCACTGGCCAGCTCTTTCCCCCTGCTGTGCACTTCACACCCATGCTCAAGTGCTTAGGTGAAATCCCTGCCTTCAGGCAAGGATTTCACCTCAGTGCCACTCTTAGGGAAATCAAGAGGTGGGGGCAGGGGGGTTCACTCGCTGAAACTGTTCAGAGGCTGGCTGTCTGGCTTGGGCTGCCGGGCCTCTCAGAAAGGATAAAAAAAATCACATTCTCGGATTGGATGCGTTCGTGAATCATTTCAGTGCATCTCATCTTAGCCCGGGCAGAGGAGGCGACGGGGGGGCTGAAGCCCGGCGAGCCCAATGGGTGTTGCGCGCCTGCTCCTATGCACGGCTTTAAGTGGAATGAAAATACTGGGGGCGGGAGGGGCTCTCAAAGGGGCGAGGCCGATGTAATTAGGGGCAATATTACACCTACAACAAGCCAGGGCTTTTGGCTTTGCCAATGGTTCTTGTTTATGTAACATAAATCAGCAACAACCATGGCTTGGCAGTATAACAAATTGAAAATGCTACAGTTCTGAAATGATGAGACAGTGAGAGAACTATAACTAGTCTGTTGGAAGTTACATCAAAGGCAGTGAAGGGTGGCACTGCTGCAGAGGTAAGATTTTTTTTTCACCTTGAGGGCAAAAATGGAGAGCCCTATCGAGAGCCAGTTTGGCACCTGCCTTATAAAACTGCAGGTGCTGAGCACCGGCAAAACCCGGCCAACTTAAAGCCCTGCCCCTATGACAGATTTTGGGGTGTGAGCCTTTCCCTGTCATAGGGATGGGTGGAGAGCAAGGCAGCGTGTATGTTGAGTTGCAGTGGTCAGGGAGCGACACAGGTTTGAAATACATTGATATCAAAAGCTACCTTTGGGATTGTTTAGACTGTGATCAAGGCTTAACGAAGGCCCTTGCAGCGCCCCCCACTGTAGAGAGCCTTCCCGAGCTCACGTGGGGAACCTCCAACCCGGATGTGATGCGTGCAACCCAGTTCGCAAGGCCACAGAGGTACAGAACTCTCCTTTGGGTGATAATCTTGATGCAGTTGTTCAACCGCAGTGGGAAGGGGCTGGAGTGGCCCCTGAAACTCAATCTGAACTCCCTGAATTTTTGGAAGGAGATGAAGAAATCACACTAAATCCATCTACAATTTGCAAACTTCTATGTACAGGTTAATTATGACTCATAGAGAGGAGACTAAGGCAGAAGGGCTCCGAACTCAAGGAGCTGTACGAAAATTGCAGTACGTTGTACGTCGCTTAGCCAAATCCAGCAACGAAACCATTTCAAGAGTAAATGAGACCGAAGTTCGTATCTCTGCTGTGGAAGATGAACTTTCTACACAGAATAAGTCAATTAAGGATTTGGAGAATACTAGGCAAGATATTGACTGGAAGCTGACCGACCTGGAGAATCGAGCACGGCGCAATAATTTGCGCATTTTGGGGATTGCAGAACGATCGGAGGGAAGAGACATCCGTCGTTTTGTTGTGGACTTGTTCCTTATAAAACTGCAGGTGCTGAGCCGGCCCACTTAAAGCCCTGCCCCTATGACAGATTTTGGGGTGTGAGCCTTTCCCTGTCATAGGGATGGGTGGAGAGCAAGGCAGCGTGTATGTTGAGTTGCAGTGGTCAGGGAGCGACACAGGTTTGAAATACATTGATATCAAAAGCTACCTTTGGGATTGTTTAGACTGTGATCAAGGCTTAACTAAGGCCCTGCAGCGCCCCCCACTGTAGAGTGCCTTACCGAGCTCACGTGGGGAACCCGGATGTGATGCGTGCAACCCTTGTAGCTGGGCACGGCCCGAGGGTATAAACAAAAGGGTGCAAGCGGTGCTTCATTTGTGCCGGTGCTTAGCACCCGCACTTAAGTATCAGGGCCGGGTCTACACATCTGCTGCGCATGTCACACACTGATGTTTTTTAAAATTTACCTTACTAGTGTATTCGGTGCAGCCGCAGCGTATTCACATCTCCAGAGTGTGGGTCACTGTGGTTAACAGTGTTGCGGCTGCCTGTGAGACTTCTTAATCACTTAGCCTGCCCTGAGGCTGAGCTCAAGTGAATATTCATAAATTAATATAAATATATGTTGATCATGGCTGCCGTGGGCCATGGCCCTTGGTTCCGTGGTGCAGTGTTGACTGTTGCAGTATTGCCACTTGCCGGTGGGCGGCACACTGATTCATTTGGGCGGGCTGGATTTTGGTTCTTATACGGGATAGGGGTTGTGCACGCAGCGCGCGCAGATTTTTTTCACATGGCCACTATCAGCATAACCAGCGCAGCTCACCACGAGTCATCGTCGACGATGTCGTTCAAGTCTGACTGACAACGACGTTGGGCAGCCTGTCAGGCATCGCCGCATCAGCAAGCAGCACCAGGCCGTCGCCTAATCGTACTAATCAGTTATTGAGCTAAGGAAGTGCAGCCATTGTGTGTCCCACTCCCTGGTAAGAAGTTAACTAATTTACAGTACTAGTAGCTAAGCTAAGCCAACTAACAAACTAGCGATGCCATTCCAATACTGAGAATATGCTGTGCCAAGACCAGGCCCTTTGAGGTGCAAGGAAATCTCCTCCCCCTTCCCCCATCGTAGCCCAGGTCAATTCAGCCCTTTCCTGACCTACCTAGACTATCTGGAGACCCTCCGGCCCCCCAGCCTTCTGCCATCCAAAACCCAGACAGGCAATCCGCATTCTAGCAGAGGCACACGGGATGACTGAGCAAGAAAAGACCCACTTTCTAAAAGTAGTATTTTCAAACGCAGAATGTAAAAATCCCCTTCACTAAAAGATGCATCTTTAGAGTTCAGGCATACTAAATTTTATTTTCTTACCGAATTCCCTGGGCCAGTTATGTTTATAAGATGTTATAAACAAACCTCCCATTCCGTCCTATGGGGAACTGGTAGCCTTGCAAAAGTGAAAAACGAAATTGGCCCGAATTCACTATCAGGACATGCCACACACACCAGGGTATGTCCTTCCTTTTATATACACTGCACCCTGCCCACAGGGGTACATTGGGCCTACCTTAGGGGTGCCTGACATGTAAGAAAAGGGAAGGTTGGGGACTGGCAAGTGTGTGCACTAGCCAAGTCGACATGGCAGTTACAAACTGCGCGCAGACTCTGCAATGGCAGGTCTGCGGTACCTTTTCAGGGCTACTCACGTGGGTGGCATAATGCAGATTTTCCACATTTAGAAATGGGTAAAAATCATGATTTTAATAAAGGCACCTTGATATCTTTTCCAAGCTCAATTCACAGGAGCGACGAGAATTCCCCACACTCCTAAAGTACGTCTATGGGTGAGACAATTCAAGATACTCTCGCACCTCAGACCGACTCTAGGAGATGTGAGGATTAGAAGCAAGGGCCATATACTTCAATCCCCCAGCTGATTACCTCGAATGACTATAAAAGAGGAGAACCTACAGGGAAGATATTGAAGAAACCGTTAGAATTCTACCTCTCCTCCCTTGACAACATATATATCAAAATTAGACTTAGTGCTCGCCTTGTACAAGACACACTGTCCCTTACCGTCTGGACATCTCCTGGTGCCAAAAAAGGGGTTTCCAATGATCAGCAGGGCAGGAATATATGCAATAGTAATATCAAAGCAGGAAAACGGCTAACTCTAGCCTAAGGCAAATATGTGGAAAGGGTATGGGTGAAATTCACATAAGGGAAACTGCTAGGCTCTGTTAAAACCTCTTCACAGAGCTTGCAAAAAGCGCTCTATGCCCAAAATGAGTAGGGAGCAGAATAAAGGACAAACAAGCACCCAAAAGTCACATTATAACCCAATCACGGGAATGACTAAATTAAATTAGCAGACAAACAGTCGCGCAAAGCGCGTGTCACAATTGCTCAGAAAGTTTTACACAAAATGAAGGAGAAAACACGCACCGCGCGTGTGAACAGTATCATGTACAACACTGCTACAATGTACCCAACAACAAATCAGGCAGCAACAAACGCGCCGCGTCTTAATTAGGAAGCAGAGCACGACTGCGGGTACAGGAAACTGACACCAGCAGGAGACAACAACTCGAAAACGTGGAACTCACCCGCAAAGTGAAGAAAAAGACGAACCGGTACACAACACCTTCAAGCGGAAGGCAAACAGCTGGAAAGGAGAATGCCTAAAGGAATGTGGGGCACAGATACGGGAAGAGGAACAAACACTGGATACAAGGATGGGCCGTGGAGACAGGTTCCAGGAAACCGAAAGCCAAGCAACGGCTCTTCGGCGAATCAGGTTTTTAAAGAGTCGGAGCGTCTACAAACACCACCTCCAGTATCTCGGTAAGGGACCTGCTCAAAAGTGTGTAATTCCACAAGGCAGACACTCAGCCCTCTCGAGGACTCCAAGATACTGTGCAGGAGGCCTGAGGTCTAACACCAGGAGTCTATCCTGACACCCTTTTAAACCCTTTTCAAGACCTCTCCAAGGGTCTTTTCCAGACTTATTTATGAAAGCCTTCATTTTTTGGTCCAGTTCCGGAGTATACGCTACCTTGCTCTCCAGACTAGGTCTAGGACATTTGCTCCTCATCCTAGTCCTGACCTCTTTAGGTATCTCCCTCCTTATCCAAAACCTAACGTATTTTGCTACGTGCTCCACCAGAGCCCATTGCGCAGAAAGAGGATGTTGAATAAAAAGCGGGTCTAACATTTCTTCCCCTTGAGGTTCAACAATATCATTTTCCTCAAGTTTAATCTCTCTCGCACTCATCTTTCTCCTTTTAAGAGGAACCTCCTCCACACCAGAATTATCAATACTTGAACTACAAGTAAGTTCAACATCTCCACTTGATGAACTGGAATCACAAGCCACTGTTGTATGCTTTATTTTCTGCGCTTTTTTTGCGCTCTCTTTTGCCTTTATAGCAAATCCCTTCAGAACCTTATGTTCTTTACCCTTTTTCACTGATTCAACCACCTTTCTTTTCTGACATTTTCTATTCCCTTGGTTAGAACCTCCTGCAACCACATCAATC
The DNA here is from genome assembly GCF_964261635.1 of Lissotriton helveticus. Classification (NCBI taxonomy): domain Eukaryota; kingdom Metazoa; phylum Chordata; class Amphibia; order Caudata; family Salamandridae; genus Lissotriton; species Lissotriton helveticus. Next base: position 1,160,615,666 of record NC_136070.1, on the reverse strand, counting down.
TCCTCAGTGGTCCAGAAGTTCTCATCTTCGCCAGACTTTTGTCTCCTTTGCATATTTTTCTCCAAAGTATTTTCTATTTTCTTATCTAGAGATGTAGACATCTCCCCAAACATTTTATCCATATAGGATTTCATTCTCTCCTCAAAACTTCAGTCTACACCTTACATTATTCTTATTAAATATTAAACAACTACTACCAAATCTCTTCAAAATCTACTAAAATCTAATATTTAATCCAAAATACACTTCTTCACATAAACTTCTTTAAACCTTATATATTATTGATTTCCCTAAAACAACTATCAAAGTCTCAATGATACCAATAACACAACCTCTTCATGAACCCTCCAATCGAAGTCTGTCACAAACTGACTCGCGTTCTGACAGACTTAGTTTTGAGCCCAAAATATGTCCGTAACAAAACTACCTTGTAAAACTATTGCAATCCCATTCTTTCAAAATGGCTGGCGGGCATACTGCGTCCTCTCTCATCCAAAACTCCTTCTCCCACTATGCGCGCACTCCACAATTGCAAAAGATTCCTACGTCAGAACCCGTCCAGCTCGAGCCCTGGAAGAGACATTGCCTCGCTTATTGCCTGAACCGCTCAACCGTCATCCCCACACAGTAAATGCATAAACTGTTTCCCACATTAACCAAGTGCCGATTTTCTTTTTAAAACTAAAGATATCAAATGTACATTCAAACTTATACGCTAGACTTTCATCGTCTGAAACCTTCAATCGTCACTTTCCTAGACGGTAAAGGCAAAAACGGTAATCCTCATATTAAAGTGCCGCTTTAATCTAAAGTCAACAAAACTATCAATTATATATGTACGCTAGTCCTGAAAAACATTATCTAAAACCTCTTAAATCTTTAATGATTTAAAAACGTTTAAACTTTTTTTTTTTTATTAATAATAAGCATACATACTCTCCAGACCTCAACAGTCTATATTCACTAAAAATCTGTTACATGTAAAATACAACTTAATACATTCTAAAAACATACCAATTCTATTGAATAATTTTAACAGTTTAAAATGTGACTTATCTGTGTCTGTGCAGCAACAAAGGGGGAAGATGGCTGCAAGTTCTAAGTGTATATGCATGTTCAGAGTTCTAGAAGTTATAAGAGTTCTAATTCTAGTGTTTTTTTGTTGCTGCCGTTTGGGGAGCAATAAAAGGGATGATGCATAATATTGGTCTCCGGGCCTTGCTGTAAAATCAGTGCTGCAGGCCCACGAGTAGCATTTGATTCACAGGCCCTGGCACACCCAGTGCACTTTACTAGGGACTAACAAGTAAATCAAATATCCATCATGGAAACACCAATCCGTAGCAAAATTTACACAGAGCACCTGCACTTTACCACTGATCAGCAGTGCGAAATGTGCGCAGAAACGTTACGACAGCAAAAACAGAGTCAAAACCGGAAGGTAAGAAAGGAAAAAAGTCAGGGGAAACACGCCAAAACATGCCAAGTCTAACACACGCCCCCTCCAGCTAAAAGTAGGGAGAACTTCCCACACACCTGGGAATCCTCTTCACTAAGGCGGAAGAACCTGGACAGGCCATCTGCGTTGGCGTGCTCTGTGCCAGAGCAGTGTTCCACTGTAAAGTCCATTCCCTTTAGGGAGATGGACCACCTTGTACTGACGGAGCCACCCAAACTTTTTTAGACACTGCCTGACTGGGGTGATGCCAACGATTATGATGCTGCGGTTGCTGCCCTAAATCACCACTTTGACCCCGCGTCAATCCAGATTATGAATGGTTCAGGCTGCGTCAAGCACGCCAGGGAGAGACAGAATCCATCGACTCCTTCTATGCAAGACTCAGGAAGCTTGCGACGGCCTGCGAATTGCTGGACCAACGGCTGGAAATACGTGCGCAACTTATACAAAGGTGCAGATCAGTACAGCTCAGACGCCTCATCCTAAAATAACCGCGCATCACACTTGATGAGATCCTTGTTCTAGCCCGGTCGCACGAGCTCTCCAATGCACGGGCTGACGAAATGCAGGCTGCCCTTAGCAGACCTGGAGTAACAGCTAGGACCCCGGTCATTAAGGAGGAACAGGTTGACGTCATACGCAGGCGGGCACTAGCGCCGAGGAGGAACACCCCGACAAAGCCAACCCCTGTGTGTGGTAACTGTGGGATTGAACACTCAGTCGGTGGAAGGTGCTTCGCAAAAGGCAAAACATGTTCCAACTGTGGGAAGCTTAACCACTTTGCAAAAGTGTGCCGCAGCAGTGGAAGTCGCCGGCCTGGGTCTAGCATGAGAGGCGCAACACAAGCTGTACGTCAACTGTCGCTCGAAGATCCTGGACCTTGCAGTGACGCATCGTGGTCTGCATTCCACCTGGAAGAAGACGATGACGATGACGATGTCTTCTTCGTCTCATTCGTGGGCAGGGAAGGCTCCAGAAGACGACCACCGCCGATGTGTGAAGTCACCATTGCTGGCTCACCATTCAGGCACTGATTGACACAGGAACATCAGTAAATGTGATGGACAGCATCCAGTATGACAAGCTCTCTCCACGTCCACCCCTTGCGCCATCAAAGGCAAAAATTTACACATATGACAGTGATGACCCGCTTCCCCTCCGCAGAGTCATGGAAGTTGCGGTGGCCTGCAACGGCCAGAAGGTGAAGACAAGGTTCCATGTGACTGGAGGGAAACATAGCACCCTACTCAGCTGCCACACGGCAGAAGACCTCCAATTGGTGTTTTTTGCAAATCAAGTACATGAACTTCATGCCGATATGATGTTAAAGGACTTTCCCACACTCTTCGAGGGGCTCGGACGTCTAAAAGGAAAGACCTTCTAACTACATAAAGACCACACGGTACGACCAACAGCGCTAAGGCATAGAAGGGTGCCTTTCCACCTGCGGCCACAAGTGGAAGAAGAGTTAAGAAAAGTTGAAGAACTCGGCGTCATTGAAAAAGTGTCAGGCCCGACGCCATGGGTCTCCCCTCTTGTCGTCGGGCCCAAACCAAAGCAGCCCGGTGCAATACGTCTATGTGTAGACATGCGCCTCCCAAACAAGGCAATCAAGAGAGAAAGGCATCTGACGCCCACGATGGACGATATCGTAGTGGACTTGAATGGGGCTCGGTGGTTTTCAAAGTTGGACCTAAATGCAGGCGACCACCAGCTCGAGCTGCATCCTGATAGCCGCAATATCACTACCTTTTCGACACATGTTGGGCTGCGACGTTACAAACGATTGAGTTTTTTGGCGTATCCTCCGCTGCAGAGGTTTTTCAGAATGCCATAAAGGAAACACTTTCTGGGCTGCCGGGAGCACCAATGAAAGAGCAAGTCGGCCCGAAGAGCTCAGCCAAGGTCCTTGGTGGTCGGCGACAAAGTTGTTCTCAAGAATAGACACCACAACTGGAAGTATCATACCGCCTATGAACCAGAGATAGGGGAAATCGTGAGCGTACAAGGTACCATGATATCTGCGACCCGTGGCATGAGAGCAGCGACAAGGAACGTGTCATGGTTCAAACGTGTACCAAAAGAAGTGAGTGCCACACAGTAAATGTCAGAGGAGGTGGAGTTTGAAGACTGGGACAGAGGGAATAATGAGTCACCAATAAACCAGCGCACAGAGGAAGTACCCCTGCTAAGACTTGAAGCAGAGCAGAATGTCCACAGGGATAGGCCCTCTGAGGAGACCGAAAATTCACCAAGCCAGTCTGGAGAGACGGAACTGGCCTAGAGGCCCCGGTGCCAGAAGTACAATCTCCGACCCAAACCAATTCCCAATCAAAGAGTAAAAGACTATGAGTGGGGTCTCGGTGCAACTGCTGAATCCCCATAGGTTGGACTGTTGATCGGTGAGTTTGGAGGGATGTACTGACGGAGCCACCTAGCCCGTCTAGACACGCATGCATGCACGCACGCACGCACCCTGGGGGCGGGACCGCCCTCAGGGATAAATAAACGGGCACAAGACCGCTCGTGGTTTTCGGCCCCTAACTAACAGATAGTCTCTACGTGTCTCTGTAACAGTAAGTTAGGCCCCATTCTGTGGCGTAGGTTGCCTCTCCCCTCCCACAGCGGCAGTATACACCTCAGCAGTTTTGGATTCTCACCCCTCATCTGCATTAACCATCTGAGGGGCCAGTGGTCTGTCTGAACTCGGAAGTGAGTCCCAAACAAATATGGTCTCAGCTTCTTCAGTTCCCAAACCAGGGCGAAAGCCTCCCTTTCTATGGCACTCCACCTCTGCTCCCTGGGGAGTAGTCTCCTGCTAAGGAAGACTACCGGCTGGTCTAGGCCCTCTTCATTCAGTTGTGAGAGCACCACTCCCACTCCATGCTATGATGCATCGGTCTGCATGACAAATTCTTTGGAGAGGTCGGGGGCTTTGAGCACGGGGGCCGTGCACATGGCGGCCTGCAGGGCATCAAATGCCGTCTGGAAGGACTCAGCTCAGTTAAGGGGGCAACAATGGTGCCATATCCCTTAACAAACCTCCTGTAGTACCCGATGAGTCCTAAGAAGGCCCTCACCTCTGTCTGGGTCTTGAGGGGCTCCCAAGCCAGATGGTGTCAGTCTTGGGCTGCAGGGGTGCCACCTGGCCGCTCCCTACCTGGTGTCCCAAGTACACCACCGTCCCCTGCCCGATCTGGCACTCACTGGCCTTAATTGTGAGGCCTGCCTTCTGCAGCGCCTTCAACACTTCCCCAAGGTGCTGCAGGTGTTCGTCCCAACTGGAACTGAACACCGCAATGTCGTCCAGGTATGCGGCGCTGAATTCCTCCAGCCCGGCCAACACCTCTGAAAGGTGGCAGGGGCATTCTTCAACCCGAAGGGCATCGCCCAGAACTGGTAATGTCCTTCGGGGGTTGAGAATGCGGATCTTTCCATGGCCCCCTCGGTTAGAGCAATCTGCCAGTACCCCGACGTTAGATCAAACGTACTAAGGAATTTGGCAGCTCCCAACCGGTTGATGATTTCATCAGCTTGCGGGATGGGGTGTGCGTCTGCCCAAGTGACGGCATTGAGCCCCCGGTAGTCCACACAGAACCGCAGTTCTGGTGTGGCACTGGGTGCTGGAGCCTTCGGGACCAAGACCACGGGGCTGGCCCATGGACTGCTGGAATGCTCAACCACCCCTAACACCAACATCTTAAAGACCTCCTCTTTGATGCTGGCTTTGTCCCGGTCAGCCAGCCTGTAAATCTTATGTTTCACAGGGGGCTGTCACAGTTGTCCACATTGTGGGTACACCAGTGAGTAATGCCTGGGGTCAAGGAGAACAGCGGGGAAAACTGCCCCAAATTGGCAACACTCGCTCTGTTGCTCAGCGGTCTGGGTCGGGGAGAGGATCACACCATCCACCGACCTATCCCCCTATTGGGCAGACAGTAGGTCCGGGAGAGGCTCATTCTCCGCTTCCTCCCCGTCGTCCGTCACCTAGAGCATGCTCACTTTGGACCTCTCGAAGTGGGACTAGATGCAGTTGACGTGGAGGACCCGTAAAGGGTTCCGGGGAGCCTGCAAATCCACCAGGTAGGTGACTTCACTTGTGCGCTCCACCACCTCAAAGGGCCCAGTCCACTTATCCTGTAAGACACAAGGTTCCACTGGGGCCATAACCCACACTTTTTGCTTAGGTTGAATATCGACCAGAGTGGCATTCTGGTCATACCACTTCTTCATTCCTTCCTGGCTGGCCTCGAGGTTCACCTGAGCCAGTTTCCTGAAGCGGGCAGTTTGGTTTCGGAAGGCCAGCATGTAGCTAAACACATCCTCTGGGTTTTCCTGGGAGCGGCCTCCCAGCCTTCCTTCACCAAGCTTAGAGGTCCTCGCATGGGGTGACCATACAGAAGCTCAAAGGTACTAAACCCGAGAGACTTCTGGGGTACCTCCTGGTACGCAAAGAGAAGGCACGGTAAGAATATGTCCCACTTATGCCTCATGGGTTCGGTGAGACCCTTGAACATGCTCTTCAAGGTCTGGTTGAACCTTTCTACCAGACCATTACCTTGGGGGTGGTAATGGGTGATGAACTTGTAAGTAACACCACACTCCTTCTACAGGGATGTCATATACTTCGAGATGAAATTGGTCCCCCTGTCAGAAACCACCTCTCTGGGGAACCCCACGCGGGAAAAGATTCCCATTAATGCCCGGCCCCCACTGGTGCCGTCGTTGTCCTGAGAGGGATTGCCTCTGGGTACCTGGTGACATGGTCCACCAAGACCAGGATGTACCTGTTGCCCATGGCTGTCTTGGGATCCAGTGGCTCCACATTATCCATCCTTACCCTTTCAAAGGGTTTCCAGATAACGGGGATCGGTTTGAGAGGAGCTTTGACCTTCCTCCCACTCTTGCCACTTGTCTGGCAAGGTTGGCAAGACCAAGAATACACATCCGACTGCCTTCGCATTTGAGGCCAGAAGAAGGGGTTGACAAGCCTGTCAAAGGTCTTGTCTTGCCCCAAATGTCCTGCCAAAAGCACGTCGTGAGCCAGACCCAGTAGGAAGGTCCGGAAGCTCTGGGGTACCACCAGCACACGGGCTGACCTAGGTTCTGCGACCTTAGGCTCGCTGTACAGGAGATCATTCTCCCAGTAGATCCAATGTGACCCGGACTGATCACCAGTCGCCTGGGCTGCGGCTTGCTCCCGCAGACCCTCCAGAGAAGGGCACTCTTTCTGCTCCTGGCAGAACTCCTCCCTGGTGGGACCCCCTTCTTGCTGCCAATGGGTCAGCTCAGAGATGTCCCCCAGTTCGGCTACCTGTTCTCCTGTAGGCACCAGGGCGTCCCCCTCAAGGTCCGCCTCCTCCCGGGCCATGGGGACTTCGTGGGCCGGTTGCCAGCGCCCCTGGCCCTTTCTCTTGGCAGGGACCTGGGCCACTGTTTCAGGCTCCGGGTCCCTCTGAGCACCTTATCTGGCTGCCATGGACTGGGTGGACATGCATGCCCACTCTGGCAACCCAAGCATCTCCAAGTGGGACCTGAGCTCAACATCCTTCCATAAGGACTGCTCCAGGTCGTTACCGAGCAGACAATCAATAGGCATGGATGGGCTCACAACTACCCCCAAAGGACCTGAGACCCCCCCCCCCACTCGAAGAGTACCTGCGCCACCAGACACTGGCGCTCGGAATTGTCGATTGCAATTGCTTGGTGGAATGCCCCAGGAACGACCTGCCTCTCAGAGACCAGGCGACACCAAACTGAGGTCGCTCTGGCTCCAGTATCCCTGAGAGCCTCCACCCTTTTCCCATTGATGGTCACCCAGGTGTTGTATTTCTTTGTGTTAGGGGGCACCTGGGCCCCTGGGACCATCTCACTGTCCCCTAGTGAGACGAGGGTCATTTCTGTGGGCTCCCCACCCTCCTGTGGGTACTCCTCCTCCTCCCCAAGTACTACACTAGCCAACACTTTGGACTGCCCACCAGTGGGTGGCTGTACTCCCTTGGAGCACCTGGGGTCCACCTTCATGTGCCCCACCTGGTAACATGCAAAACATTTACAGGGGCCGGTCTCAGCAGGCTTGCCTGTCGAGACCCCTTGCATCTTATCACCGGGGGTATGGGAGCCGTTACCCTGGGTGTTATTTTGGGGCTCTTTAGAGAACTCCTGTGTTTTACCCTAGTCCCCCCACTTTTCCGCTGGGTACCCTGCCCACTTTTGGCTGAGTCTCCCCCAAACACTTTCTTGTGGACCCTGGTACTCGGCCTAGTGGTCCGCCGCCATAGCAAGCTGTAGCGATGTCATACCCGATCACCACCCATCAGGCAATTCACCATTATATGTCTAAACTAACTCCCGGGCGTAATCAACGAAAAAGTCTCCTGAACTACAAGTCCCAACAAGCAATGGGGCGAGTCAAGGTGAGGCAAAGGGCGGGCCGAATATAAGCACCTCCTCCGCAAGAGGAAGCTGCTTGACAATCACCCAGAAGACAGAGAATGGCGGATGGTATTCCCCGCCGGATTCCAGCGAGAAGAATTGCAGCTTCTATCCTGTATTTCGCGTGACCATTGTTCAGCCCGTTTTCCCGAGTGTGCCCCCGAGGTTCAGGTATTTCCAGAAGGAGTGCGGGATCGCTTCCTTCGTGTGCCCGTGTTTGGTGTTTCCTGAACATTAGAGCCGCGGTAACACGAGACGCGCTGGAGCGCTTTATTGTTGCCTCGCCTCCGTGACATTGCAGTACTTAAGCTCGTTTTCATTGCGGTTGTAAAAAGAAAAGCCGGCGTGCTTTTCTTTACTTCCAAACATTTAGCGGTCCGTTCTGTTTCTACACCGTGTGTCAGCTCTAACTTTTAGAGTATTTTTTCTTTGCAGTATTTGGCATTCATTTATTGTACAAAGTATATCGGAAGTGGCTTGCCTGTGACTTTTGACTTCCAGTGGAGGCGTGCCAATTCCAATGAATGTACAAGATGCTTCCCATCTCGTTGAGGGAAGTTTCATTTCGAATATTGAAAGCGTTTCTTCTCATAATAGAAAAAGCATCATTTTTGCATTATAGTGATTTGTTGGTGATACGACACTATGCACAGGGCAATGTGAATTACTGGAGAGACTGTGAATTAAACAGTAACTTTTGTTTCCTTCTATATATTATGGTTTGAGACAATCACTTTCTCAAAAGTTTTGGATTCCTATTCAGTAGAGTGTCGCTCTATCATTGAGCCTTGATGACTTTAATCATTTGGTATCTAGCTGCAGAACTACTGGTGAGTGGGTGTAGAGAGATGTGTATCTAGTTTTTCTATGTGCCAGACCAAAAAGAGAGCTACTCACGCTTGTTGTGTTGTCTTCCAGTCCTGCAGGGTAACCTATCTACGGGTGTCATACCAACTCCTAGACCAGACCCTGAAGAGACCCAAGAACCTACAGCTAGTTTATTATTTTATCCACTTCCCTTTTCCCCTGGGCACAATCTCACGCAGCAGGATTTCTTCCTCTGCTGGGGGTTGCGTTAAAGGGAATTGGGTGGATTTACATCGGTCATCGTCTCTGCTGGACACAAGTGAAAGGTTAGTGGCGTTTCATATATTCTTGTGCTACTGACAACCTGACACAAGCTTCCTGGGGTCAGTTAGCTTTCTATCAACTAGTTGCTGGCATAGATCTGCAAAACATATACTAGACAAGTGCTCCCACTCAATCAAATTTTAGAGCCCCCGAAAATCTGTCACATTACTGCTCTTCACCTAGCCATCCAACGACAGACCAAACCCATCCACACATTCCAGCAACGTGTTGGCATCAGACTTCTTCCAGGACCTAAACTGATCCCTGTACTTTCAGGAGTGAGACCATTCCTAGTGAGAAGGGCTTCCATCATATCAGCATAGGTGAGGTCAGGCCCCTTACCCAAAGCTGTCAAAGTATCCCTTGCGTCCTCTGGAAACAGAGACCACAATCCTGCTCCCCAATTCTCCTCAGGGACCCCATTCATGTGTATCGCTGCCTCGTAACCCTGAAACCACCTCTGTATGTTGTCCCCCTTCTGGAACTCTCAGGCCGAATTGTACACATCCCTAAGAATGTGGGCAGTCTGTCTTGACAAGTTGCTGCCACCATCTGAGCTGGTTCTTTTCTCTCAATCCAGCTCCTTCATTCTGATTTCGTACTCTAATACTATTCTCTTCTCTTCCATGGCTAATCTAATTTTTTTCTAGTTCTGTGGCTACTTTCCATGCTTCTCGTCTGTCCTCCAGCTCCTCTGGGGACAAGCCACTGCTGCCTGTCCGGGAGGTTTCCCCCCTCTCAACAGCACATCCACCCTAGGACTAGGCTCCTCCGCCTCTCCACTAAGATCACCAGATTGCCCACTGGCATTTCTGGCTGCTACCCAGGCCCTCAGTTCCTTTTGTAGCTCGTCCTTCTTAGTGAGGCCTCTGACTTGGACATTTAGGTTCTTGCAAACGGATTTCAATTCTCTAACAGTGAGAGCTCCAACCGATCCTCCTCATAGGCAATTTCCATGGATGCAACAGATGATGCTATTGATTCCGGCATGACGAAGTAGAAAGTTCACCTAGCAAGATCACAAATATCGGCCAAAAAGAAAACGGGCTAATATGCGGTACGTAATGGTCTGTGATATGGTAGTAGTGCACACCAATCACCGTAAGTCACGTGCAAACTAAGTCCTATCTTCACCGCTGAAAACCAATGTTAGAAATTGGATTTTTGGTAGCCTAGGGTGTGGGTCACAGCTAGGCAAAAAACACCACTCTAGTCAGGATAAGGTAGTTACACTTCTAAAATAACCCCTGCTCACCCCCTTGGTATCTTGGCACGAGCAGCCAGGCTTCACTTAGAGGCAGTGTGTAAAGCATTTGCACATACCCAACAGTAATACAGTGGACGCACTACAAAAGGACACCATACCAGTTTAGAAAACGATCCAATATTTTTATATAATTAAGACAGGACCAAAAACAATAAAAATCCACACACTATACTTAAAAGTTCACAGTTCCAAAAATACGCTGATTAAAGAGGGTTCCTTGTGGGGATAGCTCCGTCCGCGCTACCACGGTATCGTGAATAACAAAATCCAACAGTTCAGGCCAGTCGCGGGCCAGCTACGGTGTCAGGAAGACCTGCAAAACAGTACCTGGGAGAAATGCAGGGTGTGGAGGCCCTTGAAGTCACTCACGTTGTGAGTCGAGCTCCTCTCTGGTGGAATCTGGAGGGCTGGCAGGCGTCTGGAGCTGTGGTGCGAGCAGCGACTTGGTGGTGGCGTCAGATGACGTCATCAGTGAGACCAGGGTTGCGGTGCAAGATGAAGGCGGTGCTCGTCACTGTGCTAGCAGGCCACGGTGTAAGCAGCGTCGTCGCTGGAGCGCTGTAGTCGGCTGACGAGCTGGAGTCGATGGCACTGACGTCGGTAAGCCAAGGCTGCGGTGCGAGATGAGGGCGGTGCGTCATGTGACTTACGAGCGGGGCCCTCGAACCACGGTGCAAGCAGCAGCGTTGATTTCGACGGGAAGAGGTGGCGTCAGGCTGGCAAGGGCGTCCACGTGAAGCAAGGCGGTGAGTAGTGCGATGCCCACAGGTCGCGGTGCGAGCCACGGCTCGATGGCGGCTTCAACAGGAGTCGTCGGTGAGACCAGGGTCACGGTGCGGCGTTGCTGCGGTGACAACGCTTCGGCGTGAAGCGAGGCAGTGCAGAGTGTGGTGCCCACATGTCACTGTGCAAGCAGTGGCGGCATCAACGGGAGTCGTTGGGGAGACCAGGGGTGCGGCGGTTCCCCCAGCGGTGCCTTCAGGACACGGAGTCGGCAGTGGCGTCGTAGACGTCGTCTAGTTGGTGTTCTTCGGGTTGCAGCACAAAACACACAGTCCCCATTGCTGCGGGTCGAAGAACTTGAAGTCTTTGCTGTTCCGGAGACTTTGTGAACAGGGGGCAAGCTCTACCTCAAGCCTGTGGAGAGACTCAAAAGTTAGGTTGCAGAAAGTCCAGTCCAGGCCTTTCACTGCCCAAGACAGAAGCAGCCACTGCAGGTCAGCCCAGCAAAGCAGTCCGTCCTTTTTGCAGCTTCTCTGGCTCTTTTTCTTGGCAGTCTTCTTGATCCAGATGAGTTCTAAAGTTCAGGGTTCTGGGACCCAGTATTTCTGTCCAAAGATCCTTTGATCTTTCAGACAGAGGGTGTCTGTGCCCGCCCAGGACCAGCTGGACCTTCTCCTGTGTGAACTCCTGGCAGAAGGTGGAGACTAACCCTGGGCGAAGCACTACGCTACGCTCGCGGAGTTTGCGAAGTTTTCGCAACTTCGCACTACGCGAGCTGCACGTAGCACAGTGCGAACATGCGTAGTGCAGCGTAGCGTAGTGCAGCGGTCATTTTTTGCTTGTTCGCGGTCCTGAACGTCATGTTCGCGACCGCGAGCAAGCAAAATGACATCCCGGCGAGATTCTCAACGCGAGGAGGTCAGGTTTCTCATTGTGAGTGGTTGCGCATGCTCGCGACCGCTCTCAATGAGAAACTACCTGTTCGCGTTGAGAAAGCTGCTGCTCGAGTAATAATCTACTCGAGCAGCAGAAAACTACAGCTCGCACTGTGCAAGATGCCGTTTTCAATGCTTGCACAGTGCCGGATGCATGTCCGCACTGTGCAATCATTGAAAAGGCCTCTTGCACAGTGCGAACATGCTACTACGCAGCTCGCGTAGTGCTACGTGAAGTTTGCGTAGTGCGAAGTGCACTTCGCGTAGCTTCGCGTAGCGCGACTTCGTGAACTACGCCCACCGTTGGTGGAGACGGCATTTGTCAGAGGCAGATCAGGCCCTTTGAGGTGCAATGAAATCTCCTCCCCCTTCCCCCATCGTAGCCCAGGTCTATTCAGCCCTTTCCTGACCTACCAAGACTATCTGGAGCCCCTCCAGTCCCCCAGTCTTCTGCCATCCAAAACCCAGACAGGCAAACCACATTTCAGCAGAGGCACACAGGATGACTGAGCAAGAAAATACCCACTTTCTAAAAGTGGTATTTTCAAACGCAGAATGTAAAAATCACCTTCTCTAAAAGATGCATGTTTAGATTCTGAGTTCAGGCATTCTAAATTTTATTTTCTTACTGAATTCCCTGGGCCAGTTATGTTTACAAGATGTTATAAACAAACCTCCCATTCTGGCCTCTGGGGAATTGGTACCCTTGCAATAGTGAAAAACGAAATTAACTGTAATTCACTATTAGGACATGCCACACACACCAGAGCATGTTCTACCTTTCACATACACTGCACCCTGCCCACGGGTGTACCTTGGGCCTACCTTAGTGGTGCCTGACATATAAGAAAAGGGAAGGTTGGGGACTGGCAAGTGTGTGCACTGGCCAAGTCGACATGGCAGTTACAAACTACTCGCAGACTCTGCAATGGCAGGTCTGAAGTACCTTTTCAGGGCTACTCACGTGGGTGGCATAATCGGTGCTGCAGGCCCACAAGTAGCATTTGATTCACAGGCCCTGGCACACTCAGTGCACTTTACTAGGGACTAACAAATAAATCAAATATCCAATCATGGAAACGCCAATCCATAGCACAATTTACACAGAGCACCTGCACTTTACCACTGATCAGCAGTGCGAAAAGTGCGCCGAAACGTTACGCCAGCAAAAACAGAGTCAAAACCTGGAGGTCAGAAAGCAAAAAAGTCAGGGGAAACACACCAAAAGATGCCAAGTCTAACACTTGATGATAGGGGCTTTCAAACTACCAATCTTTCATCCATTGGTCTGTTGTTGTGTCATTCTCATGTTTCTTCTACCCACGACCGCATAAAATCCAGGGCAGTAGGAGAGCCCGCTTCAGCCATTGACTAATTTCAAACTTTGTGACAGTATTCTGCTCTTTCAGATTGGGCATACCCACACAAAAAGTAGTTCCCTTTAATGTAAGGGCCAACTATGGCAATACATTCCCTTTTTTAGGGCTCGGCCTACGTCACGCCTGCGTTAGCAGGGGGGCGGAGCTCCGAGCTCCTTTTGTTAGGGGTTTCTGGATAGTGCAGGAAAAATTCCTCAGTGCGCGAGATTTTTCAGTAGTTTGTTTTGCCTGGTGCATTGTAATTGGTCCTCGCGGTGCCCTGTTTCTAGTAGCCTTCCCGCAATAGGCCATATGTTTTTCTGCTTTAGCACTTCCGCCATATATTGTGCGATTATGCGCACGGCAGTGCAATAAATTAACAATTATAGCTGTCAGGGTGCTGCGGTAATGGAATCCAGATGGTCGGGGCACGTTCACCAGTCAGCCGTGAGTTTAGCGTGCTCGCGTCCCTTTGCCTCCTTTCATGTTCAAGTGTTGGCCTTTCGCCAGATGCCGGCTTGCAGAGGCCTCTGATATTGCCTCTCCCCGCCTGCTCCTTACTGCAGCCCCCACCACTGGAAACGACAGGCTGGGAGCTCACAGAAGCCTCTATATCGCCTCTCCCAGCCTGCTCATCCTTTCAGCCCCCACCGATCCTCACTGCAGCCCCCACTACTGGAAACGACAGGCTGGGAGCTCACAGAAGCCTCTGACATCGCCTCTCCCAGCCTGCTCGTCCTTTCAGCCCCCACCGCTGGAATTGATATTCAAAGCATGCTTTTGATATACATAGATATGCTCTGTTGCAGTGTGTGGTAGTTGGCCTTGTGTAGCAGGTGTAGTGTTATCAGTGTTACTTAGCTATGATTGTGCAGCAGGTGCAGTGGCACCAGTGTGGCGTAGCTATCATTGGTGCAGCATGTGCAGTGGTACCGGTGAGTGGTAGCTACCATTGGTGGAGCAGGTGCAGTGGTAGTGTTGCTTAGCTATGATTGTGCAGCAGGTGCAGTGGCACCAGTGTGTGGCGTAATTACCATTCGTGGAGCAGGTGAGGTGTTATCAGTGTTACTTAGCTATGATTGTGCAGCAGGTGCAGTGGCACCAGTGTGTGGTAGATGGCGTTGTGTAGCAGGTGTAGTGTTATCAGTGTTACTTAGGTATGATTGTGCAGCAGGTGCAGTGGCACCAGTGTGGTGTAAGTATCTTTGGTGGAGCAGGTGCAGTGTTACCAGTGTGGCGTAGGCGTAGCTACCATTGGTGGAGCAGGTGCTGTGGTACCAGATTAGTGCAGCAGGTGCAGTGGTACCAGTTTGTGGTAGCTACCATAGGTGGAGCAGTTGCAGTGGTAGTGTTGCTTAGCTATTATTGTGCAGCAGGTGCAGTGGCACCAGTGTGTGGTAGATGGCGTTGTGTAGCAGGTGTAGTGTTATCAGTGTTACTTAGCTATGATTGTGCAGCAGGTGTAGTGGCCCCAGTGTGGCGTAGCTATCATTGGTGCAGCATGTGCAGTGTTACCGGTGAGTGGTAGCTACCATTGGTGGAGCAGGTGCAGTGGTAGTGTTGCTTAGCTATGATTGTGCAGCAGGTGCAGTGGCACCAGTGTGTGGCGTAGTTACCATTCGTGGAGCAGGTGAGGTGTTATCAGTGTTACTTAGCTATGATTGTGCAGCAGGTGCAGTGGCACCAGTGTGTGGTAGATGGCGTTGTGTAGCAGGTGTAGTGTTATCAGTGTTACTTAGCTATGATTGTGCAGCAGGTGCAGTGGCACCAGTGTGGCGTAGCTATCATTGGTGCAGCATGTGCAGTGGTACCGGTGTGGTGTAAGTAGATTTGGTGGAGCAGGTGCAGTGTTACCAGTGTGGCGTAGGCGTAGCTACCATTGGTGGAGCAGGTGATGTGGTACCAGTTTAGTGCAGCAGGTGCAGTGGTACCAGTGTGTTGTAGCTACCATAGGTGGAGCAGTTGCAGTGGTAGTGTTGCTTAGCTATGATTGTGCAGCAGGTGCAGTGGCACCAGTGTGTGGTAGATGGCCTTGTGTAGCAGGTGCAGTGTTATCAGTGTTACTTAGCTATGATTGTGCAGCAGGTGCAGTGGCACCAGTGTGGCGTAGCTATCATTGGTGCAGCATGTGCAGTGGTACCGGTGTGGTGTAAGTATATTTGGTGGAGCAGGTGCAGTGTTGCCAGTGTGGCGTAGGCGTAGCTACCATTGGTGGAGCAGGTGATGTGGTACCAGTTTAGTGCAGCAGGTGCAGTGGTACCAGTGTGTGGTAGCTACCATAGGTGGAGCAGTTGCAGTGGTAGTGTTGCTTAGCTATGATTGTGCAGCAGGTGCAGTGGCACCAGTGTGTGGTAGATGGCATTGTGTAGCAGGTGCAGTGTTATCAGTGTTACTTAGCTATGATTGTGCAGCAGGTGCAGTGGCACCAGTGTGGTGTAAGTGTCTTTGGTGGAGCAGGTGCAGTGGTACCAGTGTGGCGTAGGCGTAGCTACGATTGGTGGAGCAGGTGATGTGGTAACAGTTTAGTGCAGCAGGTGCAGTGGTACCAGTGTGTTGTAGCTACCATAGGTGGAGCAGTTGCAGTGGTAGTGTTGCTTAGCTATGATTGTGCAGCAGGTGCAGTGGCACCAGTGTGTGGTAGATGGCGTTGTGTAGCAGGTGCAGTGTTATCAGTGTTACTTAGCTATGATTGTGCAGCAGGTGCAGTGGCACCAGTGTGACGTAGCTATCATTGGTGCAGCATGTGCAGTGGTACCGGTGTGGTGTAAGTATATTTGGTGGAGCAGGTGCAGTGTTGCCAGTGTGGCGTAGGCGTAGCTACCATTGGTGGAGCAGGTGATGTGGTACCAGTTTAGTGCAGCAGGTGCAGTGGTACCAGTGTGTGGTAGCTACCATAGGTGGAGCAGTTGCAGTGGTAGTGTTGCTTAGCTATGATTGTGCAGCAGGTGCAGGGGCACCAGTGTGTGGTAGATGGTGTTGTGTAGCAGGTGTAGTGTTATCAGGGTTACTTAGCTATGATTGTGCAGCAGGTGCAGTGGCACCAGTGTGGCGTAGCTATCATTGGTGCAGCATGTGCAGTGTTACCGGTGAGTGGTAGCTACCATTGGTGGCAGGTGCAGTGGTAGTGTTGCTTAGCTATGATTGTGCAGCAGGTGCAGTGGCACCAGTGTGTGGCGTAGTTACCATTCGTGGAGCAGGTGAGGTGTTATCAGTGTTACTTAGCTATGATTGTGCAGCAGGTGCAGTGGCACCAGTGTGTGGTAGATGGCGTTGTGTAGCAGGTGTAGTGTTATCAGTGTTACTTAGCTATGATTGTGCAGCAGGTGCAGTGGCACCAGTGTGGCGTAGCTATCATTGGTGCAGCATGTGCAGTGGTGCCGGTGTGGTGTAAGTATATTTGGTGGAGCAGGTGCAGTGTTACCAGTGTGGCGTAGGCGTAGCTACCATTGGTGGAGCAGGTGATGTGGTAACAGTTTAGTGCAGCAGGTGCAGTGGTACCAGTGTGTTGTAGCTACCATAGGTGGAGCAGTTGCAGTGGTAGTGTTGCTTAGCTATGATTGTGCAGCAGGTGCAGTGGCACCAGTGTGTGGTAGATGGCGTTGTGTAGCAGGTGCAGTGTTATCAGTGTTACTTAGCTATGATTGTGCAGCAGGTGCAGTGGCACCAGTGTGGCGTAGCTATCATTGGTGCAGCATGTGCAGTGGTACCGGTGTGGTGTAAGTATATTTGGTGGAGCAGGTGCAGTGTTACCAGTGTGGCGTAGGCGTAGCTACCATTGGTGGAGCAGGTGATGTGGTACCAGTTTAGTGCAGCAGGTGCAGTGGTACCAGTGTGTGGTAGCTACCATAGGTGGAGCAGTTGCAGTGGTAGTGTTGCTTAGCTATGATTGTGCAGCAGGTGCAGTGGCACCAGTGTGTGGTAGATGGCGTTGTGTAGCAGGTGCAGTGTTATCAGTGTTACTTAGCTATGATTGTGCAGCAGGTGCAGTGGCACCAGTGTGGCGTAGCTATCATTGATGCAGCATGTGCAGTGGTACCAGTGAATGGTAGCTACCATTGGTGGAGCAGGTGCAGTGGTAGTGTTGCTTAGCTATGATTGTGCAGCAGGTGCAGTGGCACCAGTGTGTGGCGTAATTACCATTCGTGGAGCAGGTGAGGTGTTATCAGTGTTACTTAGCTATGATTGTGCAGCAGGTGCAGTGGCACCAGTGTGTGGTAGATGGCGTTGTGTAGCAGGTGTAGTGTTATCAGTGTTACTTAGCTATGATTGTGCAGCAGGTGCAGTGGCACCAGTGTGGTGTAAGTATCTTTGGTGAAGCAGGTGCAGTGGTACCAGTGTGGCGTAGGCGTAGCTACCATTGGTGGAGCAGGTGATGTGGTACCAGTTTTGTGCAGCAGGTGCAGTGGTACCAGTGTGTGGTAGCTACCATAGGTGGAGCAGTTGCAGTGGTAGTGTTGCTTAGCTATGATTGTGCAGCAGGTGCAGTGGCACCACTGTGTGGTAGATGGCGTTGTGTAGCAGGTGTAGTGTTATCAGTGTTACTTAGCTATGATTGTGCAGCAGGTGCAGTGGCTCCAGTGCGGCGTAGGTACCATTGCTGCAGTAGGTGCAGTGGCACCAGTGTGGCGTAGGTACCATTGCTGCAGCAGGTGCAGTGGCAGCAGTGTGGTGTAGCTATCATTGTTGCAGCAGGTACAGTGGCACCAGTGTGGCGTAGCTACCATTGCTGCAGCAGGTGCAGTGGCACCAGTGCGCCACATTGGTGTAACACACTCACTACCACACACTCACCCCCACAGACTCACCACCACACACTCACCACTACACACACAACCACACACACAACAACACACCACCAGCCGTCAGTGCACGCTTTCACCAGGGCCAAACACCACCAGCCATCAATGCACGCTTTCACGAACCACAAACACCACCAGGCGTACAACACCAGCCGTCAGTGCATTCTTTTACAAGGCACACTCACCAGCAACCGTCAGTGCACGCTTTCACCAAACACACACACCATCAGCCATCTGTGCACGCTTTTACCAACCACACACCCACCAGCCGTCAGTGCACCCTTCCACCAGGCACACACACCTCCAGGCGGCAGTGCAGTCTTTTACCAAGCACACATACCACCAGCCATCAGTGCACAATTTCTACAGGCAGTCACACACACCACCAGCCATCAGTGCATGCATCAATTGTTAACGCATCCACAATTAACTATTGTAGCAATCTCAGTATGGTACACTTTACTTTTAAACATATTCATGTAAAGCACAGCATGCCACCATTGCTACAATTCCAATCTAACTCACATAATTCCACTACACACCACATGCACACACTCCATAACACATGGCGAAAAGACATTGCCATTTACAATGCATTAGCTCAAACTCAAATAAATCCGAGCCCGATTGCATTTCCAATGCTTGTTTTTATAGTGCCGATGGTTCGCCTCCTTAGATAAAATATCAAGGGGCATATTTATGGCATTATCACACACTGCAGCGCAGCAAGTCACCATGCTGCGCTGCACTGTGTAATAGGAAAAGGGCAGGAATGCACCATGATTAAAAGAATACAGTGCATTCCTGACTTTTCCCCTATGTTTTTGCAGTTTTGGCTGCCTAGCTCCAACTCAGGTACTCTTGCACCACGGTGGAAGGGTGCCTGTGTTACATGGTTTTTTCTCTATCTATGTTACATGGAGGATTGTTTTTGTAGATAAAGGGGCCCCTTCCTGCACAAAACCAATCTTGAGAGGCTTTTTCCTCTATATGTTACATTGAGGATTGTTTTTGTAGATGAAGGTGCACCTTCCTGCACAAAACCAATCTTGAGAGGCTTTTTCCTTTATCTATGTTGTGAGCTGCGAAATGCAGCACACATAGAAAGAGGAGAAATAAATGTATTTTTCCTTGTTACACCTCTCCTGGGAAGGTGCATTTTTTTGGGCATGCTCAGGTTTTCCAGTTGTGGTAAATCTGGGAATGCGTCAAACACCATGGGATTTGCGAGTGAACACCCATGCAATGCCTCCCTAGTGCAGAGTACGGTGTTGCAGGGATCCTGTTTTGAAACAGAACTGTGCCTGGGATCACAGGACATCAGAATGTAGGGACTGAGTCACCATATCACATCAGTACCTATGGGCCCAAATCCGACTAGCTCACAGTGCCCCACCTGCCCTCCTAACCTTTCCAGAGTACCAGGTGAACCTGGAACACAACTCTCTAGTCCCAGGGGAACGTGGAAACAGATCATCACCTTTCGTTTTCTCACTCATGCATGTACATAATAAGCAAAGTGTACAATATTTACTAAAACTATCATGCTCTATTATGAAGCAACTGTGCTGCAATTAGAAAACCTATACAAATGTGCAAAGTAATCAGCATTACTAGCAAACTGTATACAACGAAAAGCTCTATCAAGGCAAATTACATATCTACCTAAGCCTACCATCACTATGTGAGCACAGGGATATATCAGTGATTTCTGGGATTAGCACCGGACCCCAAACCTTGCATTTGCAGTTAGTGGTCCGCATCTCAGCTTGCGCAAGGCTGGTGCACCCGTTCTAAGACCTTTCTCCTCTGCTAGATTTCTCCTCTCTGTTTTTCAAAGGGCAAGTCTTGGTTACGTGATTAAAAGTGCTGTGTTAGAAAACGGCAGTTATGTACCTCTGTGTTATGTCTAAACGTTAGAAGATGTTACTAACCGAGCACAGAAAAACAGGGCTCCATGTTGTTCAACGTTGTACGAAATGTTCAGGCTGAATACCAAGAAGAACAAAATAATAATAACATGTACAATGTATTTCTAAAATTATATGATGGCACAAAATAAACTTGTTACGTGTGGTTGTGCAATGCAAAAGCGGCCTAAAATGTGTAGTTAGGCTAAAATAAGGAAAAACCAAAGTGGGCCCTAAAAGGGAACTTACTACAAAGGCAGTGCAGAAAAGTGCCCTGCACTGTGTCAAGAGACGTTGTGTGCAAGCATGATGCAACTGGGGTCATAAATATGCTTTCGAGTTTTTACAAAACCACGAATAGACGAAACAAGCATTGATAAATCCTGCCAGCCATCATCAGTCCTATTGGCTTTGCCAATGTTTGTTTTAATACTTAGCACAATTTGTAACTCCTATGCAAGTTCAAATGTGTTCAAATTCCGTTTGATTGTTCATTTATGTTCAAGAAACTCATGGTGCCTTCAAGGGCATGCTTGTGCGTTGGTAAGAAATGCATTTGCCGACAATTAGGCTCCATTGAGGAACCCATGCATCCTCTCATAATTATGGATAGCCTTTAGTGTCCCTCAGAAGAGGGGGTGGGGAGTGGCTTAAACAGGTTTGGAGCCTAGTGAAGAGCAGTAATGTTCCAAAAATCAATAGACCCCACTTTAACATCCGGTAGTGGTGATGTTTCCAGGAAATGAAATCAACAGACCCCACTCTTAAGGGTTCTTTGGTGAACTGAATGTGTGATGTAAAATGTGTGTTAATAATTCAAGGATGGCACACACATATTCAAGAAATAAGTGTTTGCAATCACCCAGGTGATTGCAATGTTATAGTTTGTGAATGGATGTGCAAAGAACCACAAGACTGCAATTGCACAAGTGTATTCAGTATTCAATTCATGAGTCTGCACTCAAATTTTCAATACATGGTTCTTGAATGTGCATTTGAGGACAATCATGTTGTGTGTGAACTTGCACTCATGCTCACGGACAGGGAGGATATTTTCTTTCTCCTGCTCATAGCTGCTTCCACACTTACTGCGAGAGGCGTGCAGGTTTTGTTTTTTGTGTATTTTTACAAGTGTCATTTGCTTCACGTGTCCATAAATTGTATTCACCTTGAAGAGAGTCTGCAGACCATGAGGACTTTACTTGCTACAGCAATTCTAGTTTAAAATTCAACAAAACAGGGACAGCCAGGGTGCTGATTCATTGAAAAAAGGTAGAAACCGAATCATACCACCCAGGGCCATATTGTGCCTGGAATTTTTCCATCAGGGACCAGGAGTCACCAAATTCAATCATCAAATTTCCACACCCTGCAACCGAGAGCTTTCTCATGGCAAATATGGGTACCAGTAGTTCTTTGTCAAGCACATTCGAGTTTGGTACTCTGTAACTTAATGTAGTACCAGAGTTCTAGCTTTGGTGAAACAGAGCGCATACAAAATCATCTGTCCTGTTTTACCAGCAATTTGTACTTGTTTGCACTTTGTGCAACCAGACTTTATCGGCGAATGTCTGAATTTAAAAATGTTAATGAACAAGCATTTCTTTTATTTCTTCTTTCTACAGAACCTATTTTTGATACTCCGAGCCCTAAGAATAAAACCCAAATGAACCAAACAAAACCACTTTCCAGAACTGTCAATTCCAGTTAGGAAGTAAAGACATTTTCACTTCCTGTATCAGCCTACACAGCACAAACCTGCATGTACATTAATAAAGCAAAACACAACTTTCAACATTAACCTTCAAATTTTATGTGACAGTAAGCGTGTTATGAAGTAGCTTAAAACAAGTACATTAACAAAATATCATACTTTTTAAAAAGTATACATATTTGTTCATTATCCTCCACCCACTGGCACTCCCTTTGGCACAGAGGCTGCCAGTCATGACCTTTGCCCATGCACAGCAGTGTCTAGAAACAGGGTGTTGGCAAAGTCCTATAATCCCAGAGCCTGTTGCACAAGCTTCACCGTTCTAGGATGTCCACCGTTGTTTTTCCTGAAACACAGAATGGGTATATCTGGGGCAGTGCTAAACTGGTTTACTTCATTTCTCCAAAACCGGACTCAACAATTCAAAGTCAATAACACCCTGTCCAAGCCCGTCCCAGTAACTTTAGGAGTTTCGCAAGGGTCCTCACTATCCCCGACATTGTTTAATCTCTTCCTGGAACCTCTCACCGAAATTTTACAAACCTCTAACGTACAATATCACATGTATGCAGACGACATACAACTCAAGATCCACACCCTAGATGACGTCAAACTACTTAATACAGCGCTTAGGAATACCCAAACCTTGCTGGCAGAAAATCATCTCAAACTGAATGCTCTAAAGTCTGAATTCCTTCTAATAGCTCCACCGGCCCCAAATGCAAGAATGGATCAAACATATCACGGCTCTCAACGTTTAACCTACCATCGTGGACTCAGCAAAGCCACTAGGAATAACCTTAGACACCAACCACAACATGCAAAAACATATCAGCAGTGCTACAAAGGGAGCACACTTCCAGATAAACACACTGAGGAAACTGAAACCCTTCTTACCACACAATGACTTCAAGCAAGCAGTACAGGCCCTGGTTATACCCAGAGTGGAATATGCATGTGTCTCTCTCTGCGGCCTACCCAAAGCATCAACTGCACCATTAAGAGCTTCAATCAATAAAGCAGCAAGACTCATAACTGGGTCTAAACATAGTTCCCACATCTCGCCGGACCTACAATCCCTGAACTGGTTACCCCTTGAGGTGAGAATTCCTCTGGAAATAGCATGCATGACGCACAGAGCCATGCATCACAAGGCACCCAGCTACTTGGCACAGAAACTGACGAGCTCGGGTGGGATCAGACCCTCAAGAAATGCAGAAAAACGACTACTAAAACCACAAAAATTCAATAAGAAAAAACTTATAACTGAACCTTCTTTGGGATGGCGCCCAGAATTTGGAATGCCTTACCCCCAGAAACCAGACTTAACCCTTCCACTACCTCTTTTACCAAGCATTTACAATGCAACAGTCTCGCCTTTGCAAAAGTTAGAGCTATTGGCATTGTAAATGACAACATTTTTATTTGTGTTGGTTTTGAAAACAGATAAATAAATGTCATTGTCATTTACAATGCCAATAGCTTAATCTCTCACAAATGTCATACACACACACCCACACCCACACCCACACACAGACCCACACACACACACAGAGCCCCCCACACGCACACAGCCACACACGCACACAGCCACACACGCACACAGCCACACACACACAGCCACACACACACAGCCAGACACACGCGCGCGCAGAGCCACACACGCGCGCAGAGCCACACACACGTGCGCAGAGCCACACACACGCGCGCAGAACCACACGTGTGCAGAGCCACACACACGCGCAGAGTCACACACACGTGCAGAGCCACACACACACGCACAGAGCCCCCCACACGTACAGAGCCCCACACACACACACAGACCCCCCCACTCACAGAGCCCCACACACACACACAGAGCCCCACACACACACACAGAGCCCCCCCCACACACACACAGAGCCCCACACACACAGAGCCCCCCCCCACACACACAGAGCCCCCCCCCACACACACACACACACACACAATAAAGCATTTCTGTGAGAAAGAATCATTCGTCCAACTTCTTGAATTACATTTAAATATAGGCCATGACTTTGTTCTTGTTGGAAAGGGCCTTCTGTATATCACCTGGGGACAATAGATTTCACCACTATTCTACCAGTTTCAAATATGAATACAGCAATGGATAGGTGACCAGGTAACTTAAAAAAAAATTCTGACTCCGGGCTCCCATTCCCCATTCTCAGCTCCCCTGTTCACTGCTTTGGCAGATCCTCGGCAGGCCCCCATCCCATCCTCTCGGAGCCACGGCCGGCGCTACATGAACAGTGGAGGGTTGAGGAGCTGTTCTGTGCTCTGACACCTTCGGGTAAAGTCCGCGCTTTATAAAAATGCATTAAATAAATAAATAAAAATACCTGCCCCTGTCCTGTACGCCTTATTACTCTTGAAGGGGTTCACCACTTCATCCCGTGAGCTGGCACCCACACACACACATAGCCCCAGGCCTCATGAAGCACTCAGACCCCTTGCACTCACCATCCCCCGGCACCGCTCCTCGGCTCTGCCGCTGGTCCTCTTAGGCTCGCCTCGACGCTCCTACAGATCCTCCATATACACCCCCTCCACACTCTGAGCCCTGACGAGTAGCCGCGGCTGTCTATGAGCGTCCAGGGCCCCGGGACTACCTACCCCTCGGCAGCCAATCACAGCGCTGCGATCCGCACTTCCTCACTGCCCCAGGTTTAACCCCTTTGCGCCCAGCAATAGCGAGAGGGGAAGTACTTGCAACAATTTCCACTTCGGTGACCGGTGGAAGCTGTGCCAGGAGGCGACAGTGTGCCACGGAGTGCACAGGAAGCGGAGGGCTGTGGACAAACGAGGAGAGAGGGAGCGGGGGGAGGAGGAAGTGGGAAGGAAGTGTGGTGCAATGATATGTGACAATTGTGAGCAAACAAACTACAAGAGGTAGCAAAAGGTACATTACATGAGGAATAGACTGGGACCTCGGCGAGAGGGAGGGTGTCCCTGAACACCACCATGTTTCTCCGAGGCGATGCAGAAATGCCTCGGTGAAAAGCAGCCTCATTTTGGGATTCGGGGGCGTGTTTTTCCTTCTCTCCTCTTCCCATTGGCTGGAAGGTAAAATTCCAGCCAATGGGAAGAGGAGAGAAAGAAAGTTAAAAACACACCCCCGAATCCCAAAAATATGGGGCTTGAACGGAGTGATGCCCCTCTCCTCCAATGGCTGGCCTCCGTTTAGGAAGCCAGCAAATGGAGAAGAGGTGGGTTCAAGCCCCACTCTCTGAAACATCAGTTTTCTCCCAGCGAGAGCTGCGCAAGCGCAGCCTTCGCTAGGTAGCAGCAGAGAGGAAGGAGGCGCCCGGGGAGAAAGGGCCAGACCCCTCACGACAAAGTGTGAAAGAGGCTTCACGCGTAAAGTGTGGTTGGGGCCTCTGTGCACCGCAAGGGGCGCAAACTCGGTGCAGGGTGGGCACGTGGTGTGCAGTTGATGAGCGTGCCCGTGGCACGGATTGACAGGCATGAGGGTGCACAAAAGCGTGGACTTAGACCTTTGTTAGAAGGGTTATACAAGGTGTGATACCGGTGTGTAAAAGGTTGGATGTGGCTGTGCGGTCGTGGTGCAACAGGTCGGAGGCGATCATTGCGCAGGGGCAGGTCCTATGTGCTCTTGGCCTTTCATCCGACTGTGGCCAGGGGAACAAGGGGCGGTGCGGTGTAGGACGTGGGCCCTGCGGCCTCTCGGGGGGACCGAATAGGGGGCGTTGGGGTGGGCGGTGCGTTGCGGGCATGGCAAAGAGCGAGGGCGGGAGACGGTGATTTGGGCGGCACACTGCTGATTTAAGTGCTTAAAATAAAGTGTCCGAAAGTCTTGACGCCAACTCCCCTCCGCCACCACCACCTTAGATTTCAAAATAACTGGCGTGGTTAATTCATTTAAATAGGGCCAGCTTTGGCAGGAGCGACCTGGCCCCAATTTTCAGAGGGGGTGTAATAAAGGGTCTGCATTAACCCCTTCGATGCTGATGACGGAGCGGTTCCGTCATCATTATCGGTTGGGCTGTGCTGATGACGGAACCGCTCCGTCATCAGTACAGCCCTGGGGGGGGAGCGCAGGCGCTCCCCCCTTGTGCATCGATCCTGGTCTTTTTAGCAGGGGTGGCAGCGGAAGACTTTCCGCTGCCTCCCCCCTGGCTCCCCCACGCTTCCTGGTGACGTCAGCGCGCACAGCGCGCGCCGACGTCATCAGGAAGCGCTGGACGCGCTGGAATCCATTTCATTCCAGCACTTCCAGGAGACAGGTTAGTGTTTGCTGCTCCGGTGGGGCGGGGGGGCCTTTTTCGGTGCCTTGAGGCATCGGGGGGGAGGAAACTGTGTTTCCTCTCCCCTGATGTCCCAATGCAGGGTATTCCTGGTGCACGATCGCGCACAGGGTCGCGATCGTGCACCAGGAATGCCCCACTAGACACCAGGGATTGTTTGTTTTGGGCAAATTGTGTGTAGATATTTTTTCCCCCAACAGGAAGCAACCCTTGCCCAAGGGGTCGCTTCCTTTGGCTGGCATATATATTTTCAGACTTTTCTGCCCCCCCTGGGGCAGATCGGCCGTTTTTTTGGCCGATCTGCACCCAGGGGGGCAGAAAAGCCCACTAGAGCCAGGGATTACTTTTCTTTTCGAAATCGGAAGCCACCCCTTGGGCAAGGGTCGCTTCCTGTTGGGGGCAAAAATATTTACAGACTTTTCTGCCCCCCGGGCAGATCGGCCGTTTTTTGGGCCGCATCTGGACCCAGGAGGGGCAGAAAAGCCCACTAGACACCAGGGATTTAATTATATTTATAAAGGAAGCGACCCCTTGTGCAAGGGTTGCTTCCTTAGGGGGACAATTTATTTTTCAGACTTTTCTGCCCCCCCTGGGGCAGATCAGCCGTTTTTTTGGGGGCGATTTGCACCTGGGGGGGCAGAAATGCCCACTAGACACCAGGGATTTGAATATAATTATAAAGGAAGCGACCCCTTGGGGAAGGGTCGCTTCCTAGTGGCCCATAATTTTTTTTAGACTTGTCTGCCCCGGGGATCAGCCGTTTTTTGGGCCGCATCTGGACCCAGGGGGGCAGAAAAGCCCACTAGACACCAGGGATTTTATTATATTTATAAAGGAAGCAACCCCTTGGGCAAAGGTCGCTTCCAGGGGGCATTATAAATATTGTAGACTGTTCCGCCCCCCCCGTTTCTGGACCCAGGGGGGGATAGAAAAGCCCACTAGACTCCAGGGATTGTTTTTTTTTTTTATAGGGAGCGACCCCTTGGCCAAGAGTTGCTTCCTTGGGCCCATTTGTTTTCAAAAGTATGTTCTGCCGTGTCTTTATTTGGCCTCTCTGCCCTCCGTAGGGTTGCTTCCCGGTGGCCCACATTTATAATGATTTATATTCTGCCCCTCTTGGGGACAGACACCCCATTTGTGACATACCCTGTGACACAGCCTGTTGTAATGTGTGTTGTTTTTGTTTCTTCTAATGTGTATTGTTTTTTTTTCTCTTTATATTGTTGCAGTGTGCGGTTCCGTTACTGCTGTTTCTGTAGTTGCATGTGTTTGGTAAGAGACCTCTTTTTTGTTCAATTGTAATGTAATTGTTTATTTTGCAAAGTGTGTAGTAATACGAGTATGTTTGGTTTCTGATTTTTGTGATTGTAAAACATGTTTTGCCTTTGATTTTGATGTGTCCTTCTGTAGATGTACGTTTTTTTTTCTTCTTTCTAGTGGGATATCGTTGCCTATTTGCTGTGTCTTTGCAGAGTAGGTGCTGGTGAGTGTAGTTGTCTCCTGTAAGTGAATTGTATATTTTTTCTAAATATAGATATTTGTGATAAAGACTTACATTTTTTATCTTACTTTGCACAGTGTTGGGGTTATTGAGTTGTTTGTGCAGACTCCTTTATTTGTAAGGATAATGGCTAGCCGCCGGATTACTGCTCAGCAAGTTGTTTTAATGCTTTTTGATTCTTCCTCTGACCATGGTCCAGAGACTGACTCTGATCCTGAGCCAGAGGTGGGAGGTGAAGATTCAGGTAGTGAGTTTTCTCTACACATGGCTTCATCTGATGATGAAGACACTCTGAGTGCTGATGAAGCTACTTTTGGTGTGGATGAAGTGCCTGTGGTTGCGGAGGACATTGCTGTGCCAATAGTGCGGCAAGAGACATCTGTGCTGCAGCCTGGGGCTGCTAGACTTCCAGTTGGTGTAGTGAGACAAGAGGCAGCTGGGCGGCAGCCTGCGGCTGCAAGACTTGACTTTGAAAGTTCTGACCTCTGGGTTGCACCAGGAATGGTGCAGCCGGCATTGCCTGAATTTACTGGTGTTCCAGTGTGTAGGGTGAACACTGAAAACTTTTTGCCTATTGATTTTTTCAAGTTGTTTATGGATGATGTGTTTTTGGCAGAGATTGTAGAGCAGACTAATTTGTATGCTGAATTTTTTTTGAGGGTGAACAGTGCCAGCCTTAAGCCCCACGCTAGAGCTACCCGGTGGACTCCCACAAATTTGGAGGAGATGAAAAAGTTTTTGGGTTTAACTTTTTTGATGGCCTTGCTTAGGAAACCATCAATGGCTTCATATTGGTCTACTAGTCCCTTGATGGCAACAGCTATATTTCCGGCAGTCATGAGTCGTGATAGGTATTTGCTTCTGCTTCGGATGATGCATTTTGTTGACAATAGTCTTGCTTTGCCACGAGATCACCCTGATTGTGACCGGCTTTTCAAGATTCGGCCTGTCATTGATCATTTTGTTGATCGATTTCCTGAGATCTTTTATCCTGGGAAAGAAATTGCAGTGGATGAGTCTTTGCTGTTGTTCAAGGGCCGCTTGGTATTTCGGCAATACATTCCTAGTAAGAGGGCACGCTATGGAATTAAGCTTTATATGCTGTGTGACAGTGAGACTGGATATGTCTCTAATTTCAGGGTGTACACTGGTAAGGAATCCAGGATTAACCCCCCTGGTTGTCCGTCGACTTTTGGAGTGACTGAGAAAATTGTGTGGGAACTTGGTCGTGGGTTTTTTAACAAAGGCCATCATTTGCATGTCGATAACTTCTACACTGGTGTGCGGTTGTTCAGGGAATTGGCCAAAGTGGACACTGTTGCTTGTGGCACAATCCGCTCAAACCGTAAAGGTTTCCCAAAAGAACTTGTTTGTCGAAAGCTTGCTCGGGAACAGTGCAGTGCATTGTGTTGTGAGGAGCTTCTAGCTGTGAAGTTTTCAGACAGGAGAGATGTCTACATGTTGACTACAATACATGATGAAAGCACTGAACCGGTGACTGTTTGGGGTCAGGTTGCAGAAGCGCGCAAACCTGTGTGCATAATGGACTATAATAGGCACATGGGTGGTGTTGACAGAGTAGATCAGAGGTTGGAACCGTGTGCTGCTCTTCGAAAGGCTTACATTTGGTACAAGAAGTTGGCTATCCATCTTTTACACTTGGCAACCTTTAATGCTTTTGTTGTGTTCCAGAAATCGTGTCCCAAGTCAAAGATGACTTTTGTAAAGTTTCAGGAGTCTGTAATAGGCAGCCTTGTTTTAGTGGAACAGGCAAGTGTTCCTAGAGTTGGAGTGGTGGAGGATCAATCAATCAATCAATCAATCATGGACATTTATAGAGCGCACTACTTACCCGGAGGGTCTCAAGGCGCTTGGGGGGGGGGGGGGTGCTGCTACTGCTCGAACAGCCAGGTCTTGAGCTTCTTCCTGAAGGAAAGGTGGTCTTGGGTCAGGCGCAGGTCGGGAGGGAGGGAGTTCCAGGTCTTGGCGGCCAGGTGGGAGAAGGACCTTCCTCCTGTTGTCGTTCTTCGGATGCGGGGGACGGCGGCGAGGGCGTGACTGGGTGATCGGAGGTGGCGTTTGGGAGCGTAGAAGTTGATGCGGTTGTTGAGGTAGCTCGGGCCTTGGTCGTGTAGGGCTTTGTGTGCGTGGGTGAGGAGACGGAAGGTGATTCTCTTGTTGACGGGGAGCCAGTGCAGGTCTCTCAGATGTCCGGAGATGTGGCTGCGTCGGGGGATGTCGAGGATGAGTCTGGCCGAGGCGTTCTGGATCCGCTGGAGTCTCTTCTGGAGCTTGGCGGTGGTTCCGGCGTAGAGGGCGTTGCCGTAGTCCAGTCGGCTGGTGACGAGGGCCTGGGTGACTGTCTTCCTGGTCTCGGTGGGGATCCACCGGAAGATCTTTCGTAGCATGCGCAGGATGTTGAAGCATGACGAGGAGACGGCGTTGACTTGTCTGGTCATGGAGAGGGAGGAGTCCAGGATGAAGCCCAGGTTGCGTGCGTGGTCTGTCGGTGTGGGTGCGGTGCCCAGGGCGGGGGGCCACCAGGAGTCGTCCCAGGCGGAGGGCGAGGAGCCCAGGATGAGGACTTCCGTCTTGTCTGAGTTCAGTTTCAGGCGGCTGGTCATCATCCACTCGGCTACATCTTTCATCCCTTCGTGAAGGTTGGCTCTGGAAGCGGCGGGGTCGTTGGTCAGTGAGAGGATCAGCTGGGTGTCATCGGCGTAGGAGATGATGTTCAGGTTGTGTTGGCGTGCGATGGGCGCGAGGGGGCTCATGTAGACGTTGAAGAGGGTGGGGCTCAGCGAGGATCCTTGAGGGACGCCGCAGATGACTTTGGTGGCCTCTGACTTGTACGGTGGTAGACGGACTCTCTGTGTTCTTCCGTCGAGGAAGGAGACGATCCATTCCAGTGCCTTCTCCTGAATTCCGATGTTGCTGAGACGCTGCACTAGGGTGCGGTGGCAGACAGTGTCGAATGCCGCGGAGAGGTCTAGGAGGATGAGGGCCGCTGTTTCTCCGTTGTCCATCAGGGCTCGGATGTCATCGGTGGCAGCGATGAGGGCGGTCTCGGTGCTGTGGTTGGCTCGGAAGCCAGACTGTGAGGGGTCGAGGGATCCATTCGTCTCGAGGAAGGCGGCCAGCTGTTTGTTGACGGTCTTCTCGATGACTTTGGCTGGAAACGGGAGGAGCGAGATGGGGCGGTAGTTCTTGAGTTCGCTGGGGTCCGCTGTTGGTTTCTTTAGTAGAGCGCTGAGTTCGGCGTGCTTCCAGCTCTCCGGGAAGGTGGCGGTGTCGAAGGAGGTGTTGATGATGTCCCGCAGGTGGGGTGCGATGACAGCGTCGGCCTTGTTGAAGACGTGGTGAGGGCAGGGGTCGGTCGGAGATCAGGAGTGGATGGAGTTCATCATGCGGGCGGTGTCGTCGGTGCTGATCGGAGTCCAGGCGCGGAGGGTGATGGTGGGCGGCGTTGCTGCGGTCGTTGTGTGCTATGGTTGACTGCTGAAGCTGTTGTGTATGTCTGCGATCTTGTTGTGGAAGTAGGAGGCGAGGGAGTTGCAGAGGTCTTGCGATGGGGTGATGTCGTTGTTTCCGGCGTTGGGGTTGGAGAGCTCTTTCACGATGTTGAAGAGTTCCTTGCAGTTGTGTGCGTTGTTGTCCAGTCGGTCCTTGAATGCAGTTTTCTTGGTGGCGCGGATCAGTTGGTGGTGCTTCCGGGTGGCAAGCTTGAGGGTGGTCATGTTGTCCGGTGTTGGTTCCCTTCTCCAGACTTTCTCGAGTGCTCGGCAGTTCTTCTTGGAGTTCTTGAGTTCGTCGGTGAACCATGGGGCTTTCTTGCTGCCGTGTCTGCTGGGCGGGGTCCTCAGAGGGGCGAGTTCGTCCGCGCAGTTGCTGATCCACTTCGTGAGGTTGTCGGCGGCCTGGCTGGGGTTCGCTGAGCTGGCGGGAGGGTGCTGACTCAGGGAAGCGGCGAGCTGGTCGGTTGTGATCTTGTTCCAGCTTCTTCGGGCAACCTGTTGCTGGTGGTGGTGGGTAGTCGTTCTTCTGAAGGTGAAGTGGACGCAGCTGTGGTCCGTCCAGTGGAGTCCTGTGGCGTGGCTGAAGGCGATGTCTTTGCTGGATGAGAAGACGGCGTCGAGTGTGTGTCCGGCGAGGTGGGTGGGGGTGGTCACCAGTTGCTTGAGTCCCAGGTTTGCGAGGTTTTCCAGCACGGTGGTGGTGTTGCGGTCGTCGTTGTTCTCCAGGTGGAAATTGAGGTCCCCGAGGAGGATGTAGTCGGCTGAGGGGAGGGCGAGCGGGCTGATGAAGTCGGCGATGTCCTCGCTGAATTGTGTGCGTGGTCCCGGTGGTCTGTAGATGAGGGTGCCTCTGAGGGTGGTCTTGGGGTTGACGTGGATCTGGAAGTGCAGGTGTTCGGCGGGTGCGATGGTGTCGTCGGTGTTGGTCGTGATGCGGATGGTGTTCCTGTGAATGATGGCTATGCCTCCTCCCGTCTGGTTGACGCGGTCTCTCCGGATGATCTTGTAGCCGTTGGGGATGGCGATGGCGATGTCGGGTGCTGAGGAGGCGTTCATCCAGGTTTCCGTGAGGAAGGCGACGTCTGGGGCTGTGGTGTCGAGCAGGTTCCAGAGCTCGACGGCGTGTCTGTGGACGGAGCGGGTGTTGAGCAGGATGCACTTCAGGTGGCTGCTGCTGGAGTTCGGCTTGGTGGGTGCTGGTGCAGTGCAGGTCCGGGTGCAGGAGAACTTGCAGGCCTGGCAGATGAAGGGTCCGTGGGTGCGTCTCGGGGTGGCTCGGTAGCATCCAGGGGTTCGGCCGGCGTTGAGTGCGTTGAGGGTGGCGGCGTCGTACGTCCGGCGGGTGGGCTGGGGTCTGCGGGGGCCAGGGGTCCTGGCGCTGGCGCGGTCCAGGCGCGGACGGGCATAGACTGGCTTACCTTTGGCGCACCTTCGGCGCTCAATCGGTGCTCCCGCTGCGCGCGGTCGCTGAGGGGGCGTCATAAGAGGGGAGCAGGGAGGGCGGGTCCGCTGGGAGGCGGGAAGGGGTTAACCAGTCGTGTGGCGGGGGGCGGGGCCGCAGGCAGGAGGCGCGGGAACGGGACCGGCAGAGCGGGCGGCCCAGCGGCGGCTGGGGCGCTGCTGGCGGCGTCGGAACTCTGTCAGCAGGAAGCAGGTAAGCAGGGCTGCAGTGGCAGGAGAGGAGCAGGGGGGCGACCAGGCCGGAGGCGCAGTGGTCGCTCCCAAGAAGCAGGCGAGGTCCCCTTAAGAGGGGAGCAGGGAGGGCGGGTCCGCTGGGAGGCGGGAAGGGGTTAACCAGTCGTGTGGCGGGGGGGCGGGGCCGCAGGCAGGAGGCGCGGGAACGGGACCGGCAGAGCGGGCGGCCCAGCGGCGGCTGGGGCGCTGCTGGCAGCGTCGGAACTCTGTCAGCAGGAAGCAGGTAAGCAGGGCTGCAGTGGCAGGAGAGGAGCAGGGGGGCGACCAGGCCGGAGGCGCAGTGGTCGCTCCCAAGAAGCAGGCGAGGTCCCCTTAAGAGGGGAGCAGGGAGGGCGGGTCCGCTGGGAGGCGGGAAGGGGTTAACCAGTCGTGTGGCGGGGGGGCGGGGCCGCAGGCAGGAGGCGCGGGAACGGGACCGGCAGAGCGGGCGGCCCAGCGGCAGCTGGGGCGCTGCTGGCGGCGTCGGAACTCTGTCAGCAGGAAGCAGGTAAGCAGGGCTGCAGTGGCAGGAGAGGAGCAGGGGGGCGACCAGGCCGGAGGCGCAGTGGTCGCATGTTGCCAGATTGAAAGATCGCCACTTTCCTGATCAAATTCCTCCTACAACTTCAAAAGACTTTCTCAGTCGGAGATGTAGAGTCTGTTGGTGAAGAGGTTTGCGGAAGGAGGTTCGTATGTACTGCCCCGATTGCCCTTCAAACCCCGGGCTGTGTGTACCTGCTTGTTTTAGATTTTACCACACGCAAAATAATTCTTGGGAGCATCCATGAGTGGTAAAGTGAACTGGTTGGTCTTTATTCTTTAAAACGTATTGTTCAGTTTCAAAGTTGGCATTCCTGTAGTCTTTTTAGATTTAGTTGTTGAGTTAGTAGATTTGTATCAATTTGCAATTTGTTTTTGTTTCTCTTTTATTTAAAAAAAAAAACTAAAGTATGATGTTGGTTTGCGTGTAGTGTCCATTGTCTGACGGTGTGCATGGTTTGGCGCTTTGCTGCCGGTGTCTGTGGACTGGTGCTTGGCTGGCAGTGTGCGTGGTCTGGTTTTTGGTTGGCGGTGTGTGTGCTCTTGCGCTTGCCTGGTGTTGTGTTTGGATTTGTCCTTGGCTGGTGGTGTGCTTGGAGTGGCGCTTACCTGGTGGTGTGTGTGGAGTGGCGCTTGGCTGGTGGTGTGCGTGGAGTGATACTTGGCTGTCTGTGCACGGAGTGGTGCTTGGCTGGCGGTGTGTGTGGAGTGGTGCTTGGCTGGATGTGTGCGTGGAGTGGTACTTGGCTGTCTGTGCACGGAGTGGTGCTTGGCTGGCGGTGTGTGTGGATTGGCGCTTGGCTGGATGATGTGCGTGGAGTGGTACTTGGCTGTCTGTGCACAGAGTGGTACTTGGCTGGTGTTGTGTTTGTGGAGTGGTGCTTGGCTGGTGGTGTGTGTGGAGTGGCGCTTGGCTGGTGGTGTGCGTGGAGTGGTACTTGGCTGTCTGTGCACGAAGTGGTGCTTGGCTGGCGGTGTGTGTGGAGTGGCGCTTGGCTGGATGGTGTGTGTGGAGTGGTACTTGGCTGTCTGTGCACGGAGTGGTGCTTGGCTGGTGTTGTGTTTGTGGAGTGGCGCTTGACTGGTGGTGTGTGTGGAGTGGCGCTTGGCTGGTGGTGTGCGTGGAGTGGTACTTGGCTGTCTGTGCACAGAGTGGTGTTTGGCTGGCGGTGTGTGTGGAGTGGCGCTTTGCTTGCGTTGTGCGTGGAGTGATGCTTGGCTGATGGTGTGTGTGGAGTGGTACTTGGCTGTCGGTGTGCACTGAGTGGTGTTTGGCTGGCGGTGTGCATGGTCTGGTGCTTGGATGGTGGTGTGCGTGGAGTGGCGCTTGGCTGGCGGTGTGTGTGGAGTGGTGCTTGGCTGGATGGTGTGCGTGGAGTGGTACTTGGCTGTCTGTGCACGGAGTGGTGCTTGGCTGGTGGTGTGCGTGGAGTGGCACTTGGCTAGCGCTGTGCGTGGAGTGGTGCTTGGCTGTTGGTGTGTGTGGAGTGGTACTTGGCTGTCGGTGCGCGCTGAGTGGTGTTTGGCTGGCGGTGTGCATGGTCTGGTGCTTGGATGGTGGTGTGGGTGGACTGGCGCTCGGCTGGCGGTGTATGAGTAGTTACTTTCTGTTGGTCACTACACACACTGCTAGTTGAGTGACACTCCACGCAGTCCATAATTTTGTGTAGTTGCAGTGTCAGAAATGTGGGCGTGTGAAAGTGATGGGCCCTTTAATGGCGCTGTCTGCTGGTGTGAGTGTTGAAATGTGATAGGTCCGCGGCTGGCGGTGTAAATGTTTTGTATGTGTCACACGTACGAAAGGTGTATAAATGGCCTGTAAAGAGGTTGGTGCCTTGACGTGGTTTTACAGCTCACAAGCTGTGAGTCAGTGGTTCAGTTTATCATACTTTCAATTATACGCAGTGTATTTCATTTTTGAGAAATTACTTGTGAATACAATTGTATGTACTGAATCATCACTCACCCTCGTGCCAAATCCAACCAGTATGTGTTTGTGCTTGCGGATTAGATGGCTGTGCAGTAATATTTGTCTTTTTTCTCTTTCTGAAGTAGGGTGTACCTTGTCCCTTATTGTGATTGTTGTAATGTGTTGCTTTTTCTTCCGGATGGTGTCAATGGTCTGGTTTGTATCATGTATGAAAGGTGCGTGAATGGCCTGTAAAACGGTTGGTGCCTTGTCGTGGCTTTACAGCTCACGAGTTGCGAGTCACTGGTTCGGTTTTTATGCATTTATTTATTGACAGAGCATTTCATTTTTTTGAAATATCTTGTTAATAAAATTTTATGTACTGAACCATCACTCGTGCCAAATCCAACCTGTATGTGTGTGTCTTTGAGGAATAGATAGCCGTGCTTGAATGTTTGACTTTTGAGTAACTCTGTTAAGGTGTACATTATAGCTATAAATAACTTACTAAATTTAGATATTACTGTTAAACCATGGGAGTATATGGTCATGTCTTTCTGGTGAATTCTATTGTTGTTTTTTATCCACAACCTCCTGCAAACTTGAAATTGTCTGTCACAATTTCCATGCAATATTGTCCCAAGAATCGCACGCTCTCAATTTGAAAACTTAATTCATTCGAAACAATTTGGTTTTGCAAGGGGGTTCCCATGAGTTTTTGGCCCAGGGCTTGGCGGGCATCTTTGGAAACTACGAAACCCAAACAGTTCTGAAAACTAGACACCCGGGGGAGTCCAGGGAGGTATGGCATGCGTGGGTCCCCCAATGTTTTCCTACCCAGAAATCACAGCAAACCTTAAATTTAGGTTAAAAAAAACACTTTTCCATACATTTTTGTGTGGGATCTCCCTGCCGGCACAAATGTCCTACCACCCAGCGTTCCCCTTGATCTCCTGAGTAAAATGATACCTCACTTGTGTGGGTGGGCCAAAGGCCTGTGACTAAGGTGGGGTGCTTAATTTGTCAAACCTAAATACTACAATTTAAAAAAAAATTCTTTTAGCCTGTTCTGCTTTGGGGCACCCACACAAGTGAGGTATCTTTTTACTCGGGAGAACAAGGGGAACGCTGGGTGGTAGGACATTTTTGCCGGCACGGAGATCCCACGCAAAAAAGTTTGGAAAAGTGATTTTTTTACCTAATTTTATGGTTTGCAAGGAATTCTGGGTAGGAAAACATTGGGGGACCCATGCATCCCATACCTCCCTGGACTCCCCCGGGTGTCTAGTTTTCAGAACTGTTTGGGTTTGGTAGTTTCCAAAGATGGCCGCCGAGCCCCGGGCCAAAAACTCAGGTGCCCCCCCCCACAAAAATCAAGGTAGTTTTGCTTTAGGGTATTTTAAATTCTCCACCGTACGATTTGGACCTTTTCCTGTTGCAGCCACTATGCCTACCCATGCAAGTGAGGTACCATTTTTATCGGGAGACCTTGGGGAACGCTGGGTGGGAGGAAATTTGTGTGAGCCCAGTGATGCCACGCTTTCCCACACAAAAATGTGTGAAAAATCTGAGTTTTTTTCAGCTATAATCGAGATTTGCAAGGGATTCTGACACCCGGGGGCTTCCAAGGAGGTATGGCTTGCGTGGATCCTTCAACGTTCCTTTACCCAGAATCCCTTGCAAACCTCACTTTTAGCTGAAAAAATCAGTTTTTTCACACTTTTTTGCGTGGGAAAGCGTGGCATCACTGGGCTCACACAAATTACCTCTCACCCAGCGTTCCCCCCGGTCTCCCGATAAAAATGGTACCTCACTTGCGTGGGTAGGCATAGTGGCTGCAACAGGAAAAGGCCCAATTCGTACGGTGGAGACTTAAAAATTACCTTTAGCAAAACTATCTTATTTTTTAAGGGGGTCACCTGAGCTTTTGGCCCAGGGCTTGGCTGGCAT
Organism: Lissotriton helveticus; assembly: GCF_964261635.1. NCBI lineage: Eukaryota > Metazoa > Chordata > Amphibia > Caudata > Salamandridae > Lissotriton > Lissotriton helveticus. Next base: position 1,160,578,557 of record NC_136070.1, on the reverse strand, counting down.
CTTTGGAAACTACCAAACCCAAACAGTTCTGAAAACTAGACACCCGGGGGAGTCCAGGGAGGTATGGCATGCGTGGGTCCCCCAATGTTTTCCTACCAAGAAATCCCTGCAAACCTTACATTTAGGTTAAAAAAACCACTTTTCCATACATTTTTGCGTGGGATCTCCCTGCCGGCACAAATGTCCTACCACCCAGCGTTCCCCTTGATCTCCCGAGTAAAATGATACCTCACTTGTGTGGGTGGGCCAAAGGCCTGTGACTAAGGTGGGGTGCTTAATTTGTCAAACCTAAATACTACAATTTTTAAAAATTCATTTTTAGCCTGTTCTGCTTTGGGGCACCCACACAGGGGAGGTATAATTTTACTCGGGAGAACAAGAGGGACGCTGTGTGGTAGGACATTTTTGCCAGCACGGAGATCCCACGCAAAAAAGTTTTGAAAAGTGATTTATTTTACCTAATTTTAAGGTTTGCAAGGAATTCTGGGTAGGAAAACATTGCGGGACCCACGCATGCCATACCTCCCTGGACTCCCCCGGGTGTCTAGTTTTCAGAACTGTGTAGGTTTGGTAGTTTCCAAATATGGCCGACGAGCCCCGGGCCAAAAACTCAGGTGCCCCCCCCCCCAAAAATCAAGGTAGTTTTGATATAGGGTATTTTAAATTCTCCACCGTACGATTCAGACCTTTTCCTGTTGCAGTCACTATGCCTACCCACGCATGTGAGGTACCATTTTTATCAGGAGACCTTGGGGAACGCTGGGTGGGTGGAAATTTGTTGATCCACACAGATTCCAGAACTTTCCACCACAGAAATGTGAGGATAATGCGTTTTTTTTGTCAATTTCTTAGCTTTGCAAGGGATTCTGGGTAACAGAACCTGGTGGTAGGCAGTTGAGTCACCCCATCCTGAATTTCCCTGGGTGTCTAGTTTTCAAAAATGTATAGGTTTGCTAGGTTTCCCTAGGTGCCGGCAGAGCTAGGGTTCAAAAACAAAAGGGAGTCTCTTTGCCCAAAAACGGCACGATTTCACTGTGAAATTGAGGTGCGACCACGTTGCGTTTTGCGCTGTTTCCTGTCGCAGGCACTAGGCAGACCCAGGCAAGTGAGGGACCATTTTTTTCGGGAGACCAGGGGGAACGCTGGGTGGGTGGAAATTTGTTGATCCACGCAGATTCCAGAACTTTCCACCACATAAATGTGAGGAAAATGCATTTTTTTGTCAATTTCTTAGCTTTGCAAGGTATTCTGGGTAACAGAACCTGGAGGTAGGCAGTCGAGTCACTCCATCCTGAATTTCCCTGGGTGTCTAGTTTTCAAAAATGTATAGGTTTCCCTAGGTGCCGGCAGAGCTAGGGTTCAAAAACAAAAGGTAGTCTCTTTGTCCAAAAAGGGCACGATTTCACTGGGAAATTGAGGTGCGACCACGTTGCGTTTTGCGCTGTTTCCTGTCACAGGCACTAGGCAGACCCAGGCAAGTGAGGTATCATTTTTTTCGGGAGACCCGGGGGAACGCTGGGTGGGTGGAAATTTGTTGATCCACGCAGATTCCAGAACTTTCCACCACAGAAATGTGAGGAAAAGGCATTTTTTTCTTCAATGTCTTAGCTTTGCAAGGGATTCTGGGTAACAGAACCTGGTGGTAGGCAGTCGAGTCATCCCATCCTGAATTCCCCTGGGTGTCTAGTTTTCAAAAATGTATAGGTTTGCTAGGTTTCCCTAGGTGCCGGCGGAGCTAGGGTTCAAAAACAAAAGGTAGTCTCTTTCCCCAAAAAGGGCACGATTTTACTGCGAAATTGAGGTGCGACCACGTTGCGTTTTGCGCTGTTTCCTGTCGCACTAGGCAGACCCAGGCAAGTGAGGTACCATTTTTATCGGGAGACTTAGGGTAATTCAGATTTGTAAATCAACTGTTATTACCAATTGAGTTTTCATGCATTTCTCCCTTCCCAATGAAAGACATTGTGTAAAAAAAAATCGTTTTTCAAAAATGACCAATAATTCTCATGCTAGTATGAGTATTCCCAATTTTGAAAATGTGCAATTATATACTGTTTCTAAACTCTATAATTTGTACCCAATTCAGAAATACATAGGTGTCTTTCATACAGATTTTTCCATGTATACATTTTCCAAGAAAAAGTGCTCTATACCCAGTACATAAAAAATACCATTGCAAGTTGCTGCTCAGTTTTTGGATCTGGGTTCGTCGGGTTCTTGGTGAAACTACAAGTCCTATATATCCCCACAACCAGGAAGGTCTAACGGATGTAACGGTATATTGCTTTCCAAGAGCTGTCAAAATTACAAAAAGTTATAGGTGAAAACGTTGAGACAAAAGGCTGTTTTTTTCAACAAATTTTCAATTATTCCAATATTTAACTGTTAGTTTCTATAAAGAAACCTTCATGGATTTAGACAAATGACCCCTTTCTGAATTCAGAATTGTGTCTACTTTTCGAAAATGTATAGGTTTCCAGGATCCATTATTGCTTTCAAACTCATTTCTACCATTGACTGGAAGGAGGTGGAAAGCTCTAAAAATAGCAAAAATAGGCTATGTCCCAGAAAAATGCCAAAACTGTGTGAAAAATGTTGGTTCTCTGACAAAAGACTGTCATTCCCTAAAAGCTGAGAAAATGGAGATTTCAGCCCCACAAACCCTTTTTTGATAACATTTGCAGGGAAAAACCCAGAGGCTTTCATTTGCAGCCCGTTTTCCCCATTTTTCTGAAAAAAACTAAAATTTCACTATATTTTGGTTAATTTCTGGGACCACTCCAAGGGAATCCATGAACCCTGGGCACCTTTAGAATCCACATGATGTTGGAAGAAAAGGACGCAAATTTGGCGTGGATACCATATGTGGTCAAAAAGTTACAGGGGCCTAAGCGCGCTCTACCCCAAATCGCCAAAAAAAGGCTTAGCACAGAAGGGGAAAAGGCCTAGCAGCGAAGGGGTTAAAGTCATGCTAAAAGCCAAGTAGGTCATCTTGATGTAGTCGTTCGGCTAGACTGCCGACTTTGGTGCTGGAAACAAGGGTTCGAGCCTCAGGGTCCTGTCCACATGCTGCGATTCTGGGCAAATTACTTAATGTCCCCGTGCCAGAATGTGTAATGTAGATACGGTGCTCCAGTGCTGCAAGCGTGGTATGACCAGCCCCCTTTCTTGTCTATCTCCCTCTCACCCCATGCTGCCACACACCATTAACACCTCACCAAAAAACAACCTGGCACTAGTGTGAGGAGAAAATATGTGAGCGATTCAGGAGGTGCTGAGATTATGTTCAGAGGCCAGTCACAATTCTTTAGTATTCAGCTGTTTCACTGTCTGTCGGTAGGTCAGAGCGTGCCCCGACGGATGCTGGTCTCACTAATTTGGGGGTTGGTTGCAGGAGGAGGGGGGACCATGTTTGGAACTGCCGCCCGTGTTCGGAACTGCCGCTATTGGAGTGGGCGAATAATGTTAGTTCTGTGCGAGGTCAGCCGGGGATATTGGGCGAAGTGATTAGTTGTGGGGTGACACACGGAGGGGGTGTGGGGGGCGTAAAGGCGCGGGGCACAGCGTTAGGGGTCCCACTGGGAGTATGGTTGCCACCTGACGGACCTTTTAGCGAAGCCACGAGCGGGGGAGTTGGGGGGCATATATGGAAGGGTCGCATGGCAGGGGAGGAGACGCAAGGGAGGGGGTACAGGGGAGGCATGTAAAGGAGGAGGCGGCTTTCGAATTGGTGGAGACTCATGAAGGGTTGCGGATGCGTGGGTGGGGCACAGGGTGGTAAGAGGGGGAGGAGGGCGGGGGGATCACCTGTGAGTCGGAGTGTGCCCCGGTTTGCAGGGTTCAATAGAGTGGAGGAATGCTGGGGGGGTCTCGTGCCGCACACAGGCAAGGACCGGGGCCCAGGGGTAAGAGCTGTCGGGCATCGCGAAAGGTGCAATGGTGGTCTGCCCCCGGCTTCCCCCAGGATGCTACCGGGTGGGCCTCGCATTGGTTGGTGACAAAAGTTTACGGAAAAGAGTGACTGGACTGTCACTGGCTATCTCTCCAACCCCAGTTTAAGTTTTCAAGTGCAGCCCACGGTTACCACCTCACATAGTTGATTGTCAATGCCTCCGGGCTTGTATTTTCTCCCACTCTCCACCCTATCTTTTCCTACCCTTACACTGCGATCTCACGCTTACAACCCCACCCCTCACCTGTCCGTAGCCTCCATGGTTCCGAAACTGAGGACAGCTTGTTTGTAATCGAAAGCATTTGCTTGAGTCCGAGGATGAGGTTATTCTTCCTGCAGCTCAGGAAAATTCGCCACGCCGACTATTCGTGGCTGTATCCAACAACCCTAGGCTATCCTCATGCATAGTAGTCTGTCTTCTATGGAGGTGTCTGGAACTACCTTGCTAGTGACAACAACCCCACTCTCTGAAATATCAGTTTTCTCCCAGGGAGAGCTGCGCAAGCGCAGCCTTCGCTAGGCGAAACCTAAAAAGGAAGTAAAATCCATCCTCATGGCCAAATTCACATGAGTGTGGTCTATTGAAACCTTGAGACGAGATGTGCACGCGCTCCCAACCACGAGACAAACTTGATGTTGCATCTTCCTATGCTGATTTTACAATATGCTTTGTACATATGTTTGGATTCGATATTATTTACTGTATAAGTAACATTTATTGATTGTATAGCGCTCTGATATCCTCCAGGATCTTGTTCGCGCTCTATAAAACTTTCAAAATAAAATAAATAAATAAAATAAATAATGAACAAAAACAGTTCAGGAACTGCTCACATTGAGTAACGTTTAACCACTGACAGTCAAGAGACTGAACTCAACCATAACTTGATATTTTTTGTATTAAGTTTTAATGATTTTTATGAGGTTCGTGGCAGAGCCTGGACTACAACACACCTTGGGCACCCACCCCTACTACACATATAGTACACTTTGACAGTGTGCAGCTGGGGATCGCTGCAGTGTCTGGCGTTTGGTCAGGCTTTGCGCCCAAACCTCAGCGGGCTCCTAAAGTTATGTACAGCAGGGGTTTGCCTCTCTGCCAAGCCCTGGTTAGAAGGGATTGACAAGGTTAGGAACTTGGAGTCTCCAATAACACTCACCATTCTCTGGAGAAACATATGGGCTTCTGTTTAATGACACAAATCACAGATTACTTTGGTATGAACATTCACGTGAGAGTTAATCTATAATCCTCCACTGATCTATGAGTTACAAACAGAGGCATGATGTAACACGATGACTAGCTGCCATGGCTACCAGGATAGAGCTGGAGAACCGAAGACGATAGTGTGCATTGAGCCAGGAGAGTACACCTGATACATCAGGAAAACCAGGTTGGAAAGTGTATGTAGAGTCATGTGAAAAATTTCAGTTGCCAATGATGGTAAACTAAACGGCAGCAACACAATAAAGGGAAGAGGAAAAAACAACATTTTATTTATCAGGGCCTAACTCTGGAATGGCTGAGGAAGATAACAATAACTAAAGTGCAGATACGCCAAACAGGTACAAGCTTGAGCGAAGTGCAACAATCCCTACAACTGCTGTTGCCAGGGGTCAAATACTATCTTTATTGCCCATTAACTGATGCTGCCTTTTCTACCCCAGGAGTGCTAATCAGGCTTGTGTAGTCAGTCGTTATCACCCAGACGTACAAATATTTCTCACCCAGCCGCAAAGGGCCTTTGTAGTATCCACAGTTTCCATGATTTCCATGGCTGTGTAGGTCTGCCCCGACAATGCGTCTTACCATGGATGATTGGCAAGTGTCTTGAATGTATGAAAAGCCCTGAATTTTTACATGAACTACAACTCTGGCGTAGTTCATGCAAGGTTTGCTTTCACATCCATGGGTGAGCCAAGTGAACTTAGTTCAATACATCAACGCTGAAAGTGAAAGACAACATATTGTAGCCCCACAGAACCCTACTCAATACATAGTTGAAGGGAAAGCGTTGAAAAGGGATCAGGGGCTCCGAGGTAACAGAAAACCTGTTTTGCGCTTCCCAGTATCACACAGCACTATGAGGAACAGACACTTTTAACTACAAGTATTTATTACAACAGAGTAAATCTGTTTTTGGTACATCTAAAATAATGACAAAGGATTTCATAAAAACAGCAAGAAGGCACATTGTAAAGAGTGAGAATAAAACGAATATTTCTACTATGTTTAAAATATCATCTAAAAGTCTAACACCCTAAAACTTACTTCTATGTACTACCCAAGGAGAGCATATAATAGAGTAACTTGCAGTCTAGAGTTTCCCAGAGAGAAGTGGCATACAGCATACCTTGTTGACAGCTCAGGCTGACATTATCGGAAGAGCCGTGGAAGAAACATTCACTGCGAAAAGCAAACATGTGCTGCGGTAGCAGCCTCCCTTGGTTACTCAGCTCTTATCAGTGTCAAGAGAGATGCATCATCTTCCCTGAGTGCCGGCAATAACCAAGGTCGTCTTTGTGTCGAGTAGGCGTCCTTAAATACTAAAAATTATCAGGGATGAAACTTCTAACATAGTTTCAGGAATGTGGTACATAGATTACAGGCACCAGAGAAAGAATTCTAGACAGATCTTTAAGAAGATGGGAGACAAGGGTACATCAATTCGAACTACACATCTTTGATGAATTATCTAGGGATATTTCTTGATGGCCCTGACATATTGAAAAGGGAACACTTGTTCCAGACTGGGTGCCTTATCAGGTGTTATATCTGGGTCATTATTGAAATGACTTGCCACTCTCTCAGTTCTACGAATGATAAGTGTGGATGACATCCATGTTATTGTTTATAACAAATATGACAGTGAGTTGACTGAATTCAGGAGCATTGTTGTCCAAGATGGAGTTGGGAACCTGACCAAAATGAAGTTGGACCTTAGAGGCTTTACGTCATGAGCTTACATTTTTGGGCGTGAGGGGCTATTCTTCCACCCTGAGTATCATGTTGATTCCGGACAGTGCCTCGCTTCAAAAGTCCCCATCTCCCATATTTTGGAGGACTTGATTTTGAAGGGAACAGTTTGTGGAAAGATCTGACCAAATTTAGAGCCTTTACATAAAAATCAGGTTCCCATAATCACTCAGAGGAGTTACATACCTTCCATACCACCAAATCCAATAAATGACCCCAAACTTGATAGGAGTTTAGCAATTCTTCTGCTTCATAGTCACAGGACAAATAAATCCTCCCTGGGGGTGGTAAAAGATGGACAAGTCCTTTAAACCGTAGAAACATGGACCACAGAATTACTACACAGGTGTAAGGGAATTCCTAACTTGATTGGTGTCAACCCTTGTCCCGTTATCTTAAAAGGATCTTCAAAACCAATAGTAAACTAAGGACAAAACCCTTGGATAGAAGATTCTTGGAAGAAAGCCACACTAAATGTTCTACTTTATACAGGGGATGGAGTCGTCAGTGATGGTCAGCATACTTATTATAGGTAGCCTTTGCATTCCATAGATACTGAATGGCTGAACTTTATGGCTCGTGGAGATTTTGCTGAAGGTTTTGAACAGAGTGATTTAAATGGAGCAAATACTTAAGGCCAGATTCAGGTATGACATCCATATTTCTGTGGAAGTGTGGCTACTAAAGCGAAAGAGTTTCTGAATTATCTGGATGTTGAATGAAGGGCAAACAATAAAGGCTGCTTGGAGGTGGTTGAAGGCCTTTTCGTGCTCAATACCCCATTGTAAGGGAAATGCCTTCTTTGTAAGCTTTGTTATAGGGAAAACAGTAATACAAAAAGAAAATTGAACAAATTGCTTATAGAAGTTTGTGATTCCTAAAAAACAGACTTTTCTTTAAGATGGTTGGATTGGGCCAATCCCTTACTGCTTTCACTTTTCATCATCCTTGTAAATCCCTTTTTTTTATCTATGAAATATTAAGTATTCCAAAACAATTTTCACATGAGGACAATGTTCTTCTAAGGAGGCAGAATAGACTAACATACCATCTAATTAGATGATGACAAGCCTAGTAATTCTCAGTAGATGTCATTTATAAAATGCTTGAAAGCAGCTAGTCCATTCCATTAATAAATTCTCAAAATGCCCACATCTTGTTTTGAAGGTTATCTTCCATTCATCTTTCTTTCTGAGGCGGACAAGATTATATGTCCCTAAAATCGAGTACCGTAAAGATCAAGGCGTCTCTGAGTTGATCTAGTTGAATCAACTTCAGTGGGACCAGTGTCATATAGTAATGTGATTCAACTCTCGGTAATCGATGCAGGCGCAATATTCTACCCCAGTTTTAGGTAAAGACAGTTGCATCAATCAAATTAAAAAAAAAGTTTTCGATGTATCCTGTTTTAGTGGCTGTGCCCAATGGAGCCTTTTTCCAATTGGTATTGCAAGATGACAAGGGGGGCATTATCCGTAATGGGCCCCTTGCAATTTCCCAAAACAATATACTAATGTGTCTTTGAAGAGGGAAAGCACATATCTGGATTATGGCTCAGTCCTAGTTTGCCCATTTAGGTCGAACAAAGTAGTTTCCCAGTTTTCTGGAACAGCTTAGTAGAAAGTGACTAATTTGTCCATGATAAATGCATAGGCTTTCTCAAGTTACCTTCTCATTCATCCAGAGTCAAAGGTTTCTTAAATTTCCAATATGCATTGGCTTGTTTGCGGAAGCTTCAGCCATAGGTGTTTCATTTCTAGCCTTCCCCAGAACATACTGCTGAATCCATATCCTTTCAGAGTGATATCCTGTCTATTGATATTCTTTTTGTAACATGCGATCAGTCAGGTTAAGCAATCAGGATGGTCTACCGCAAGGGTGTCCTTGATCCCATCACAAAGCCTATGATATGAAGCAGCAGCTGACTCACTTGTCCAGGCCGCCGCTCCCAATAATTGTTTGAACATGCTTCTATACAAAACCGAATCACAGGGCCCTTGCTTTAGATTTTGTCTCGTCTTTTACTCTAGAGGACCTTGAAATCATTTAAGAACACATTAAACATTTCCAAACATGGATGTTAATTCAAGATTAAGACTGTTGCTTATGCCAATACCTTCTTTGATAGAGTAGGGCAATTGGGGTGGAACATAGTCTGCTCCTCTCAGGGCTGTATGGGACATGTGTTTACTCACCCAAGGGCCCTACTTTACTTAACAGGAGAGGAAGTTGAACTGGGTTGTCAGAGGTATACGGGGGTGGGAAGTGTAGTCCGCTCCTCTGCACAGGTGTTGGGGGGCCCGAGTCCCTTTCTACCCCAGGTCACAGCCTTTGAACCGGATATCTGGATGTGGCTTAGTACACATCGGTCTTGTTACTTGTGAGGGTTGGGGGCAGAAATGGGAGGAGAGGTCCATTGAAGACCCAGGTCTGACTGGATTCAGTGTTGTACACCCCACTCCCTCATGGTAGTACAGGGGTTGTGGGGGTGGGGGTATCTGCACTCTGTGGCTCCCTGAGTTCCTCAAGCAGTTTGCCTATTGAAACAGGGCCAAGATTATAGGGTCTGGAATTTGGAGACCTTGGAATCCCATCCTGGAGACTCCAGGGCACTCATGACGGCAAGTGGCATAATTCTATTTGGATATACCACTGTGGGTTGAATTGCGTAACTCAATATGGGCCATAGACAGATTAGTATTAATCAAATGACAATACACCACTCTAGAATATTTGGAATTAGTAATTCCATAGCATCTACCATGGCACTGAAGAAATAGGCCTTTCCCTTCGGCTCCACTCTCAGCTTTGCCAGACATGGCCAACTTTAATATGGGGTCTTGAAAAAAAGATTTTCAGGCATTATGCACTGTTCTTCCTGGTCAATCTCAGTACAACATCTCGATCTTTGAGTGAAGCAGGAACGCTATGATCAGTCTTGCTTTTTACTCGTAACCTATTTAACCATTTAGGATGTGTTCTCATTCTTAAGTACATTTTTGGGTGAATATTATCCATCCAAATTTTCCTGCAGGACAGACTTCATAAAGCTTGTACATGTAGTTGAAAGGAATAATTGTGAATATTCCCAAAATGCACACTTTGTACCGCCATGAATGAATTATTGCAGATTCCAACTTGCACACTACCACAGAAGTCGGCACACAGTGATCATCCAGAGGAAACAATCCTTGATTAGTTTGACATTGCCTGAATGTTTGCCTGTCCAGTCTTCACTGGATAGGTTCATCTTTCTGCACCTGCTCACTTTCAGTATCTGCTTACCAGTTGCTTCATTAATTTTAGTATCACCAGGACTATCGCAAGCTCTGTACCTCCTGATTTGAATACTACAGTCTGGAAGAATGTTTATCTCTTGTCCACAACAACTTGCACTCCTTGAGATTGACCAGTACAGTAGGACCTGATAATGAAGCACCCGCAAACAAAATTGTCAATGGCAGTGGTCATAGCCCTTGTAAATTAGAGCATTTTCGTTCTTAAGCAACTTTGTAAGCCATTGGTGTATTCGCTACAAATTAGAATGTTGTAATAATCACACCACTACCCCTTAATACAGAATCCTTTAAACAATTCTTTCTATGGTTATAATATTTCTCCAGTAACAAAGGCTTGATTAGAGTAATACATGTCCAACTGTTATTTCAGTATTGGGATCCTCCAAACATATAGGCTCTTTATTACGGAATTCCTCCTGCCTAAGTAACACATCAAAGAATGCCCATTGGACATTCTATACACAAGAGTTAAACTCTTGCAAATTATTCAGGATGAAAAAAAGAGAGTGGAACCGGTGTCCTAATCAAAACCATAAACGAGCTAAATAAAGTATTTGTTTTATTTTATGTACATAGCCTATCCGATATATACACACCGTAGATAACCCTCATAGTGCTCCAAAAACAAAGTCACTATAACCCCATGAAACATTACTCTTTAAAAAAAAAATACAATACATCCAAGTCGCTTTAAAAACAAGGGAGGTAAGCTCGAGGGCATCCAGGTCCCAGGAGGAGGAAAGGTACCCTTCCTTGTACTGCAATGCAAAGACCCACTGTCGATGTTTTGGTCCCAATAAATGTTAATTCACAGGATAATTCTCAGGACTTGAGGAGGGTTACAGAGTATGTAGGGTACTGAAATAACTTAAGAACGATTCAGAATGACAACAGTGTCCTTCGATCAATTCTAGGTACAGTTCATCGGGGTCTTCAGAGGCAACACTCCATTCTGACGATCTCGATCCCAACAGCAATCTTACATTTCGGTCATCAGGTCAATCAACAAATTTAAATAAAATCTTAATTGTAATTCATTTCATGATGCTGCTCCAACCAGATTTTAGAATGCCACAAATTTATCCTAACTCCATATGAAAGAAGACCATGCACGTCTCCTCACACAATATCTTTCCTTCCTTTCATTCATCCCCTCTCTCTGTTCTTCCCCTCTCTCCCCTGAAGCCTACATGTGCTTGCTGCAATTAACATTGGGGAGAGGCACAGGAGTGACACTGGGCTTTGAAAATTTGCCTCAAAGGGCTCAATCCCACTGGGAAATGCCCAGCGAAATATAAGGCCTGTCCAGCCCTGCACACAGAAAACGTTAGAAGGCTGCAATCTTTGCTCATAACCAGTTACGACTCACTTTTGTCCCCTTTATAAGTCTTAACTGTCTACCACATATATTGTTGCAATCCTTTAACATATAAATAGAGTGGAACCAAAACGCCACCCCCCAACCTTATCTTACGCTTTTGACTGTTTGGTGTATCCTTCCGCCTTCAACTGTAATGTAAATAGACCATTTTACATCTGCTAAGTACACTCAGTCACAACACGTTTTTCTTATGATGCTTTAAACTAATCATGTTTTATATATTTTTTCTATTTCCCTGCAGCACACATTTGTTAAATTATATTAGAGCTCAAATACTACCCTGAATCAGAGATGGCCCCCTATTGTCTTCTATATGAAGATGACCTGACCTCAAGCTGGAATCCCAAAGTTTCAAAACATTAAGCAGCCGTCTAAGTTTCAGTGGGTCTTGGTTTTTGCTCAAGGGTTTGTCAGTGTTCAATGAGATATTTTGTGGTGACATGCAGTAGATTCCCCAAACCCCAAAAGAAGATCAGTCCCTTTGCAGAGGAAAGTAAAACAGGCAACTGTCTCTCCGCCGTAGCCAGACTGGTCGTCAACATCCACTGCCTCAGACAAATCACCAAACACCTTCAAGAACTCCACTGGCTCCCAGTCAACAAAAGAATCACCTTCAAGCTCGTCACACATGCCTACAAAGCCCTCCATGATGCAGGACAAGAAGATATGGACCTCCGCCTCTCATTCTACGTACCTGCCTTACACCTTCACACCATACTGAATCCCAGGATTAATACACACCCAAAGAATGGTATTTTAAAATTAAGTATTTTGTACTATTCCTGTACTTGCTTCTGTTATGAGGTGTTTAAAAAAAACATTCTTCTTATCTTCATAAGGAAGTCCTCTCACAGCCTACATTTGTTATACAGAACAAAAACATGCTTTAAGAAGCCTCAGAATTGAATCGGTTAGCTCCCCCAACATGGTGATTGTACAAGGTCAGTCTGTTTGCAGGGTTAAAGCACTAAAAACCAGCTCCTGAATATTATGCTGCAAAACATAGTAGCTAACATATCAACTACAATAATATCATGAAAGTAAGTATAGGTTACTATCGCTCCTCAGGAGTCAGATTACAGTGGCAGCTGGCGCTATGAATGACAGCCAGAAATATGAGACAAAAGTTCCTGGCATCCATTACAGGACTTAGTCCCCTGTCATAAAGTAAAACAAAAAAAAATTGATATAAGGGGGCAGAATACAAAAACTAAATGGGCAATTGTTTCCATGATCCTGCAGGACTCCCATTGGATCGGGGGGAAAACATGGCACCCCGGGGCCACATTGTTTAATTAAGACGAGAGGGGGCACCCAGCCTCCCCTCAGGCCATTATTGGCCTCAGGGACTCCATCCCCTGGTGCAGGCTCACTTGAGGTGTGCTGGGGAGCCCACTGCCAGGACACAGCAGTTTCCATGCTCACACCAGGGTGGGCAGGGAAACTCGGGTTTGCTCCCTGACCTGGGGGAGAATTTGTGAAACTCCCCCAAACACGAGAAAACAAAAAGTCTGCCCCAGATGGTGGGAGCTTTTAAAATTCTCCTGCCAGCTAGGAGCAGACTTTTCATCTTTTCCCTGCCTGCATCAGTCTTTTTCCTGCCTGCACTGATGCAGGTAGGGAAACAGATTGAGATATTGTTCCCACCCAGAAGGAGCAGTGTAGTAAATGTCCTCTCCACTGTTCTTCTCTGACTAGACTGTACTATGATATCTATGACATCATAGAATGCCAGGGTGTCCCTCTAGCTCACTGTGCCTTTCTATTACTGACTGTGGCAGTTGGTCATCTCAGGCTGAGCTGCCAACAGCGAGCTCCTGGTGGGGTCTTCCTTACAATCTTAACATGTCTATCTAACTTGAAAGGAACTTACAATAAAGGATCTTAACATATCAAGTGGACTCTACATCATTCATTTACCACAATTTGGCGACGTTTTGAAAAGGATGAACCTACGTGTGAACTTAGGAAGCAACTTCAAGAAAAAGGACTAAAGAAAGGAACTTTAGACTTTGTGAAAATCACACATAAGACAAAAGATAACGCCCAGCTGACCCCACCAGTGTCCTGTTCTACCTGGACAACCTGCACCCTGGGCGCATGTCTTTACTTTGATGTTTGTTTGTGTGTAATCAACCTACAACCTGCAACCTGAGTGTTCATTACTATATTGCCTGCTGTCACCTTGCTCCAGTCTGGAAAAATTTACACTTCCCTGAGGTCTTCGGTGTTTTATTTCATCTGGCCTTCATCCAATGAAGGAAGCGTCAAGCGTTGGCAGAAACTGGCAATTTATAAGTGATGTGGTTTGGCAGCTAAACTTACAAATGCGGTGAACGTTTCTATTCTTCCTCAGAGGTAATGTTGTGCTGATTTGATACACTTGATCCTTCATTCAAAAACCTCTCAAGAATAGTCCCTCGGTGAGTTCTTGCACTTTTACTCTATCGTTTGACAACCCCAGAACTCGCTACTTACTGCGCATTTGTCTGCTTCTTGCGTGTTGCTTTACATAAGAACTTTAGTGTGCAAGCTCTTTAAGCATCGGTAGCAATCGTAATCACAGCGCAGCATCATTCTACTGTAACATTTGACTGTGCCGTGTTCAACTTCTCACCGTACTACATGTTGATGACCGTTGTCTGACGGTTGGCCGGCAGCGATCTTCTCTCTTCCTTTACTCCCGTCCATCTGATGACGTCTTTAGAATGCTTCGGGGAGTTGGTGAAGCGAGATTCTCCTCATGTTCTGTGATGCCTGTGACACCATACTTTGGAAACACGTCCCTCACGCTTCTCACGCCGCTACGACCGACGTGGCAGCCATCTTGTGTTTGTTTATGTCGCTATAACAACAACAGCCACTCATAACGTTTACAGTCTACGCATGAGTCTTAAGGCGTTTGTTTTTACATCGGTGATATACACACCTGTGTATATTTGAAATCTCTACATTTTCTTCATGGTGCTGACCATGATGTTTCGTTTAGAGGAAGTGTGGAGCAACAGAGTGGAAGAGACTTTGCTCGTGAACTTGATCACTTTCTACTCGACTGACGAAAGTCCACGGCGACTGCTGGGAGCTCAGCGGCGTCTGCAGGGAGCAGTGTACACAGACCCCGGGTGAGAAGTCGCTCACCGGAGCTCATGTCATTTAATATTTTCTGTTATGTTAATTTGACTCTGCAAGAGTGTATTTTGTGATTAACAGGTTCACACTATCTAAGAGAGGTTGTGTGCTGTGTATTTAGCCTGTGCCCATTTTGTTTTCAAGGATGTTCTAAAAAAACTTTTTTGGGGTACCTATGTAGGGCGTATTGAATATTTGCATATCTATTGTCATTTCTCCACTTTGCTTTTAGTGGGATGTTAAGTCTGTACCCTATTTAGGAGAGTTTGTGTGTCTGTTTGCGGGTAGTCCTTGCCCTTGTTTATTCCCGGGATCACTACCCTGCCGTGTACCCTTTGTTGTTGAGTGCTTACGGGTAGTCCATGCCCCATCTCTGGTCCCAGGGTTATTATCTTTATCCTGTGATGTACTCTTTCCTAGGTAAGTTAGTATTGTGGGTAGTCCATGCCCCATAGTTTGTCCCAGGGTTATTGTCTTTATCCTGCGGTGTACCCTTTTCTGGGGATGTTGGTGTTTGTGAGTAGTCCATGCCCATGGTTGTACCCTTTTCTGGGGATGTTGGTGTTTGTGGGTAGTCCATGCCCATAGTTTGTCCCAGGATATTTGTCATTATCCTGCGGTTTACCCTTTTTAGGACATGTTGGGTACTTGCGGGTAGTCCATACCCCATGTCTATTCCCAGCATTACTGTCCTGCGATGTAACCATTGAGGTTAAGTATTTATGGGTAGTCCATGCCCTATTTCCCAGAGATATTTTACTTACTCTGCGGTGTACCCTTTTCAGGGGAGGTTGTGCGTTTTTGGGTAGTCAACGCCCATTTCTATTCTCAATATTGCTGTCCTGCAGTGTACCCTTTTCAGGGGAGGTTCAGTGTCTGGGGGTAGTCCATTCTCCTTATTATGCGCTGTCCCCTGTTTTTGGTGGAGATTGTTTGTGCACTATATTTTTGTCAGAGTCTACCTTCTTGCAGCTACTGGCCAGGGCTTCATTCAGGTAAGATTTTGAGTTGTGTTTTTATCATACATTTAGTGTCAGCATATCTTCATCAAGGGTAGTTTTTTTTTTCTCTTTGGTGAATTCTTGTCAAAGGGATTTACTCTCTAGTGTTATCTTAAGAGAGTTCTAACCCATTCTGTCTCTCCCTGTCTACTCTCATTCTTGTTTATAGGGTGTTTACCCTGTAGTGTACCCATGTGTGGGATGGTTATGAGTGTCGGCAGCTACCTTAACTATTAGTCTTGGTTTTGTTTCAAAACCTTACTCTTTCGTTAAGGAAGGGGGATGTGGCATATTATGTCATAATGTTGATTCTATGTTCTTTTCTCTGCTAGTAATACCTCATGCTAACGTCATCTCTTGTTGTACACTATTACTTTTGGTTCTTCTTATTTATGTACTTCCCTGCTGATTGTGGAATTTAAGGTATTGTTGCAGATTATTCCTTTGTTCTGCTCTTACTCCATAAAGGAAGAGGATGTGTAGTAAATGTCCTCTCCACTGTTCTTCTCTGACTAGACTGTACTATGATATCTATGACATCATAGAATGCCAGGGTGTCCCTCTAGCTCACTGTGCCTTTCTATTACTGACTGTGGCAGTTGGTCATCTCAGGCTGAGCTGCCAACAGCGAGCTCCTGGTGGGGTCTTCCTTACAATCTTAACATGTCTATCTAACTTGGAAGGAACTTACAATAAAGGATCTTAACATATCAAGTGGACTCTACATCATTCATTTACCACAAGCAGCATAAATAGATGCTTGCTACGGGCGGGAGGAAAGCGAACTTCTGCATATGCAGGGAGCCAGCTGGGGCCTTGGGGCTCTGCCCATGGCCCCGTCTACCCTAGGTGGGCACCGGAGCACCCACCGTTTTAAAAAGGAGGCCCAGGTGGATGGAAGCCCCGGTGCCAAAATAGGCATGGGGAAGGGGGGCACGTGGCCCTCTTCGCCTTAAAAAATATATATATATAAACAGTCCACAAATCTCCCTTTAAATTGCTCCACAGCATGCAAATGTGCCAAATCACCTACAAGCTCTGCCTGTTTGACCCCACCACTTCCACTTTAGCAGTATGCAATGGCGTTCCCGCCATTTTTTAGGCTGATGGACAGTGTCTTTCTTCACCATTGCACTTTGAAAAACGATCTGAAATCGTAGGTGGAGGTGAATGCATTGTTTAATTTTTGGGGCGCAATCTTTCTGTTGTGACTATCCAAGACAAGTGGGTTCTTTTTTGTTGTCTCCTGGTCTGAGAGCAGAGTCCACGGTTTTCCTTTTTAATTGCTGCTGAGAACGCAAAGGTACTAAATCATCTACAAGCGCTGCCCATTCGGCCCTCCCCCTTCTATTTTAGTAGTATGCATCATTGTTGTGTCCGGTTGAGTTGGCCACTGGGCCTGGAAGCATTCCAGGCCCTATTGTCAACACCATACTGTGCAGGCCAGGCCCTGTTGCCAACCCCGTATTGTGCACGGCCAAAGGTCGTGCACAGTGTTGGCTTGGCTGCATGTGTGGGGTTTTATTGCAGGGCTTGGCCACAGGCCAGGCTAGGCCCGGCTGTTAACACCCAACCACGCATGGGCATAAGCCATGCACGGAGTGGGTTGGCTTTATGCCTGGTAATAAAATATTACTTTACGTAGAATTTCACTGAAAAAAAATCAAAGGTTAAAGTAACGGTATAGTTAAGTGTGATAAAAAGATCTGTTCTTGTTTAAAGTAAACCTTAAATATTCACTGAAAAAGCCAAAGATTAAAGTAACATTATAGCTAGAAGAATATGTCAGTAACAGCTAACGTTCTAAACAACAACAAAAAACTACAGAAATTCACCAGCCATAGTTAACAGAGCTCACTATAATGTGAGCCCCACCATGCACTGCTTATGACCTCACATATTACATCACTCATGACATGTACTATGACATTGAGTATGACAGCACTGATATCATCCAAACTTATTTTGGACAGATTACTGTATTAACTGTTATGAAATTAGAGGCCTGAAAGTTAGTACGAAATAGCTCCGAATATTATGAAGCATCATTAATGCCATCACAGATACAAATTCCTAAGGTGTAGCAAGCATGTGTTATGTGCAACATTGACCCTATATCATACACTTCACAGATAGTCTAGTTCACTTTATCAACCACAAATATATGGGGGAACCTTCATTGCACACAGTGTTCAATACATGTACAACCTTTCAGAGAAAGCCAAGTTACTCAAGATACTCAATGTCTGTTCCAAAGCAAATGCCCAGGCCCTCTACGTACAGCTTATATCTGTATCAAGTCCCTCACAGTTACAGAACCTACAGTGAGAAATGAAGTTGATATGAGTAGAAATGTGGGTACTGTAAACAGTGCTTACTCTATGAGAGAGTTTTCTCCATGCCACATTGTTTAAAGCCAGTGAAACTCTCATGGGAAATACACCACAGAGTATTTAAAAAAGTATCTGTTAAGAGCAGTGTGTACACTATGGATAATTGTAAAAAAACTCTATTAGCTTAAAATAACCAACGTCTGAAGGTGCTAAAGATTATACTACCTGCAGCCTTCATACTGTGGTGATAACTTTACAGATAGACCATCTTCTGAAGCAAAAGAAGCACATGGACATAGGTTAGTACCTGGTCGCACAGTATTCTATGTTATGTAGAAATCGTCATGCTGTGACCATTCTGTCTAATAACTCAAGGCGGCATACCATTTTTCGCCCTTTTTTTAATTAACTTGATTTATGGGTTTTAACAGAACACACATCAGGTGTACAGCCATGGTCAGTACATAGTACAGGTATATTCATTGGCATAGCAATCGCAATACAGAACCCCCGATACATATAATAAAAGCAGCTTAGCAGCCATCGTCCATAGCCAGTCCAAGCACCAAATCTGACTCTGACCCTTCGAGCTTGTATGTCTGCCAACCCCATATTCATTCTGGGTACTCGCTGGTATCCCCACATTCCGGAATTCATGACAAAGTTCCCTCCATTGTCTTAGATCCTCTTCTAGCTTGTCATCTTTATTACTCGCTTTCATATGAACCTCCTCCACTAATATCCATTCACTTGCATCTTTCATCCACTCTTCAACCTTGGGGCTCGCGTCCCCATCCACAATATCTATATCCGCGCCGTGCTAACCCTATGAGCAATTGCAAGAGTTTGTGGGCTATCTTTCTTTGTTTTTTGGGCTTCCGTACTAGTTTCAACAGGTAATGAGGAGGCGTCAGCCTCCTGAGAAGCCAAGTGCCACTTTGCACCCTCTCTACCACCCCGGCCCAAAAGAGTCTGACCCCATGGTTTTCCCCAAGCTAGGTGTAGGAAGTTTGCCCCTTCTTTGCACCTGGCACAGGAGTCAGGGCGGTCCGGTGCAATGCGGTGCAACTTCATGGGAGTCATATAGGTGCGGTGACTGTAGTTGTAGTGCATGAGTTTGAAGCGGGCGCTGCATTATACTGTAAGTGTGCCACTGCCTTCCATGCCCTATTTTCTAGGGGCTCCTCCAAGTCAGCATTTCATGCTCTAAGCGACCTGGGAAGGGGGCTCTCTGTGTTAGCCCTCATGGCATCAAATAGGAGAGAGAGAAGTCATCGCCCAGTTCCGTATGTAAGCAGTAAATCCAATTTATGTGTGGTCTTTGGGATGGTTGGATGCAAAGGCCATGTTACCTTAAATAGATTGGATAAGCTAGCATAGTGCAAGTATTGCCCCTCCCCAGCCAAAAGTCCCTGCATGCTTGCTCGTAAGAAAAGAAGGTCTTGCCCAGGTATAACTCTGCTAATATGTTACATCCCCCTCCTGCAAGGCCAGTTAGGACATGTTAGTCATCATTGTCCGGACCGGAGCGAGCACCCACACAGACAGTTCCCAGTGAAATTGGGCGCGCCTCAAAATCAGTTCCACAAAGCTTTGCCAGATACTCTCAGTCTGTTTTACTACATATGGTTAATCGTCAGAGACGCCAGACCCCTCCATTAATGCAGTTGGGAGTCTGTCCCTTGGGACCCTCCCCCTCAGCAGCCTCTTCTCCCAGTTGCCCCCTTAGTCTAGCCATCGAGAGGCATGCTGCAAATGCGCCGCATAATAGTAGAGGTCCAGCTGTGGGGCCTTCAAGCCTCCCTCCTCATATAACCTGTTCAGAATGACCAGTGCCACTCTGCTACAATGGCCAGCCAAGTAGAGATCCACCAATATGGAGTTTAGCGGTCTAAACACATGCCTGAGGAAAGGGCTTACCAAATTCTGTAGCACGTATAGGCAGCGGGGCAGCACTAGCATCTTGGCCACCGCCAGCCTTCCCATTTAAGAGAGTGGAAGGGTATTCCAGAAGTCTACTGAGCGCCTCAGAGCATCCACCGTTTTAAATACGTTAAGTTGCAGTATCTGTGCAGCCTCAGTTGCCACATGTATTCCCAGGTATCTGAAATGCTCCATCTCCCATTGCAGCTTCAGCCATGGAAGCAGCTCCAGGGAAAGTCCGGCCAACTGGGCCAGAGTGAAGATCAAATATTCATGCTTATTGAGCCGCAACCCTAAGAAGGCACTGAATTCCTCTAGTGTCCGCAGGAATTCTGGCACTGCCTCTCGGGCGAGGAGACATAAAATAAGGCAACGTCTGCGTATAGCGATATTACGTATGAGGTCTTCCCAGTGCACCAGTTCCCTATGCACCCAGATTGCCAGCGGCTCGTTTGTCAATGAAAATAATTGCAGCGATAATGGGCAGCCCTGACGCATGCCCCTCTCCAGCAGCCACTCCTCAGACCGACTTTGGCCCACATAGATCCTTGTGTTCGGTGCTGTGTATATCAACTGGACCCAGCGACAAAACCAGGGGCCGAATCTCGCAACCCTCAGGACCTCCAGCAGATACCCCCCGTTGACTGAATTCTCTAGATCTATGAACACCAGTGCTAGCTCCTCATCTCGATGACACACCTCATGTATGTTATTTGTCAGCAGTCATATGTTCATACCTGTGCTGGGAGTGGGTATGAACCCACACTGGTCTTCGTGGATCTTTTGGGACATATAGGGGGCCAGCCTGGCTGCCAACATCTTACACAGATTTTTAACGTCTGAGTTAATCATTGTGAGGGGCCGGTATGCTGCTGGGTCCCAGCCATTCCACCCCAGGCTTCAGGAGCATGACCATTTCCCCTTCCTGCATATTCGGGGCCAGCAGTCCCTGCTTATACGCCTCCTCATACACCTGCAATAGGGGCTGTGCGAGCTGCTCGGAGTACGCCTGTCATAATTCCATCGGGATGCCACCCTCCCCCAGAGGCTTGGCCTCCGGCATGGACCACAATGCCTCTTGGATCTCCTCACCTGTTGAGGTTCTCAACCCCCATAGGCGGTAGTAGCATGAACGTTAACCCCCTAAGAAATGGGACATAGCGATGCTCGTGCACCCCTGGGTCTGCTATGTATACTGTCTGCAGATGGCATTTGAACACCTCTAATATTTCTCTCCCCCCCAGTGGACACTGAGTTTCCGTCGACATCTGTCAAACAAGTCGTTAAGAGTGCAACCTGCTCCTTCCGCAGAATCCAGGCCAATAAGCACCTGGATTTATCACCTCGGTGTGAAACCTCTGCCAGATATGTGTATTTATCCAGCCTGTGCAAAAAGAGCAATTGAAGGACAGAATGCAGACCAATGTCATACATTCACCCCAGTACAGAGATCTGGGCCTAAATCCATCGTTTTTTTGCTCACCAAGCCATTCCAGTTTGGACCCAGCCATGTGCAAATCAATCTTGACCCTGCGCCCAATGGGAACAGTCCTGCCCAAACTGCCAGGCCAGGTCCTCCCTGGACTGGAAACAAGCATACTAGGACCGGTTTCGGGCTTTCAGCCCTCATCAGCCAGGATAGTGAGAAGGGTATGCCCAGACGTGGGTCCCGTGCTCACTACACCACTGTATTCAAGCTAGCCTGGCTGATGATGGGTGATGCCCTGAAACCGGTCCCAGGATGCTTGTTTCCGGTCCATGGAGGACCTGGCTTGGCAGTTTGGGCTGGACTGCTCCCACAAGGAACAGGGTCAAGACTGATTTGCATATGGCTGGGTCCAAACGGGTGCTGTGGTGAGCAAAATAATGATGTATTAAACCCAGATCTGTGTGACTGGGGGTGAATGTTTGCATTGTCCAGCATTCCCTCCATCAATTGTTTCTTTTGCATTTACCCAGCCTGCCCCATATATCCCCAACACGCATGCGCAACCTCCTCTCCAAATCTCCCATATCCGGGTCTGTCGGTTGCTCGACCTGGACCTCCTCCAGGGCACTTTCTTCCTCATCAAGATCCTTCTGCACTCCACATTTCAAACCCATGCTTGCTCCCCAAGACACTGCTTTCAAAGCCTCCCATTCATTAGCTCTGCTGCCCCCCCCAGTTGGAAGCCATGTATTCTGTTACTACCTTTGATAAGGTGTCACTCCCCATTTGATCGCTGAGTAAGTCAGGGGGTAGCCTCCATCATCGCGGTCCCAGTATCGGAGCACCTCACTTCACTATACATCACATGGAAGTGTGATCTGATAGAAATCGAGCCAGGTGAGTCACCACCACATCAGGAACAGCAGCCATGCCTGACACCAGCACCCTATCCAGCCTATTGTGTGTTTTGTGTGTGGGGGGGAAATAACATGTGTATAACAAGAGTGTAGGGTGTTCCTCCTGACAAACATCCCGCATGTCCAGCTCCCGCATGACTTCCTGGAACTTTTGCGCCACCTTTAGTTTAGTTTCTGATTTTGGAGGGTGCCTAAGTCTGGGTCCAATACAAAGTTAATGTCACCCATGCATATTAGCAGCACATCTAGTTCAGTAGCTATTAGGTCATGGATAGTGTGAAAAAACATGGGGTCATCTGTGTTCGGGGCATATATGTTTAAAACAGAGATGTCTCTTCCATTCAACATTCCCTGGAGGAGTACAAATCGGCCATTCATGTCTGCTTCACTGTACTTGGGGGTGAACTGTGTCCCAGGAGCCAACCAAACCACTGTTCCCATGGCATATGTTGAAAAAGAGGAGTGGTACAATTGGCCTTGCCACTTCTTTGCCACCATGGCTGCACCAAAGTCATCCAGGTGCGTTTCTTGAAGACATGCTATTGACACATGATGACGTTTATAAAGGATAACACTTTATGGCGCCTTGTGCATGTGCCTAAGCCCCTGACATTCGAGCTCAGGAATCTGATCTCGGTCAAGATTTCACTCTTGTGCCCATCACAAATCCCTCACAACCCCTTGCTGACACCCAATGCTGCACGCCTGTGAAACAAACTATGGCAGAACAATTCCAATGTATAACTTCTCAACTCCCACCCAGGACATTGTATGTGCAACTGTGCTAACGTTGAGCACACCCTGTACTCATGCCACGACATACACGCATCTCTAAATCGCCCAACTGGGGCCATGTACCCTCCCACACTGTTGCAAGCTGCCCTGGCAAGCGCACCCGATTGACCAAATTAGCCATTGCATTGTACCTGCTCCCTAGTGCTGGTGTTGTGTAGTTCCTATATAACCCATACATGATCTGCGCATTTCGATAACAAACTGTGGGATTGGTGGCAGACAGATTCCGTGCACCCCCACTGGGTATGTTAGCACGTCTGTATCAGCTAGCTCACATTGCCACTAGAATCTCCTCTTATCGGGGAGGGAATAGTTCTTGGCAACCTCAGAACATGACAACCCTGATCCCTCAGAATTGTGAAAACAATATACTACCTTTTGCTCAGTCTTTCGTGCTCACTTAGTTTGTCTCAGAGATACACAGAACAACATACTGGGTATTTTGTCAATAAGACTTATTGATACAAAAGGGGGTGGTGATGGACGGAGCATCTGAACCAATCAAACACTCACACCCAGTCAACAGATCTGGGTTTAATCCATCAACGTTCTTTAGCCCCAGTTCATACATGGCCATGTGCAAATCAGTCTGACCCTGTGCCTCATGGGAACAGTCCAGCCCGAACTGCCAAGCCATGCCTTCCCTGGACCGGAAACAAGCTTCCTAGGACCGGTTTCTGGCGTATTGAAAAAGCATTCAGTGAAGGCCATAATGGCGCCTCCCTGACTGTATGTGTCGGTCGAAACAATACTTGCATACAACAAGTAACCCTGGAGCTCACGGTTACCAGATATGCAATGCCCGGGAGCATTCCGCAGCAGTCTTGACTGTTCAGTATTAAGTAACTCCAATTTGAAAGTAACCTGAATGCTGGAGTAATCACTGCAGCTGGGGAACCCCTCAAATGGCAGGACAGGTTTGCTACAGAATCATTACAAGCCCAGTGCAGCATTATATCCTGGCATATGAGTGATCCACTTAAAGCGTTCTCACAGTTTGTACCACTTAGAAACACTTCTCGATCCCCACTCCTGCATCGAAATCTGTATGGTAATTCCCATGATTCCTTCATGTATTCCTTACCCATTTTTTCATATCTGCCTGCCTGCTTTTGTTCAAGGCAATACTGAAACTAAAAAGTAGTGACCGGTAGAGTTATGTGGCCATGGATTAGCCATTCTGTGAATGGTGATTCTGCCACTGTAAATGGTAATCTATCCGGTTTTTTGTTTCACAGCATTGTATATTTTGCTCCCCTTTGTGCCATTTCTATCTGTTTGATTGTATTCAGAGAACAGAGACGTGCATGTAAATAAAACGCCAAGGCACATAGCCTGCACGCAAAGATTTTGCAGCGTCCAGCTTAATAACTTAATAGAATGCAATTAGGATTGGCCGTGTTGTAATATGGCCAAATCTTGTTCTAGTATGTCTATCGCAGAAGATACAATGTTGCCTAAGGAATATATCCTGGGGATCAATGTAGTTACCCCTTGTCTACCAATGCTAGAGATTTTTCTAGATTTATCTTTGGGCTGCAGAGCTTTGTCGAAGGTATTTTCCATTAACAAGCATGCTAAAAATAATTACTAAGCCTACCCAGAAAAGAAAGAAAAGTATCCTTGTGATTACCCATAGTTCAAACCAAGGTGACAGCAGGTACGTCTTTTTAAGAAAGTTCAGAACGTCTTTAAATTGCTGCTTGTGTGCTTTTTGGGCTGGCATCGTTTCAGGTTCACTTGGAGCTAAAGAAAACATATCAAAGTTTATGAAGTAGCCAGAAGAAGTTCGATCAATTGTTGGTATTGCATCGCGATTTGTGGAAATTGTAGTTTGCTCTTGTTGAGGCATGTTGATGTAGACATCTGTAGTTGGTCAAATTGAGATTTGTCTTTCACTTTGATTTTGAATTTGAACTTCAGGTTCAAGAGCAACGAGTTCCATAGCATTATTGCACAGTCCTTCATTCCGTACAGGGCGTTCTTCGCACGTGATGAGTCTTTCCGTTTGAACTTCGTGAATTGTAGCGAGAGGAGGGCATCTGCTACTTTGGAGTCCACGTTGCCTACCTCTCAGTATCAGCCACATAGTGTGGTTGGATTAGGTCGATTGAGACAAATATTTACTCCTTTTTCCCGGCAAGAGGCAGTAGAATACAGTTCTTGTTTCTTCAACTGCTAAGACCTGTACAGGCTTTCTGTAGGATGGCCCAAATTCTTTCTTGTCCGCCATTTTCTCTCTGACCAGATCCCCGACTTTTGGGATCCAGACAGGTCTTGCCGTGACTGATTGGTCTTCCCCCAGTGGCGGTCTGCTTCAGATGGACATTACTTTTTTTTTTTTTTTTTTTTTTTTAAAAACCTTTATTGAAAAAGAAGGGTAGAAGTACAAGCGCTGGCCTACAACCACAGGGGCCGGCCGCAAAGTCAGGAGAGTCAAAAAAGAAACATAGCAATGTATACGACAGGATGAATACAGGATGAATACAAAAATCACGACATCGCCAGCGCCAGGATATAGAGGTTTCATTTTACATTACTTAAAGGAGGTAGCAACCATATCTACTAGCGCGTCATGCAACATATATCGAAAAGAAAAACGGGGGGGGGCGGGAGGAAGCAGCCCCCCACGCAAGCAGATGACACAGTAGGGCAGAGCCCAAAGACCACACACGCCCACATCAGGAGCAAAATAGACAAAGAATACCAACAAACAAATAAAGTGGACGCCATACGTACAGCCCACCCGCCCCGAAAAGGAGAAGGTGCAGACGCTAACGAATAAAGGAGCGAACAACAAGGGATACAGCCCACCCCCTAAAGAAGGCAAAAAAGGGACCATAGAACAAAACAAACTAAAACAACAAACACCCCCCCCACCCTACATCACTGTAATGGCTACGGTCTACCCCATTGAACAGCGTGCCTGTCGCCCAGATTCACCCGAAATATAGAAAAAGAAAAAGAATAATAACGAGAAGAGAGAGGAATAAGAAAAGGAAGAGAGAGTAGAGATCCAGGAAAGCTGAGCCCATACAATTACATCACAGCGTGAGCAGGCAAGAGCGTATCAGGAAACCAAGCGTTAAAGCAATTCCAGGCAATACGGCGGGTACGAATAAAACAACAAAGTCGCCAATATAGCAATTCCACGCCATGTACAGAGCAGCCCACTCCCTACACGTCCCTATCCTGGACCAGAGCAGAAATTAGATAAGAAAAGCGCAGAGAAATAATAAAAATAAGGCCCATAGAAACCAACATGAGAACTAAAACCTACCCCCCACCCTACACCATCGCAGAGGCTACGGCCTACCCCCCCCCCGCAGTGTGTCTATCGCCCGCTAAAGAACCCGAAATATAGACAAAGAAAAATGAGAGGGAAAACCCTAAGAAAAGAAAAAAGAAAAAGGTCACTTTTTGGAATTAGGGAGAAAGAATAGAAAATCCTAATCTATAACTCCCAAGAAAGAAAAAAGTGTGGGGAGGAGCCCATTAAACACCGAGTCTCTCGGACACCCCATCCATGTAGCAACTCCCATCCTATATATCACCTAAGGAGTATAATTTGTGCAGTATGAAACAAAATAGGGAGAGATCACACGCAACATAGTAGTACGCACATAAAGGGCGTCTCATCCCGAGGCCCCACCCGCCTAACAAGTCTAGTCGTCCCATCCCCCATGTGTACCAACAAGAACAACGCAAGGAGAGTTACAGTCGCATAATGCATGAGTCATTGCAAACCGAGATGTAGTCAGCCAGGAAGACAAAGTCCACCAAGAAAGTCCGCTAACCCTGACCAGTACGTATTCGCCCCCACAGCCAAAACCCTCGCATGGCAGTCCAGACGGGCTGAACAAAGGGACAAGATGGCCGCTCTCGGCAGGAAGATGGTGTTCCACAACAAAATGGACGGGTCCGTCCACGATCAGTTCCATGTATCCCACTAGACAGCGCCAATGGTTGCTCACTGGTCAGCGAGAGAATGAATAACAGCAACAGGGCCAGATGAACATGGGCAAGCAGATCTGCTAGCTGCCGCGCCCGCGACGGCATCACCAAAGGTAGCAAAGTCTCGAAGGAAATTGCGAGCACTGGTGGAGGTAGCAACATTGTAGCGCCGGTGAAATAAATAGGCATCAATTTGCGTCCGCCAACACTGCCGGGAAGCTGAAGGAGAGAGCAATTGTTCGGCAACAAAGTAGCCTGGACAGGAGTAACGACAGACACAGCTTCCCAGTGAGAGAGGCAGATCGGTGATGTGCAGGTCACCACGGGCGCAGCAGCCCCAAGCCTCCCATACAGTGATAAAAAGCCTACACGCATCTCTGCCCACAAGTCACGGATAGCAGCAAGAATGGAGCCATAAGTTGGGGCCGCCGGGGGTTCCATATGCGTCTCGATCACAGGCGCCGGACCCCAGACAAGACAGCGTCCAGGGGACCTTAACAGAGTCCAGGGCTTATCCGAGGCAGCGTTAGCAGGAGATGCAGCCAGGTTAGCCAGTGCAAGAGCCCCGCCGGGGGAGCAAAGGGGCGCAGGGGCGCAAGTGCCACCGAACGCAGACATACAATCAGTGGGCGACCCGCGATGAAAGGCTCACGGTGGTCGGGATCAGGCTTGAGGGAGAGCTGCGGTGATTAAGTGTCCGCCATCATGGGGGTGACGCTGCGTACCTCACTTGCAGAGCTCGGCAGTGGAGGCGCCCGAGGATGTTCCCGGTCGGCAGGCACTCCGTGCATAAGTGAAGGGCAGGCGCAGATAATCGCAGGTAGAGGCGCCAGTCAGGGCGCTATAGGCACTCCGCCTCCATAGCCTCGGCAGCTCCGGCAGCCGCCATGTCAGCGCGTCCGTCTGGGTCTCGGTCTCAGGGTAGAGATGAGCTCCGCAGTTCTCTCGGCCGTGCAGTGGGTTCCAGGCAGGTAGGAACAGCGGGAGAGCACCAGTCAATTCCGCACACCGTCTCCGTCCCCTCGTCAGCGTTTCGCAGCAGGATAACGTCAGGATTTCGGCGAGAGGAACAAAGGATCGGGGAGCCGAGAGACTTCACGTCCGTTCACATCGCCATCTTGGCTCCTCCCTCAGATGGACATTACTTTGTTGTGTCCTGGATTCATTTAGATCCTGTAAAACAACCAAACTATCATGGAAGTCAAAAGGCTTTTCATCCGTCACTGCGCCTACACTACCACACTGTTGTCACAAATTTGACCTCATATGGAGTGAGGCCCCCCCCCCCCTAGAGAACTTTTTGGGATGTTATTCAATCCTCACTGCACCCCATACAGATGTTTTATCCAGCTCTCACCCGTATGAAATACTCTAGCTGTTAAAGACTGCTTTAAGTCCTGGTTTTTCCTCTCCATGTCTGAATTTCTCTCGGGATGGTACAGAGAGGAGTACTGCAGTGCTACACCCAATCCTCGCATGGCCTCCTTGTAGGCCTGAGAGTTAAACGCGGGGCCCTGGTCAGAATGTAATGTGCCAATTGCGTATGTCCATAGGAAGACTCGCAAGTCTTTTATAACAGTTCAAGCGTCAGCCGAGCGTTGGGGCCACACCCATTGGAATCTTGAACAGGAATCCACTGCAACCATGATATACCTGTAAGCCCTATCTCTTTGTAAAGGGCCGCAGTGGTCCAAGTAAACACACGCTAGTGGTTTGCCAGATATTAATAATGGTGTCTGCGCTGGACGTGTTATGGTGGAACATTTCATCTGCTGGCAGATGTCGCATTTCAAGACATAGTCTTTAGTCAGCTTTGTTAATCCAGGCCACCAATAGTGTTGTTTCAATAAAGAAACAGTTGCTGTAACTCCTGCATGTGCACAACCTATTCCTTTGTGTGCTGCTAGAATTAAACCTAACCTATGATCCATGTTTGGAATACTCTATCCCCCACTCCAGTAATCTAAGCAAATGGAATGTTATTGGCATCTAACTTGTAGGAGTACTTGAGGGGAAATATTTTTGGTAGTGCTTTGCTGTTTTTGCGTGAAGCAATGACACCCACCATAATCTCACGGTCTATTCTCATTTTAGAACGAGTGATTGCAGCTACGGACGGTGTGCGTTCAGCCCCATTTGCGGCTTCAACAGCCAATGAATTCCCTTCAACGTGAACGCCATCACGCTGATGACTCCGTGTATTTATCACTTGAGCTCTCGGTAGATCGGTCTTCAACTTCACTACCTGTTCCCATAGCATTTTGTGCTTAATTGTGCCACCTTTTGCATCTTTGAACCCTTGAATCCAGATAGCTGCAAATAATCATTATATGACTGCACACAGTTAAAGGAATCGCACACAATTAGTGTGGGGAATTCTTGATCCGTATTTACCAGTGCCAGTATCAAGACTTTTAACTCTGCCAGCTGTGCCGTGCAGCCTCTAAGAGATTGTGTTTTCGTGCAACAAGGATGGTACTTTCCATCCCGCATGCGACCTTTAACGATAGCAACAATATAGCACAGCATGTGCATACTTCCTATGGCTGGTTGAGCAGATCGGTCAGTGTAAATTATATATTCATACTGATCTAGAGGCATTATTTCATTTGGTAGACGATATTCTTGTTCGTATTGCAGAAATGCTTGTGTCTTTAGATATGGGTCGTGCCTGTATTCTAAATCTGTTGCAGTGAGCGAATTAGCCCATTGTATCCATCTCGGATGTAAGGCTTTATCATTATGAACGCTCGCCTTTGTTGCAGCCTACTCTTATTCGTTTCCCCCGTGCCAATGCTCTTTCTCTCACTGCAGCAGTCTGTACTGCTGTCAGTATCTTCTCTGTAGATGCGAAGCGCATTTCAGCATTTGTGTATGACAGGAAACAAATAATTATTCATCGGTGAGGTGCAATTTTCGATCACCCCTTAGTATTCAAGTTGATCTAAGATCTCCCTGACCTGTTTTTTTAGCTTCTTGGTTTATTTGATAATGCCTCTGTGCAGTTGGAGTATTTTTTAAAGGAATTATGTGGTGGGTTGAATCCTAATCCCATCCAACATGGTTTTTGTATAATGCTGGCGCTTGGGCTACTGCCCACTCCTGTGCACAAGTGTGTTTTATGTCCCTGGGAATATGGTCTGAGAATGCCGGTAGAATTACCGGTTCCCCTTTAGGGCAATCCATGATGAATGCTGGCGGCCAATCTCGTTCAGCTAACAGAATGTCATAGCCAAACGTCAGTTTCTCCCAATGTTCTACATTTGCCCCCCCTCCATCTGGAGCATAATTTCATATACTTTATGTGGGACACTTACCTTAGTATCGGGTGTTTCAACCATGATATAATCATTCAATTCCGCTATCACCAGAAATTCCATCAGGTTCTGGCGAGGTATTGTTACCTCTGCCACACTGTCTAGCATCATCAGAGCCCATTCCCTGTTCAGTAGTCGAGTCCTCAGAATTCTGGACATGTCTGATCTTTTGACCGGCAACCTTCTTTTTGAACTGTGGCTTTTGCTTTGGTTTCTCTTCTTTTGTAGAAGTGTAACCTTGAGAGTGCTGCTTGTCTCTGGATTTTGTACGCT
This sequence comes from Lissotriton helveticus, assembly GCF_964261635.1. NCBI lineage: Eukaryota > Metazoa > Chordata > Amphibia > Caudata > Salamandridae > Lissotriton > Lissotriton helveticus. The sequence goes on along the minus strand of NC_136070.1, from coordinate 1,160,547,877 downwards.
CTTCTTGTCTGTCTGACCGTCATTCCCTCTCTGAGTTTTTCGATGAACCCTGATAGCAGTCAGGTTTCCTAATGTTATCCCTATTCCTAAGGTTATACCTATTCTCAGAGGGCTCCAGTGGAAGAGTTCTACCTCTGGATTGAGATCTGTTCTCTTTAAAGTTTTGTTGTTTTTTGTTGTCCCACTTCTTAGTTGAAGAAGGCATCTGCTTGGAAGTGACCTTTTCAGGACTCCCCATCAGTTGTGGTTTTAAAGCTTTTCCACCTTAACTGTCTCTGCCTAATTCTGCATATGCAGTTTCAATTATTTTTGGTAGTTTGTGTTCCTGTTCTAAAGGACTGAACTCCCTTAGGCGTTGGCGGATAGCCACTGACGCTGCTTCCCCTTTAGTATTAGCTAATATTATGGCTGATACCTGGGCATAGTTACATAGAAACTTCATCCCTACGTTCAGAGCAGGCTCTGCTCTGTACTCGTTTTGTATTTGTCTCAATACATCTGGTATCACTGCTAATGACGGAATACCATGAGTCCTGGTATAAATGGCAGCGAAGAGTGTACCTCAAGTGGTACAATCTTCTACTTGTGGTGTTATCCCCATGGGCAAGTAGATGTTAGCATTCTGTGTTTTTCATACGGTGTAGTATTTGGGAATACTGCCTCCAGCGGTTTTATTTTCTGAGCTACCCAGAATGGCATTTGTTCACGTTTTTTGGGCATTTTGCCCATCACCGCGTGTAATGTATGTGGTGTGATTTTAGTTGCTGTACCCTGAGCTTGAGTTCCATTTGTTGCAACTGTTGCTGGTTGGATTGTAAATGTTCTCATGACGAATTGAGTCAAGTTTCTGTAGATTTTTATCAATTCTTTGTGTTGTGTAAGTAAGTCTCCTGGTGGCATTGTTTCATGGTCATGATGTGGTGTGCAGGCCACTAATATCGGCCCTGTTGCCTCTGCTCTTCCGAGCGGGCAGAGCCTCACTCTTCTTCTTATGAGGGGGTAGGACGCCTTTAAACCAGTATAAGTGTTCCCGGTACGTGAGCGGAACCTCAATATCCTCAAACGGACAATATTTAGCTGGTGCATCTCCTTCTGTGTAGCAGTGAAATGTTTTTGTTCTTGCATTTGCTGCTGGGAATGTAACCCACGAGTACATTACCTCTGTTCTGTATGATTTGTGTGCGTCAATCACGAAAGCCACTATGCCACCCCTAGCTGTTCGTCTATGTGCCAGCAATTTCAGGGTGACTGTATGTCTAAACTTTTCTGCAATTTGTATTGCATCTGCATCTTTTTCTCCGGCTGAGAGGTGTAGATCTACTATTACATTATCTCTGTCCACAGTCATTTTTGTAAAGAAAAGTTTTCCAAGGAAACTAAAATAAGATGTATATGCACAATTTAGGAACAATGTGTCCTTCAAGCTTGATTAACCAACAGCCAATAAATAGGATTTTTTTCGCCTACTTAGCTGTGGCGGAGTTTGTGCCCACCCACTCCAGACATCTCTGGTGTTTTGTGAGTAGGGGGCTCTGAGAATAGCACAACTAAACTACTCAGATTCTACTGTTAAATTAGTACCCAACCAACGTTGGCGGCGCCATGTCTATAAAACTTATACAGATCGGCACGTTTGGCTAAACTGTGGGATTGGTGACAGACTGATTCTGTGCACCCCCACCGGGTATGTTAGCCTGTCTGGATCAGCTAGCTCACAGTGCCACTAGAATCTCCTCTTATCGGGAAGAGAATAGTTCTTGGCAACCACACTTAGTTTGTCTCAGAGATACACAGAATAACATACTGGGCGTTCTGTCAATATAGTCGGGTTCGCTCGAGTACCTGAGACTCTTGCAGGAGTGCCAATTTAAAAACAGAGAGTTTCGATTGGGCCAGGGAGCTTTATTTCCGGTGGGCCATCACTCCCACAATAGCGAGTGCTCTGATTGGCTGCCAGTAACATGAGAAAAATGTTGCTGGCGACCATTACCATTGTCCTGAAGCTACAAAATAAAATAATATAAGGGGTCAGGGTATCCCTATCCCCCCGCAAAAAAGGAAAACAAAACTGCAAAAAATGTCACAATCCTGCAAGACCTCGCAAGATAAAAAACCAAAACAAACATGGCAGCCTGGCCACATTTAATTACATTATGTCCCGGGGAGCTCACCTCCGGGGCTATGTTTATAAATGGGGCATGACCCCCTCCCCCCGCCTGAGCCTCAAAAGGCCCTGGGGAGCCCACCCCAGGGCTGAAATGTAAGAATGGGCTGCATGCCCCCCCTCCCAGAGCCATTAATGCCCCTGGAGACCCCATTCACCTGCCTGCAGTGGCATGGGTAAGAAAGGCTGTGTATGCCCATGCTTGGCGGGTGCATTTTTTACTTTCAAGCCTAACAGGAGCAAACACAAAGTCCACTCTCAGAGGGCAAGAAAACAGATCTAAATATTGCTCCTGCCCAGAGAGAGCAGCATTATTAACTGCTCCCTCAAGGGTAGAGCGATGCCTGCTCCCTCTGCAGCCCCCAACACAGTATGGTGGGTGCCCTGGGTGGGCCTCAGGGGAATGAGCCTCCGGGGCCAAAATCATCCCACATAGGGGTGCCGTATTTCCCCCGAGAAACAATAATTGGGGGCCCAGGGCCAAAATCAGCCCTGGGGAGTCGTATGCCCAGCTAGTCCTTACATTTATGCCTGGCCCCCAACAACAGCATTGTGGGTGCCTTGGGAGTGTATTAGGGCACCCACCCTTAACCCGTTTGCTGCTTCGAATGTTGAGCGCCAGTGCTGAACGTTCGAAGAGATGGGTGCGGCCGCTTCGGCCGTTGGAGGAGCGCAGCACCAGGGAGGTAGCTCGTGCAACGGCCTACGGCAGCAGCGAACAGGTTAATGGTACAGGGGGGATGCTGCCCAGTTGGCTAAAATCATCTCGAGGAGGGGGCCATGCACGGACCTTCCCTTCTTTGAAATAATTGGCCCTAGGAAAAGGTATCACCAGGGCCTAACAAAGGTTGGGGAGAAGAGCCAGGGCGGATCCCTGCCCTTTATTTAAATAAGTGGGCCAGGTCCACTGAGCCAAAATCATCCCTGGGAAGGGGGCTGCGGGTACTCATCCCCTACAAATATTGCCAATCCCTGAGGGTGGGGAGCCATGTGTCCCCTCCCCCCCCACCCCTCCACCCCTCCAATTTACACCAATTTTCGGGGATGGGGTCTCCAGGGCCAAGAATTGGCCCAGGGAGGGTTCCTCGTGTCTCCCCTACAATTTACACCGTGACCCAGGGTTGAAATCTGCCCAGGGAGAGGCCCACATGCCCCTTAGCCCTAATAATAAGCCAGGCCCCAGGAGATCGGGTACATGGGCCAAAGTTGGCCAGGGAGGGCACAGTGTGCCCCCTCCACATGAAAATTATGCCAAGCCACAGGGGATGGGGTCCCTTGGGCTGAAATCGGCCTGGGGAACAGGTCTATGTGCCCCCCTCCCTTTTACACCGAGCCCTGGGGAGGGGACCCCTTGCCGAAGTTGGCATGGGGAGGGCAGGTGCATGCCCCCTCCCCATGAAAATTCTGTTGGGCCCTGGAGGATGGGGTCAATGGGGCAGGAAAAATCCTAGGGAGGGTGGCTGCATGCCCCCTCAAAAGAACTCCAGGCCCAGGTGTATTGGGTCCCTGTGGCCAAAAGTGGCCAGTGGAGGGGGGGCTGCATGCCCCCTCCCACTGAAAATTATGCCAGTCCCCAGGGCCAAAACTGGTCAAGGGAAGGGGGCCATCTGCGCCCCCCCTTTTGGTTAAAAGAGTGGCCCTGGGAATGGGGTCCCAAGGGTCCAGCAAGGCTCAGAGGGGGGGCACATGGCTCTTCCCTTTATTTAAATAAGTGACCCGGGATGGGGTCCCTGTGGCCAATAACGGTTAAAAAGATACACGACCCAGGGCGATGGGGTCCACACAGCCTAAAGAGGCTTGGGGAGGGGGCCATGTGACCCCCCCCGTTAATAAAAAACAAACTGCTTTAGGGGCCCCAGGGCTGGGCCCTATGGCCAACTTCACACTGTGCAAGGCCCAAGACTGTGCGCAGCGTGGTGTTGGCTGTATGTAGAGGGGGATGGCTGCAGGCCTTCAGCCAAACCCCAGCTGCTCATGGCCAAAGGCTGTGTGCGGCAGGGGGTGCATTTACATCTGGTAATTAAGTATTACTTTTGGGGTTTTTTAAACTGGAAATTGAATTAAAACAACCAAAGGTTAAAGTAACATAATTAGGTATGATAAAAAGATTTGTTTTAGTTAAAAAAAACAAAAACTTAGAAAGTCACTAAAAACAACGGTTAAAGTGATTTTATAGTTAGGTTTATTTGTCAGTGACATTTTGAACTAAAAAAAACACAGAAATTCACCAGTTAGTGTGCTCCCGCAATGCACTGCTTATGACCTCACATATGACATCACTCAAAACATGTTCTTATGACATCACTCAAAACATGTTCTAAGACATCATTTATGACATCACTCTGTAACACACATACAGTTTGCAGACACTGACACATGAGAAATACACCAAAGACTATTAAAAATGATCTACTAAGAACTGTGTACACTCTATATCTAATTTATCCAAAGAGTGACTATACACTGAAAATAACCAAGGCCTGGTGGTGCTAATGATCATACTACCTACAGCCTACAGCCTTCGTACTGTGGTGAACACTTTACAGATGGACCATCTTCTGAAGCAACACAAGGACATGTACATAGGTTAGTAACTGGTGCACACAGTCTTCTATGTTAACCCCTTCGACGCTGATGACGAGCTGGGCTCGTCATGAGGTAGCCTCCTCGCACGCTCATGACGAGCCCAGCTCGTCATGAATAATGGGAATCATCAAATCTCAGCACAGGAGGGGAATACCATCAGCATTGATGTGGTTAAGTAGAAATAGTCATGCAGAGATGATTCTGTTCAATAACTTAAGGCTGCTTACAATACTTAAAATTGAGTACATAGCATCTTTGGCATGCTGGAATCATTTTCTGCAGTGCCAAAAAATGTGTGTTGAACATAAGGAAAAAGTCAACTGCCACCTGCACACAGAGTTAGTCTTCAATACAAAGATTTACAATATGGTCAGTACCTCCACACTCCTATGGTGCTTTAGAAGCACATGCGTTTTATAAACACTTTTAACAGTTAGATGGACACTGGATGTAGAAAGTTAGATATAAACGTAACATGATGACTATGTAAACTATAACACAAACTAACATTAACTAGATGATGTCATGAGTTATATCATCAACTATGTCAACACAATGCCATAAATGTCATGGAACATCATGAGTGATGTCATATGTGAAGTCATAAGCAGTGCATGGCAAGCGTACAAGTTCTAGTGAATTTCAGTTTTTTTGTTGCTTTTTTTGTTCAAAACGTTTGTTGTCACTGACAAATTCACCCAACTAGAATGTTATGGTAATCTTTGGATTTTTCAGTGACAATATATACACTCAAATATGTCAAAAGATTTTTTTTTTTTAAAACCAACCAAGTACAACGTTGATGAATGTGAGCAAACTTGATGTATATGTGTGTATGTATATGTATGTGTGTGTATATATATATATATATATATATATATGAATTCGCAAAATCTAAACCATTCTAATAAAATATAGATTCCTATACTTCTATCAGGTAGCAATGGTCATATGAAATTATAGTTCTAACATATTTGGAAGTAGATTTTATAGGCACCTTAAATAATTATTCCAAAGTAACGTCACAATTTCAATGTATGGTTTTATACTTAAAGCACCAAGTAACCTTAAATTAGTAGTAATTATGTTAACTTGAGAAACATAAGTTTTTCTCATCTGCCTCTATTTTTCTTTCATGTATTCTCATCTGGATATGAAACGGTTTCCCTGTGTTGCAGGGATTCTGCTCAGGCACAGAACTGTGCCTAGAGACCCAGGACCTCAGTGAATTGTGGTGGACAAAAAACTCACCTCAGTAGCTAGAAACCCTAACCGACTAGCATCAGTGTCACATTAGATCTTCGTCCTATAGCAAGGTAACCAATGATTAGACAACGCAGAACATGCGACTTAGGTTATACTCAGGAATGTTGGGAATCAAGAACTCTTATGTTTGTTATTCTCATACCAGTCCACAACATGGGTAAAAAAAGAGACACGCTAAAGTTTAAAATGTTTATTTTTAACGTTGTGCTCCAAGATGCGGTATTTTTGCGAGCATAAGCTGGCATATGACTAAAAATAATACAAGCAGCATAGTTACAATTCCATTAAACACAAAAGGGGAAATCATATAATAAGGATGGGGGGAACAGGTCATATAGTGCCTTGTATGCCACCCCCCTAGCTAGGATCTATGTTTTATAAAATATAGAAGGTCTCTTAGGCTTGTGTGGGGGACCCCATACCTCTAAGATCAGCAGGAGTGTATCACATCAGGATCTGCAAAAGCTCTCTCTCTCTCTCTGGAAACAGAATTCTTCCAAGTGTGTAAAATCATGTATGCAGTGCCATATTAAAGGCGCCAGAATTCCACATAACTGCAGCTGCGAGTATGTTGTGGCTAAGTGTGAGCAGATCAGCCCGAACAACAGCTAAACATTGTTATGATAACCTTGGAGGCTTCAGAACTCACTGCGCATACTAAGGTCGCGATGTAAGTCTAGGGATGTTGAAAACAAGCCCTTCTCATGTGAAGATATTCACAAATTCAAAACTTGCAATAACAGCTACCTGCAGTGTCGTGTGCAAAAGCGTCAAAAAGGCAAAATGCCATTCAAACTTCTAATAAGCTTATGCTAACATAACAATGTGCGCAAGCAGAGGTCTGCCCTCACTACACCCATTCTTTTACTATGCTTTCTTTTGATTATATTGCACTTACTGTCATTTATAATACTTTGTACTCTAACTCTAGGAATCAAATGAGGGCAGGGGATTTTGAGGGTGCAAAAGTTCGAGCAATCACAAAATGCAACACAAGATTAGACACCCTCCAACTTTGCTTTAGGATCAAGTGGAGGGAGGTGGGAGATGATTGAGTTTCATTAATATATTCCTTTTTACAGACATTGGGCATGCCTCTCTTTGTTAATCTTCAGCCATCATTCTACAACACTTGTATTTAAAGTCAAATTCTTTCCTAGACTACAGAAATTCAAACTCTTTTCTTCGAACATTTCTTCCTGAAATTACAGCAATGATTTAAGAACTTTCAGGAGTCAGCCTCCGTTTCCAGTGATTCACAAAACATTGGCTTCCCTAATACTGTAGCCCTTCCATCTCCTCCGCTAAACTTGGAAGTTAGGGACATGGAAGTTAGGGACATGGAAATTAGGATAGGGCCGTCAGAAACCCAACCACTCCTTCCTTGGTGCTACCAAATACTGCTCGTTTGTGTCGTTCATACACCTTAGTTATTCATGATTCCTCTCCTTCAGTTTATGACTTCTCCTGGTAGGTTAATAAGATGTGAGTAGCCATTTACTCTTTATAGACCCTGTCTTCAGAATGACCCGTTATCGGTTAGCTCTGCCTTTCTCCCACAATGTCTGCTGGTTGTGTGTTTAAGTGTACCAGAACAACACGTAGGAAGTAGATCAGAATCCTAATTGGTCTTTTGTGACAGTGATTCCAGAACAGGGCTCTAGGGTTTTATTGCTTGTCCCAAATATATTCACTCTTTTTTGTACTCCTCAATAATTGTCCTCCTCTTCCTTTGGGTCACAGCCCTTGCCCTATAAAGTTTACAGTCTAGCATTCAGACATGCCACCTCCCAGGGACCATGTGTTACCATGACTTTCCTCTTACTTTCTGCTTCAGCTGCTGTTTGAGCAAATATAGCAATGCTAAAGGAGGCGGGAACCTAGATTAGGTTGAAATTCCCACTTTTAATTTTGGTAAAAGGAGGATTACAAACTGTTCTGATTTCAATGGAGACCAATGGAAATCGGCAAAGTAACTGTTACTCTTATCTGAAGAAAAAATATGGAGAAAGTGTAGGCTTTGTCTTTATGGTGACAGGGCCAGCCATTTCATTTGCAGTTTTACTGACAAGCCAACTGGTTATTGACCAAAATGTCATCCAAAAACTCTATAAGCCCTAGTAGACTCTGGGACAGTTGGTAAAGTTGTATTCACCACATTTGTTCAGTTCGTAGGTGTACCTGCAGGGCAGAAAGGGAAATTAGAGCCTTATCACGCAGCGGACAGTCCCAGATACTTATGGCTCCATGACCCATAATACAAAATGGCTGCAAGTTTTAAAGAAACTAATTTTGGAAAAAATAACTTTGGCTTCTTAAATGCCCCTGCCTCACAACTTTCAAGTTAATATAGTGGGTGCCTTTGTTATTTCACAATATTACTGCAGATTGGGGATTGCAATCTATTTCCCAATCTGATACTCTAGACAACTTTGTCTGGAAACCGAATCTGTAGATCAGAAATGCATGACTTCCTTCATTTCTTTTCTTTCTTCTTGTAATGCAGTACTTCCTAAGAACACTAGGCCTCACTTTGCAAGGGAATTCCAGCCTCATCTCTTACGGCTCCTTATGCAGATTTTGCAGATATATTCAGAAAAAAAGTATGGCTGAAGCCTAACACAATGTCCAAGATTTGACTGACAAATTGACATCTTACCTTGATTCTTAATTCACTGAAGGAGAGTATATGTAGTTACAGAATAGAAAAACATACATACCTTAAGATATAGGGCCAGATGTAGGTAAATATCATTTACCGATTCTAAAATACTGAATTTTACCGATTCGGTATTTTAGAATTGGTAAATGATATGTAGATAATGATTCGGTAAATTTTACCGAATCGTAACATGGAGGCCCATAGGAATGAATGAGAATTACCGATTCTGTAAATACCGAATCGGTAATAGGGGGTAGACCTACAAGGGTGGCAGGGTGTCACATTGACACCCTGTTGCACCTCTGTATAGTGCATGGGTGCACATGTGGCGCACACATACATGCCCTAAGGGCATGTATGTCTGCCACATGGCACTGTTAAAAAAGCACAAAATAGCTTTTTTAACGGTTTTCGTTATTTACCACCAACTTGTAGTTGGTGGTAAATAACGAATCCTTACAAGTGAAAAGCACTCACTTGAGTGCTTCCTACATTGAGGATTCGGTTATTTACCGAATCGGTATTTAAGAATTTGGCAATTTACAGATTCCTTAAATTACCGATTCGGTAAATTACCGAATCCTTAATTTAGGCCCTTACATCCCAAAAGCCTAATACCAGTCGGTAACGGCTGAAATTCGGTAGTTTCGGCCATTACCGACCGGTATTAGGCTTCCTACATCTGGCCCATAGTCAGATAAATTAATTTAACTTTAAGTGACTTAAAGTGCTTTTTTTTAAAAGAAAAAATAGGGATTAAGAACATGCTTAGATCCTATCAGTAGGTAACAGTGAACAATCTATGTTCTCTACCATTATTCCACATTGGTTGGATCAAATTTGACCACTGATCATCTACAATAAACTATATTTGTGAAAAGCATACCACTGTTTTAGACCAGCTACCTGCGGATGCCTAAACTTGATTTGATAAACATTTCTAAATGGGCACTCAGCAAGGTGTCAGATAAAAAAAAACCAATACAATGTGTTTTTGCAAAAAGTAAATAACATTTGTTTTATTTAGCAAAACCTAAATTTCGACATTATGCAGTGGTTACATGATCGCAGAGGTAGATGCTTATGTCCCGTGTCAGCACTTCAACATCCATTCCAAAAGGCTTGTTCATAGAGTGCAAGATGGATGTGGGGTAAATGCACAACACCTTGTCCAGCCCCACAATAAGAGTCTCAGAGTACCATGAATGTTATGTTTACATACAATGTTTGCCTCACCTTAATTGATATTCAATATCATTCCTTTTTGCTTTGTACACCAGATGTAGATCTCGAAATTACAGAAATAAATCCTTCAACATTCCTATTTAGTGTTCATCCTTGTGGGATTAGAATGTCCCCTGACCAAAAACATGTCTATGAACCCTGATTGTTCAATACAAAATGCTTTGGCAGAACTTTTTATTTGCATGATAGGTTGCTACTACCAATTACTCGCATTAGTAGATGGGTTATATAGTTCGGAACATCCTGCTGCATATTCTCTCTCACACACTCATCACTGTATTATGCACTCAGCATTATAATATTCTTCTGAAATCTCCACTACACCACCTTGTTATAATACACCAATGGGAGAAATGGAAAGAAAAACTGTACTCCATGCAAAAGTTGGTTCATGTTCAAGTAACTTGTCGTGCTTTTTGACAGTGCTATTCACACTTTCCATTCCCACTGTTAATAAATGAAATGCTGAGGTAATTCCTTAATGTTTTTGCCATGATCTTGTGTTGGATGGCCATACTGGAAAGGCCTCTATAAAACACCAGCAACACCGAATACTAATAGTGCTTGATTGACACTGAGGTGGCAATATTGGGCACCTTCTTGCAATACTGCTACAGGCAAATCAGATCAAACAGCTCTTCTGCACCGTCCACTTGCTTTATTAGACATCACATAACGTGTTCATGATCTTTAAATGCTGTGAACGGATTTCGTTCATGTGCCTGCATCCTGCCCAGGGTTGGTTCTTTATTGGCACCAAGATTTTAGAGCTATTAATTACTGCATAGAGGTTACTCTCAAGGTAAGCTCAAAGTCATTGTTTTGCCAAAGTTGACAGGACTGTAATGCCACATGTCCGTCGCATTGGCACCTGTTTGCTGTGCACATACATCTCAAAGCATGTTTTTGGGATTCTAGGAACTAAGTCAAAATGTTTGAAATGTCATTCGTTGTCCCACTCTCAATCCCTTGCCTGTTTTCTGAACCCCAGTTAATCATTTCCCTTCAACCACTCCCTGATTCTCCTACTACTTTAGCTTACTCTCCTCCATTCGCTCTCCCATTTAATCACTCCTTTTTATTTTATTTGTTTGATTTTTTGTATTTAGAGAGGCATTACACATATATTCATGAAAAGTAAATTAATTCATATTATACATTGTCAATAATTATCAATTAATCCAGATCCAAATTAATACTGATACATGAAAGGGAAAAAGAGATGCAATACATCACAAACCTTCATATTATCAAAAATGTAATCTATTTATATTATCCTACCCTTTTTACCCACTTCGAAATGGGAGCCCATAGTTTTATACCCCATCTTTTAGCCTGGTACCCCTTACAGGTATATAGAGCCTGTTCATGTTTATATACAGCTATAAAACGAGCCAAAAATTCCAAAAATGTGGAGGAATTGGATCCTTCCATCTAGTTGCAATGAGTAATCTTAATATCACAACTGAGGTCTGGGGTTGATCTAATTCAATACTGCGGTCATATGCAATCATCATAAGCGAAGGGGTTAATGCCACCGTTTTTCCAAAAATCTTCTCCTAGAACTTTACCAATTCGGTTTTTATCAGATCAAGTTGTAAACACTCATAAAATATATGAATCTCTTCTGCTGGTCCTACTCCACATCTGGGGCATTTATTATCCTCCCTCTTCCCCCATTTGAATAAATACAAGTTATAAATTGTTGTATAGTGTTGTGACTTTAGATTAGCGGATAGAAGCTTTTTTTTACTAAGCGTAGTAACTTGTCAATACCAACATCTTCGTCCTCTAATCTATTGGCCCATATAGTCTCAAATTTTCAACATCATCCGGAGCAAATTCCATTATTATACCATATATATATTATGCAGACCCCTCTTATCCTGTAGCAAGACATTTCGAACAAATGCATAGCAAAAATCCAACTGGTCTAACCTACTTTGTTATTGACAGCGTCCCTCCCCAAAGAAGAGGTGGTGACAGAGAAGGGCTACTACGCAAGTTAGAGACTAGGTACATTATTATGCTGGATAATAAGATACCTAACGGTCTCAACAATAGTGAGGATTGTCACACATACCTATAAACTTGTCACTCTGTAGAGAAGAGAATCGTGCACTGAGGTTGTACTTGCAACTTGTATTTCTATTCAGTTTTATATTACCATACTATGAACTTCCCTTGTCCTCCACACTTTAATCTTTGAATCATGAGATATTTTATCTATTCTTTTTATTTATTACGCACAATTTTGTTTTAATCACTGGTAGCACTTTGATTTTACTGTTGCGTGATGTTGCACATTTAGCTAACTTGCACTGAACCCATGGCCAATTTGCACAAGAATTAAAATTGCCCATAAGGGCAGTATTGTTGTTATGGCTTAGAGCCACTCTTATGTAATATCCAATTGGCGTGTTTTGCACAGATCCTACTGTTGCTTCACCAGCACACGGTTGACAGTGTGACATGTTTTTTAATTGGAGCATTAAAAAAAAAGTCTTGTTTTGAGGTGACTGGCACATATTAGGAATATTTATATATATTTTTTAATACATTCTTAACTATTTATGTGTTTTAATGTATTCTATTCAGAATGGCCGTTTTATTCCTCATATTCCAATTTGTGCATTTACATCAGATGCTAAAAGGTTTCAGCGACAATAAGTGACACAATTGTATTCATACAGCCAAGATCAATGTATCATGCATTTTACATATATTACTGTAAGCTAAGTTTGCTTCGAAGGCATTAATGCATTTATGCATGTAGTATTTCTACTATGTTTACCACGCAGCAGGCACCTTGCACTTTAAAACGGGTGGCCAGCCCCCATGACTGCGTCATGTGATCAAGGCTTTTGGCAGCCGAAACACGTCATGGCAGACTGGTGTTGGGCAAAATAAATGATTAAACACCTAAGAACGGGTCTCGTCTCTTCCTCACTGTTTGGCTGGGTATGCTGAATCAAAGGACGACACATACCGCATATATATATATATATATATATATATGTGTGTGTGTGTTTGATTTTACAGGCAGTTCTCCCCATGATTTCAAACAATGTAATTTTAGCATTAGAGATTGCCTGTCTCCTTTTTCCAAAACCCCCTTTATTTGTAAATAATGCCGATCTGGTATTCCAAACTCACTTTGTAGCTCCCTAAACAAATATAACTGGACATTTGGTTGAATAGCTCCCATTGCCTAGCTATTACATCGTAAAACACAGGGGGGGAATAGGGATGATTTCCAAATGGGTGTATATTTTGTTATCTTCGCGATATGCATATGTTTTTGTATTCTACCCCAGGTTTTCCATGCGTTCTATATGATCTTAAACCGGACTCTTATAGTAACTAGGTTCCAGTTCACACAAAAACAGGGCTTTTGCCCTTTCTCCAAGTCCCAGCTCCTAGATTTTCGGGAGACCCTCCGCCTGTGTCTCACTAGTACTGCCAGAAGTTTCAAAGAAAAGTATATTCATTTGATGTAACAAGGCTGCCCAATAATAAAAAGTTAAATTAGGAGCTGCCAACCCTCCCTGTGCTTGTGGCAACGTAAGGAGTTAAAGATCTCCTGGTTTTACCATATTGCCAGATAACCTACTAAACAAAGAATCTAAGGCTTTAATTAAAGATCCTTCGATTTCAAACAGAAGTGTCCTGAAAAAGTACAATAGCTTAGGGAACAATCATTTTAAGAACATTAACTCTACCTATAATGGTTAAATGAAGTGAATTCATTTGCCTAAGGACTCTAGCAATCTTATTAATCACGGGGTTTAAATTGATTTGGGCAATCTGACCAATATCCGGAGTAATCCGAACTCCGAGATAAGTAGCTATATTTACTAGTCGGCTATCCAATATAATAACATTTTTAGTGCAAAATACTGGAGTCTTAGTTTTACTCAGTAAATAGCCCGATTCCTTCCCAAAGATAGTGGCAGTAGCTTCAATCTCCCTCATTTCTTCCTTGGGGTTAGGTGTTAATACCACGATGTCATCTGCGTATGCTAGTACTTTAGTACTAAAACCCTGGGTCGTCACAGGTGCAATTGCCTGGTTCTCACTCAACGATTGACTAAGTGGGTCGATATATAGGGCAAATAGAATTGGAGAGCAAGGGCATCCTTGTCTTGTTCCGCGTGAAACCCTTATGTCAGATTCTCTACCCATCAGCTACAATTTCGCGTAGGGGACCCTATACATCGCCTTAATTGCAGTGACGGCCCGAGAGCCAAACCCTTTGGCTGCAAGGATATCCCACAAATACTCCAATGACACGGTTGAATGCTTTTTCCGCATCCAAGAGGATCATAGCCAGCTGACTATTAGTCTCCCCAATGATGTCAAATAGGGCCACGGCTCGCCTTACATGGTCAGTTGTGTCCTGACCTGGTACAAAGCCATGTTGCCATGGTGACACGAGGCAGGCTATGACCCTCTGGAGGCGGTTAGCCAAGATTTTAGAATAGATTTTAGCATCCGTGTTAATTAAAGAGATAGGCCTATATGAGGTGGGCCTATCCTATGGTTTATCTTTCTGGGGGAAGATGATAATATTAGTACCCTTCCAGGAAACCAGTGGATTCACAGAATATTGTACCCCGAAGAAGGGAGGGGTAAGGATAAGCTGAAAACACAAGCTGCAATCACTTGTGTTTTCAGCCGATCCACGTTTAGTTTGCAAAGCAACTAACGAGGATCAGCTGAAAAAACAAGCACTTGCAAACTAAAGTAGGATCAGGTAAGTTAAGTGAAATAAAAGGGTGGCAAATAAATGTTTGGATTTTTGTAACGTGGTAATAATTCAGCCCAAAACGGCTGCAAGGCTGAAAGATGAAGCCGAGGCACTTATGTGAAGTGCTTGTAAGCCTGTGAAGTGAACAAACAGCGCAACGAGGGTTAGGTGGGAGATAAAAAACAAAACAAAGTGAGGCTGCAGGCATGAAGGTTTGAGACCCGGCATAGGCTCAACAACCTGGGAGTGTGGGCAAATCATTCGGTCAGCACGCAGCATGATGGCTTTATTGAGGGAGGCCCCCTGCGGCAGGGTAAAACCCCCGCTGGTGGCATATCACTCGGTCAGCATGGAGCATGTTAGCTTTATTGAAGGAGCCCCCCCCATGGCAAAACCACCCGCTGCTGTGACCGCATGCATACGCAACGCAGTGTAGGCGGAGGAAAAAAGCAACACAAGGTCTGGTGTTGAAAAAGCAAAAGAGCCGTAGGCGACATGGTAAAAAATACAAGCAACATGAGGTCTGGTGTGGGGAAAAGAAAAAGCGCCATAACACACTGATACAATGCCTGGTGTTGGAAAAGCGGAAGCGCCGTAACACACTGATATAATGTGCGGTGTTGGAAAAGCAAAAGCGTTGTAAGATGTAGTAGCACACACGCAAAATGAAACCCCGCAATTTGCCAAACTGTAAGCAGCTGTAAAAGCTAAAGCGCTGTAAGACGGAGTGAAAGGCAGATAAGGGGAGGGGGGAGGAGAAATGCGACACGGCGGGCAGGGGAGGGGGCGGAGCGGGGAGAGGGTGTGAAAACAGCAGGGGCCTGGAGTGCGGCTGAGCGAACTGATGTGCACGCGCTTTTAAGCTCAATGCACATGCGCATTGAGCTTAAAAGTCACGGGCACTGCAAGGAATCGCCACGATTCCTTGCAAGTTAGTTAAAGAGTGGTTAAGCCCCAATAGTCTCGCAAGCTCGATGCGCATGCGCATCGACAGGCGAGACCTAAAAAGGAGAAAGAAGCAGGAAAGAAAACAAGAGGAAAAATGAGGGAAGGAGTATCTATACAATAGATTAAAAAAAAACTGACAACAGGAAAAATAGAAAGACCCCTCCCCCCCTTAAAACACTTCATTCGACTCCCTGGCCCTATAAAGTATTAGGGCTTCAATCCAGCCAGAAACTCTTGAGCCTTTACCTCGGATGTAAAAAAAATTGTTGACCCGCCAGACCACCTTTTAAAACACATTTGCCCCTTTGTCCTGAAAGGGTTTTTATCAATTGGTGCAAGCGCCACCTCCTCTCAATGGAAACCTGACAAAAGTCAAGTCTCACAAAAAAAGAAACATCATCAACAATTCTTCTGGCCTCTGGCCTGGCCTTTTCAAACACTACCTGTCTCAAAATAAAAGAATCCCCCCAAAAATATGGCTGTTGGCTTGGATCCCTCCCTGGCTGAATTTCTCAAAGTAAAGGGTGTCCTGTGCACTCGCTCGACCTCTGGTTGCCAATTCCAGTCTTTGAGTTCCGGGAAGGCTCGTCGAAAGAGATCTAGCACATAAGTCTGGATATCTGATCCCTCCTTCCCTTCAGGAACCACCAGGGCCCTCAGATTATTACATTTCTGACGGTTCTCGCTTTCTTCCAGTTTCCATTTAATGTTTGTGATTCATTCTTCTTGTTCCTTGAATTGGCTAAGTTTATCAGTTACTTCGGTCTTAACATTACTAACTCGGGTTTCGAGCTCTGTAAGCCACTCACCGATGTTACACGATTTTGTCAGCTTCCTGACTGCCCCCTGGACTTTCCGTGCCGCACTCTGGGCTTTACGGGCAACAGCCTGTGTCTCATCTCTGTGTTGCATTATTGTCTGCAAGACCGTTTTCAATGTTGGAGCTTGCAGGCCAGAGTTATCCTGAGGAACTATGCTTTGCATAAGGTTAGTTGAGTCAGTTAAGGAGTAATCCCATTTCAAACTTGCTGTCCTTTGCGCACGAGACCCAATTTTCTTTCTGCTAACCCGATGGGCTGTCATACATAAAGAGTCTCCTGCTTTCTCCAACTCACTTGCATCTCCGTCGTCGCTTGATATTATTGAGGATCCAGAGTTGTTACCTAACCACTCAGGGCCATCAGACAAGGCAAAAAAGCAATCATTAGGGTCTATATCCACTTCGGGGTTAACCTGTAGCACCCCTTGCCCCTTGCTTGGGGAATTTAACTGGGCTGTGAGGGACCCTGGTGTTGTCAAAATTACTGTATCTACCTCTGTCGTTGCTAGCCTGGTGTTCATTATATCCTCAATAGTCTCCCCCTGGATTGTCTTCTGGTCACCCTCACTGCCCCCTTATTGTGCTGGCAGTCCCCCTCTGTATCTCCATTTGATCTTCAGGTATGCCCTTTAATACATTGACATTCTGCTTTATCTCAGAACTTACTTTCTGATTTCCAGCGGGCAGATCCTTATCCAGGTCCTTAGCCAGGTCGTCCTCCCTAGCCATTACTGGGTTGTTTGTTTGTTTGGACTCGTAACTCTTCAACCTCCCCTTCAACCTCAGCATTGCTTATGTCTTGAGAGATGCTCTCCGTCTGTTTGTCGCTAGAGGTACGAAGCATTTCCAATACTGTGCCACCCGGCAGACACCGTCCAGATGAGGTCCCGCCTCTTCCCCTAACCGAAACCGTCTCTCTCGCCTTCTCCGGAGCCAATTTCAGTGTCAGTGGTGCCCGCCGGCCACCTCGTTTCCCCTCAGGCCCCACAGAGTCCGCCTTTGCACCCGCCTTCCCCTTGACAGAGCCGGGCACTTTAGGTGCAATTTGGATGTGTGCTCTTT
Source organism: Lissotriton helveticus (assembly GCF_964261635.1). Classification (NCBI taxonomy): domain Eukaryota; kingdom Metazoa; phylum Chordata; class Amphibia; order Caudata; family Salamandridae; genus Lissotriton; species Lissotriton helveticus. Next base: position 1,160,530,374 of record NC_136070.1, on the reverse strand, counting down.
GCCGACACCGCCGGCAGACAGCGAATGCAAAAACTCACTCCAAGAGTTTTACTTCCGCCGTATAGTCACCCGGCTGCTCTTCCCCAAGGATGCCTCTGGGTCCAAAGTCGGTGTCCACAGCCGTGTCGGAACCTCCTGTATCTACGAACATTAGGCGGGTGAGTACTGTTTTATTTTGGATTAATTTCCCCACTCTGTTCGTCCTCAGTCTTACGGTGATCCTGGCAAGTCCACTCCTGCAGCCTCAAGCGGCCACCATCTTGCTTTCCCCACCCCCATTCAATCACTCCTTTCACTAACCTTGTCCATATTCTATGCTATATTTTCACCTTGACATGCATTTATTCACCTTACTTGTCTAAAACCCATATCCATTACCTCCTGTACTCAGCCCCTCATTAAGGCTGATTTTACTCCAGTGACCACATACCAACAGTCTTGGCTATGTGGAGCACCTATGTGCTCAAAGTGTTCTTGCAGGACCCAATAAATGACTGCCAATGAGAGCAAACGGCAAAGATCACAGCTGTGAATTAAGGGAGATGCTCAGTGAGGGTCTCTGAATAGGCCTGTATCAGTGCCTTAGGAAAGCAGAGTATTAACCATAATGGAAGAACATGGTTTCAGCAGAACATTCATGGGTGCTCTGCCAGATGGGACTTCATTTTGATATCTGGTGGACGTATGAGGAAATAGACGAAGTATACTTTCAAGCATGTTTACTTTCACAAGCAGATACTGAATTTACTATTTTTTATGGGAAATATTTTTATAATATACTATATCTTATAATATAATAATTAGGCTTTCCTGTTTTCAGTTTCTATTTTTGGTAAATTCTGGTGGGGTTTTTTCAGTATTTTCAATATCTTAAAAAACAGTTGTTATCAGTGGTTACACATTTTCGCGCCACTAAAAAAAAACACAGAAAAAGTGTTTTTCCGGTGTTTATGGAACGTTTTACTTTTATTATTGATTGCTTTCTGCACTGAAAGAACATGGTATATAGACAGTGTACTTATAGTGTATATGAGGTCCAAATAGATTTTTGCAAATTAATCTTATTGTAGTACACCATACAATACTTCTTCAGTGAGTCTTTGGGTCATGTGCACTCACTCTTTCCTTCCCATGTAAACTTCTGTGAAAAGGCCCTCTCAGCATTAATAGCCCATTGGGCTGAGAACCACCAGTTAAGGGACACAGTTGGGATGACTCTTTCTTTGATGCCACATAAAGCACAAAATGATACATATTTGTGTTTTCGTTCCTGTGCATAAGAAAACAGTGCACCAGAATGGACTAAAAAGTCAATAGCATCCCTCATTAACTCTTAAGATTGTAAAGATGCTTTCAGCATACCATCTAACAAGTGGCAAGCATCTACTACAGGGAATCACTTCAGCTCGGGTATCAATTTTGACAGGTCATCACACAACTTTTTTATATACGTAGCTGAATCACTGCAAATACAAACAAAATCACTCCAATCTTTGTTGAACTTGGAAAGAACCTTTTTTGCAGAGCATTACAAGTGACACTGCGTTCCGTGTTTTCCAAATGTCTGGTATCATGTTTTCACCACTATCCCAGATGCTTGGTGATATATATACTTGTCACTATACCTTGCATTGAATGTTTAAAGCCTGAGGTGTTGGCAATTCACCTACTATCAATACTGACCCACTAGAAACTATGGTCTGATGTATTAAGGGTTTGTACCCATTCTGTGGGTAAATGTGATGACACATATTAGGAAAGATGTTTATAAAACCAGCCATTTTACCAAATGCAGCCAAAATATCAAATATGAGTTTGACATTTCCTGATTCTCTATAGTTAATACAATAATTAAACTAGACCTAAAACATGAAACTAAACCCTGCATCTTTAGACCAAAGGCCACAAAACTGAAAAAGTAAAAGGAAGAAGAAACAATATTTTAGTGGCATCCCTAAAGAACAAAACTCAAGCAGAATAATGTTAGCCAGTCTTTCTTTCTGCTAGCTTGTATAACAAAGTAACATTGTATTGACCCATTCAGGAAGAAAAAAAATGACTCTTTCACTCTTTTTCCTTTCTTTGAATGGCATTTAGTTTGTGGTTGTCCAGGTGTTTTTTCAGTGTTTATATGTTTTCACCGGTGAGGGTCATTTTTCTTTCAGTGGGGTTTTATCAGTTATTATAGGTTTAAACCTAAAACCCCACAGCCTAATAATAATAAATGCAGGTTACTGCGAACAACAAAAAAAGGGAGGCCCACACACCTTTTTGTTTTTAGGAAGAATGGTCAGTCACAGAGTTCCAAATTTGAGATTTCTTGCTTAGAATTAGAACAATACAGAGAAAGTCTGACATGGAGGACAGGATATTTATTACAGAGGGTCAAACACGGACCAGAGGATTAATGGAGCGACCCAGAGGGGGCTGACCACAAACTGTAGGTACAGCAGGAGAAGCGATTGGACACAGCTCAGAACAATCATGAATTAAGTCAACCCTTCATTGATCGCTTAAAGACCTACGTCATCTTAGCATTTGACTTTGACTCAATTAAAAATTCCCTTCCTTTCTCAGGGTTTTGGTCTGATGCTACTGCCTGCAGCTCTAAGTGTGTTCCTCTTCTGCAGTCAGTCACTCTAGCTATAACAGACAACAAGTCTCACAAGGCTGATCTTTCCAGTAGAGGTCTAAATGCTATGTTCTGCTACATTCTGGTCTACCCTGCACACGCATCAGGCAGGCTTCTACCACACATGGTCAGCGTCCAGCCTCAGCATCCCTGCAAATGCTGTAAAACTCTGAAGTGACTGCAGCACATTTCCCAGTCTGCTTCTAATTTCCTTGTCCAGGAGTTGCAAATGAAGTACACATGCACAGCTGATTTAGGGAGGAGATTAGTAGCTTGCTTGCATTCACACACAGATTATGGTAGTCAGCCAATGCAAGCAGCTCATCCAGTGCGCAGGAGCACATATTCATGTCCACTCACCAGCAAGGTCACCATCACGGAGGGCAGATAGATCCAGCCTCTCCAGGAGCAGGCCACTGATTCTTTGCAAAGCAGTGTTCCAAGCCCAAAATATAGCAGCAGCCAGTGCGGTTCAGAAACTGCCCTATATGTCTCTTGTCAGGAAGCATGGTAGGAGGTATGGCTTGCTGTCTAGTCTCAGCAATTGCATTGGAGTGATACTCCAGGCACGTTCGCAGTAAGTCCATCTCCAGGAATGAAAGGCTGGCATTCCTTGCAGTCTGTCAATTTGGTTAAGAGGGAGACTTGCATGTGGGGAGAATGCTGTATGCAACAGCACCAGGACAACAAACTGTTTTACCTGGCAGGTCATGAACTCTCATGTAGTTTAAGGACGCAGTGGCTATTTTGAATGTCTGAATAGAACTTCCGCAGGCTCCTTGCTAGGCAATTGTGATACAATGTTACTGCTGTGAGGACCTTGCACCGCCGATTTTGGATTTCCTTTGCAAATAATAGTTCCTTACTTTGGAGTTATTTGACGGATTCTGGGAACACAAAAAAGTATTCTGAAGTGGTTTTGGGAAAATAAACTTTGAAATATTATTAACATTTAATTTGACTTTGGGATTATCACATCATACTTGAGGTTTATCCTGTGATGGAAGAAAAAGGATGCTTAGTCAGAAGTATGTTGCACATGCTATGTATATGTGATTATGTGTAAGATATTGAGCTCTAGTATTGATACGAAAGCAGTCACAAAATATTAATGATTGCTAATTGCCTTGTAGTGAAATGAGTCAAGTACACAGTAGAACAAATTCATAGTGACTAAGCTTGAGGTACTTATCCCACACAGAACGGTTGATGAACATATATGTAATAGATGTCTGTAGTGTCAGGAGTGCAACAAACAGATGGGGTAGCAAGAGGAATAGGCTGAGTGTGTCCTCTAAAAATAGGTTTATAACAAAAAAAGAGCACCCAGTACCACTGAAAGGTCTAACTCTACTTTTAGGAAAAAAAGGTTTTTGTAAAACACTCACCCCCAGGGTTACCCCTTTATGGCATGCGTCATCCTGTTCCACTGTGGAATGGGGCATGCTGCGACCTACGGATTACTTGGGAGCACTTTGAATGACTATACAATGACAGAAGGGGAGATGGAGTTCTGAGGGAGGGGGGGTGGATGATAGAATCTTTTAAAAAATACCTGGCTAGTGGGTTTGGTTCTTCATTTTGACCCCTAGTCAGTATAGTTAAAAGCAAGGGGGTTCTTTAGGAGAAAGGGGTGATGTTCCTAGGCCCAAATTATCCTAGTGGCTCAGATTGAGCACAGTAAGTATGGTTACCTGAACTCCTGAGCATTGATCCTCCAATCAGGCTGCCCCTTCGGGAGGATCAGGAAGGCAGCATCCTGCAACCAAACCTGCACACTCTCTACCTTCATGCATGGAGCTTGAGCGGCGGCAATTGAGTTTTCAGTCTTCCTCGTGAGGTCTGTGATTGCATCTTGGCAGCCAGGCATCCTTCCACTAAAACTGTATACTTCTGCTGTTGGGATAAGTTTGTGGCCTAGTGCTCCTTACATCATGTGGAACCCTTTCTGCAGCACTGTTGGAGGTGTTGCTGTTTGTTTTATCTCTAGCCCCCAATTCTTGCCTTGGGCACTGTAAAGGGTTACCTATCAGCCATTTCGGCTTTTTTGTGGTTGTCCGACCGGGCTTTCCTTTTCAAGTCATCTGTTGTGACTCATTTTATGAAAGGTTTGCAGCACATGTTTCCTCCTACCACCTTTGTAATGCCTCACTGAGTCCTCGATCTGGTCCTCATATTTCTGATGTGTTCTCCATTGGAGCCACTACACAGTTGTCCTCTGCATCTCTGGACTCTCAAAATGGTATTTTTAGTGGCTATTGTATATTTTCAAGGAAGAGTATAGACTTTATTGCTTGGATCCAAAGAGAGCTCTTTTGTTCTACATTGATTGCACCAAAGACTATTGGGTGGAAGATTAGCTCTTGATCGGGTTCACTGGAGCAAAAAAGGGCAAAGATGTGCAGAAGCCGACCATCTCTTAATGGATTGTCCTCTGCACTAAAATCTGAAACACACTAGCTAAAAAGAAGCTTCATGAGGGCTTGTTGACCCATTCCACCAGAGACAAAGCGGTTACTAGTGCACTAGCACGTGGGGTATCTGTCCAGGGCCTCCGCCAAGCCACTACATGTGCCTCAATCCACACATTCACAATGCATTATTGCTTGGAAAGTCAGGTCCATCAAGATGAGCATTTGCCTGTTCGAACCTCCAGGACTTTTTGGCTTGAGTCAGTTCACACTCCCAACCCCTGAGAGGTATATCTTGGTATCTATTCTAAGTTGAGGAATCTGAGGTTAGAAGATTTATGTAAGGACTTGATGCTGAATTTAGAATGTATGTGGTCATTGATGACATATGATAGAACCTGGAGTTTGAAGAACAACAGCAAGTGAGCTGCGCTCAGCAGGGGACGCTGTGATTTTAACCTGTTAACTAATAAACTTCTCCTGAACATCAAGACCTGCGAATCTTTACATTGGCGACAAGGTGAAAAGGCGAATAGACCACATACCAAGGATGAATTAAAATAGTTCTTGGGTTTAGCAGAATATTGTGCTAAATTTGTAAAGGGATTCACTGAAATTGTGGTACCATTGAGAAAATTGTTAAAAAATGGAGCTGAATTTGTCTGGTGTACCGAGTGTGAAGAGGCGAAACAAGAAGAAGTTGAAGTGAAAGAAGTCATAGAAAAGAAGAAATTGAAGTGAAGTCTGTGCAAGGGACAGACATCAGCATCTCTACCCTTGGAAAATACGACTGTAACTCAGCCAAGTGAAGCTGAAGGAAAACTGATGAGCGTTTAATGGGAAATTCTTCCTTATATTGATAGTTTGTTAATTTCCAATCTTATTCATTTTGCCGTGAAGTATAACCAGCGTGACTCAGAGCGCGAGCATGAGTGAGAGTCTGACCAAAAAATGCAGTGGAGCACGTGTGATCAGAGCGCGAGAGCCTGATTAAAGAATGAAGCCAAGTGTGTGACTCAGCGCGAGAGCGGAGTGCATGTGACTCAGCACGAGCCTGAATACAGAGTGAGCGGTGGTGCAAGCTCTGGCACGTGTGACTCGGCGCGGTCATAGCGCGAGTCTGAACAAAGAAGTAAAACGGTCGTGCGAGTAACCAATAAAATCTCACAGCAAGAGTAAATAAAAAAAAAAGGAAAAAGAAACGGCGCTATAAATCCTTAAGGCAAACTTTATCACGGGGAAGTAATTAAGATTCTGGTCGGGACGTGTACCGGCGTATCTCCTCTTCATAAACCCTTGATCTGCATGCATATCAAATGCATTTCTTTCAATATAACACATATCTTACCATTAGTGACTGGTAACAGCTCCTCACTTCATTTCCTCATCCTGTGAAGTCAATAAAGGAAGTGGAAGCATTAATGGCAAGGACCTCATAAGAAGTGAAAGCTTTAGATGAAATAACCTTATCCTTTCTATAATAGAATGAAGTAAAGGTCTACAAAAGGACATGGAAGATAATATAGGTCAAGAAAAGTTGTGAAAGAAAGAAGAAAAAGCACAAAACATTATACAAGAAATATTGGAGAGCAAATTTCTTGTTTTCATTTTTCATGTTAGTTTGTTATATTTATTATTTTTTTATGTATTTAGTTTAGTTTATTTTGTTGCCTCATCATGAGAGATCAGCCTATGTCTTCACCTCCTCCTTTCTAGTCATCGCCTGGAGAACCACCTGTACCGTGGCAACAGTGGAAAAAACTTTTTATAACTTATTTATTGGCTATTGGTGGCGATCGTTATGGACCTCTTAGGAGACAGGCAATATTACTACATCATCTTGGGATTGAAGGGAGGAGGATATATGAGGATCTGCCTGAAGTATCTTTGGGTATGGGTGATGGACAACCAAACAATGTGTATGATATGTCTATGCAAATACTTGATTTTCAGTTCACTCCTAAAACAAATTTAGTATTAGAGCGACATAAGTTCTTCTCTAGAGTGCAAAAGCAAGATGAAGATCTAGAATCTTATGTCGCTACCTTAACGGGTCTGTCATGGTCATGTCATTTTGAGAAGTTAACTGATTCCCTGATCGGGGATCAAATAGTTACTTGCACAAATAACAAAGAGAGGTTGTTAATGAAAGATCCTAATTTAGATGTACTGCGAGAAGTTCAATTTGCAGGAAGTGTGGGAAAAGATGTCATCTTGCAAAGATGTGTAAAACAAAGATGGAGTTTACAAATACCAAGCGAATTCAACAAGTTGAATCACAAATGGATGATTTGTGTGATGATGTTCAAGAATTGATTTCTACAGTAGAAATTGTTTCCATGGTAGATGGTGAAGTGCAAGGTGGAAAGAATGTGAAAAGTCAGTCAAGGTGGCGTGAACGTTGAGAGTACTGACAAATTGGAGAAACCCCATTGTCAAGTACTTCTTGAAGGAGTGCCTATACAAATCCTAGTGGATTCTGGAAGCTTGTTTGATATCAAAGGAAGCGTTTGAAAGTAGTTGGGATATCAATTCCTTACTCAAATCAGACATAAAATCTGTGGGGTACGCTGGAAGGAAAATTGAAATTTTGGCAATGAAATGGTTAACTATCAATTTCAAAGATATGAAGGTGTACGGAGTACGGCTCCAATTTATTAGGTTGGCACCATCAACGTGACTTGGGCATAATCATCAATCCTAATGACCCTGAACCTGTAATGCTAGCTGAGAATGAAGAAGTGAAAGAAGTTGATGTTACCGATTGTGAGAGTCTCATTGAAAATACCCAGATGTATTCTCTGATAAGTTAGGACTGTTAAAAGGCTTCTCACATAAAATCATATTGAAAGAAAAAGCAAAACCTGTAGTACATAAGGTGAGGAATGTCCCTAATGCCATGATGGATCTCTTAAAAGTAGAATTAGACAAGTTATTGGAACAACAAATTATTGAACCCATTGAAGCCTCTGAATGGTTGGCGCCAATTGTGGTAGCGCCTAAGTCGGAAGGAAAAATGTGTTTGTGTATTGACCTCAGCGATTTAAACAAATCCATCTGGGTGGATAGACAGCCGCTTCCTAATATATCTGAAATGTTGACAATGAATGGTGGTGGGGTCGTATTCAGTGTTCTGAATGTGTTGTCCGCTTAGCATCAAGTGGACTTGCATGATCAATCTAGGCATTTGACATCTTTTGTGACGCCCTTTGGTGCCTTTCGTTGCAAGAGGATGCCATTTGGCCTAGCCTCGGCATCCGCAGTGTTCCAGAGGATAATGAAAAATATTTTTGGAGATCTCAATCATGTGTTATGTTTTTAGGATGAATGATTAATTATTGGAAAAAATCTTTTTGAACATGATACATTGTTTGATGAGGTGATGTTGAGGTTACGCAAATATGGCATGAGAGTAAAAAAAATAAAAAAAAATAGAAAAAAAGAAAAGTGTCAAATTAGAAAGAATGAGGTAACTTAACTAGGACATGCAATAAATGCTAAAGGTATAACTCCAAAGAAAAGCATTGTGACTGCAATTGAAAAGGCAAATAGACCACATACCAAGGATGAATTAAAATCGTTCTTGGGTTTAGCAGTATATTGTGCTAAATTTGTAAAGGGATTCACTGAAATTGTGGAACCATTAAGGAAATTGGTAAAAAAGGGAGCTGAATTTGTCTGGTGTACGGAGTGTGAAAGTGCATTTTTGCGTATGAAAAAGGGTATTAGTCATGGTCCAACTCTAGGACATTTTGATGTTACAGCAAGGACATATATTACAACGGATGCTAGTAAAGTGGGAATTGGTGCGGTGCTCACACAAGTTAAAGATGGTGTCGAAAATATAATTGGTTTTGCATCTAGGAGACTGCAAGGAGTAGAATCTACATATTCTGTAATTGAAAGGGAAGTTTTAGCTTGTTGTTGGGGAATCAACAGATTCAGGTTCTATGTAAGGGGGATTCCCTTCAAATTAAGAACAGATCACAAACCGTTGACATTCATCTTTAAAGGTGGAAGAGGACTGGAGGGAAATGTTACACTACGCATCTCTAGGTGGTTGCTATCAGTAATGGACTATAACGTTGAGATTGAGTTTGTGAGAGGCATTAAAAATGTGATTGCAGATTTTTTTTCAAGAGCACCTGAAAACGAGGATGATGAAATTGGAGAGGTCTCTAGAGATGAAGTATTTATCAATGGAAAGATGGCTATAATCGCTGAGGAATGCATGGCTGCGAGAGATGAAGATGTTGGAATGTATGAAGTTGAGGAAAGGTTGTACATGGATGGAATGAAAATTGTGAAATGAATACTGAATTACGTGAATATTTTAAAGTCAAGGAAGAGTTGAGTATAATTGATGAAAGTTGATGAGAAGAAATCAGCTGGTACCTCCTAAAGGTATTCGATCTAGGATTCTCAATACTGTCCACGAGGGCCATTTGGGACGTGGTATTGTGAAAAGGAAAGTCAGGCAATCATATTGGTGGCCTGGAATAGATCGGGATGTTGAGGAAAAGATGAAGAATTGCTCAATATGTGCTAATAGTGATAAAACCAAAGTAGTTAGGGAGCCTCCATTGGATATTGTGACATTTCCAGAGAAACCTTGGGAACAATTAGCCATAGATTTTTTAGGACCTATATCTAAGTTAGGATCAAACAGTAGATTTATTATAATTTTAGTAGATTATCATATGAAATGGTTTGTGTTTAAAGATGTTGGTGAAGTAAATACTTCAAACATTATTGAGTTCTTGGAGGAAGTTTTTTTGGAGGAAGGAATACCCAAACAAATTGTGTCAGATAATGGAGTACAATTTGTATCTAGAGAGATGAAGGATTATTTATTTGGAATGGGGATAGAGCATGATAAAGTGGCTCCTTTCCGACCTCAAGCCAATGGCTTGGTGGAAAGAGTAAATCGATTGGTGATGGATAATCTACAATTATCCCTTGCTAATCATCTTCCAAGGCAGAGAGAGTTGAGAAGGATGATGTGGATGCATAGGACTAGTCCTCATTTAGTGACGGGAGTTTCTCCTTTCGTCTCCTTAAAAGGAAGAAGTCCTGGAGTAAAAGTGTTCGGTGTGGCTGAAAGGAGTGGTAACTAATATCAAAGTTGATCGAGCAGAGATTCAGATGAATGTTTTAAGGTTGCAAATCAAAAACATTTTTTTTTTAATGATAAGAAGGGTGTGAAGCAATGTTGTGTTAAACCTGGAGATTGGTTGATTGTCAAGCTAAGAGGGTTTGTTTGTAAGGGTCAGAGTACATATTCTGCTCCTTACACAGTGAGAGAGGTCAAGCGCAATGTGGTGGCTTTAGAAAATGGAACCACGAGAAGTATGGGTGATGTTTGTAAGATCCAGGGTTAATATATTGTATTATTGTATTATGCTTGTTATTCATTATTCTTAATATACTGTGATTATAGTAATTCTTATTTGGTTCTCATATTATTTCTGATTTTGTTAATATATTAAAAGGGGAAAGATATGTAAGGACTTGATGCTGAATTTAGAATGTATGTGGTCATTGATGACATAGGATAGAACCTGTAGTTTGAAGAACAGCAGCAAGTGAGCTGTGCTCAGCTGGGGATGCTGTGATTTTAACCTGTTAACTAATAAGCTTTTCCTGAACATCAAGACCAAAAGTATGAGAATCTTTAGAATTCCTTTTGATAATGCCTTTTCTTGTATAGATTCTGACCTCAGATTCCTCTTCGATCCGTCCCTCCTCCCACTCTGAACTGAGGTCTTCACCCAGAAGATCCCATTAGAAACTGCACACTGGTCTAAACATTGTTTTTACATGGCTCTGCTTTTTGTTACAGGAATAGTCACAAAAGAAACGGATGTCAGCACACTGGAGTGACATTTATAAGGGCACACCGATGCCACTGCAACAGCTAAGCTTATTGACACCACCTAACGGTGCAAAGATGTACTGCTCAAGATTTTACAGATCCAGTCTGACACCTGGGGTTAAGGTAGGGATTCTGTGGTTAGATACAGTCAAAAGGTGTTACCAAATGTAACTAACTTGTTCATCATTACAGTGTGCCTGTATTCATAAGGAAACTGCACTGCAGAACATCTTTAAATATGATTTCTGAATTACAGTTACAGGTTTGGAGTAAACAAATGTAACACTTCCTAAAATGTTACCCAATTCTCAAGCTGTTACGCTTTATAGGTGCAGACAGGATACACAAATAAGTTTTGAATCCAACATAATAGTACCAAAGGACTATGGGTTCCCTACTTGATTTGCTCTGGCTTCGACTAATCAGTTTTTGTATAATTCATTACCACTGCATGATGCTCAAAGACTCTATTGCCATCAACACATTGTGGTCTAAAACACAATCTGCAGTCAAAAGAGTTTGCTCAAAAATGTTCTATTTGTAAATTTGTCAAATGAAACATCATTTAGATAGAGAGGTTCACCAATTATTAGCTTGAAGTTCTACGAAGTGGTTGACACGCGAGAGAAAAAATACGTTGTTTTCAACCGTTTCGAGCACAAAATGTTTTATTTTTCTTCTTTAATATACAATCTCCTGGGGATTTAGTGCCACTGACGTTGTCAGTATCCAAGGGAAGGGTACATTAACAGGCAAAAGCGTCTCTGAAGGCAAGATGTACTGCAAGCAGGAGTCATTGAGGTGGGAGCATGTTTTCCATCTTTGCTTGTGAAGCATACAGACCCGAATCTAAAAAACAAAGATGCATGAGAGAGAGAGAACAGAAATCTCTTACCACAAGTACCTTGAATTGGCAGAAGAGACTGCGTAAATGTCTACAAAATTCAATTCTACATGAAATGGTGGAACAACAATATTCAAGGGTACAACAAAACAAAACAAAAAATGACCATCAGACTGCTTAAAAGACTACACTGTAACTATACAATTCACAGCTTGGCAGCACAAGACCTGCCCGCCTTTTTGCAAATTCTGCAAACATATGGCAGGTGAAGTCTGAGTAATGTGCCTTCATTTGTACTTGTGCCCACAATGTGCCCTTTTTCGATCAAACAGTTAGTATGCAAATCAGAGCTGGAGCCTTTTTGACAATGAACTGTTGCAAAAAACACATTCTAGTGAAATAAACCATAGAAGAGTGAAACTGTGGAAAGGGTATGCAAACAGGAGTGCCAACATACAGTGCCAGTCTATGTCCCTTTACAAATCGTGCCTGGTGATAATTATTGAACTTAAAAGGAAAAGTAAATGCAAAATTATCTGTAACGCTATCATAAACAATTGTACATACGAATGGAGCTCAAAACAATCTGCATGCATTTGCGTAGTGTGCTAATACTGATAAAGTGAAAAATGTTCTTGAAAACTAAAGCTCTCAGGTAAACAATGACAAAAACAGAAGAATGGGTGCAGCTGCAACAGAAGTTATCCTAATAACATTTTCAGATTGTAAGACCACTTACCCTCCGATTTTCAACAGAGAAAATCACAACTTAAAAGTTGAATGACCTTCAACACCTTTTTGCTAAAACAAAATTGTGAACATTTGGCTGTGAGTTAGCTATGGAAATGATACTAGGAGGGGGCAAGTGACAACTCAGTGCGGTAAAGAAAATAGATATCCACAACATTTTACAAAACAAAATATTACATAAAAGAATAAAATTTGCTTCATTTGTAAATGCTCTCATTTTAAAGCTATGTGTTTGTAGTCTTGAGTATGCCCAAACTGTTGTTCAAAAACTCAACAAAATTAATTTGTTCATCTGCCAATATCTGTACACATGTCATTAGTTAAAATAAAAGCATTTACATTAGAAAATCGAGCAGTGCAAGACAAATACTTTAAACAGTAAACCTTTGTATCTTTTTGTCGCAAATAAAAATAGATAGTCAGCAGATCATAAAATAAAATTCACCTTTCAAACATTTTTACATTTTTCCAGCTGGGGCTGGAAATCAAAGTCAAGGCACTGTACTTCTGCACGGCTAATATTTTCGAAATCGTCAATTCAAGTACATTAATTAGAACATTGTAAGTGTAAAACAGTGGACCGACGTATAATAAAGTGTCTTCAGCGATGGAAAAGAAGCAAATATTGCCATTGCAAACAACCTATTCCTGGTGTGAAATAATTTCACAGTGATTGCTTGATGTAGTGTATGGCTGTGAGCAGTGTCAGGCCTAAACTAGGGGACGGCATTGGAACCATACCACCCATGGCATACTGTATGGCAATTATTGGCTCGAACACTCTAAGAAAAAGTCAAGTTGTCCCTCTTCAAAGGCGAAAAAGCTATGTGATGTTTATGTTCGTGCCAGGTTGGCCAAAAGCAGGGCTGATGACTGAGTGCTGCAACGGCACCGGAAACATCTTGTCCGATTTGCTGAAAGCTGGCAAGGGTGCACTAGTCTGACCGCCTGCACTCCCAGGTTGTGCTATTGTGCCAGACCACTGTACACCAAACTTTGCAGTTGGAAAGCCTCCATATTGACTGGGAGGCATCCTGTAAGGGGGTCCTGAAGCAGGCAAGGCTGTGCCTGGATTGGGTGCTGCAACAGAGGCCGCTAATGCTGCGGACAAGGGACAAGGCGTTGAGGCAATATACTTCTGTCCCAATGCTGCACCTGAAGTGACCTACAAAAAAGAATAAATAAGTTAAAAAACGTTGAATTCAAAAGTATATTTTCAATTCTAATTTGAGAATGTTTACATCATCTATCGAAAATGCTTACAATGAAGATCCAGCTGCCAGAGCCCTAGAGGATATCGGAATATCAGCATACAAAAATACCATAGGCAAAAAAATCAACTACTGCAATAATGTGAGAGTAAGTCTACACTAGTAGGTACAGATTGACTATCCTTAATTTCATATCTTGAAAGTATATACACTGTTAAGGTAAATATATGTGGAGTTAAGAATAGTAAATCAGTACTTATGTACATATCACATAGTGATGGTTTCCACTGTCTCGTTATACACAAGTCAGAGTTTCCATAGCAAGAGCGTTCTTTGTTTCGCTAATAACTTTAGCACCATTCGACACATTTTCAAGAAGCTTTCCGAAAAATAGTTCAGCCACCTCAGCTCCTTCCAGGAATGTTTTGAGGTGATCTGACAAGCGTGGGCAGAGGAAAAAAAGTCTCCAAACACTTTCCCCCCCTGCATTTTCCATAGGAAAAATGTGACGCTGATACAGGAAAAACAGTGGAACACAATTACACTAACTTCGGCAGAAAGCTAGATTTTTATTCAGAGTGTGCTTTTCGTCATTTGGTGAAATTCTTTATTAGAAAAATCACGATTAGACATATTTGTGGGTGCAGGAACATGTGGCAAAATGGAGCAGGTTGATTGATTTGGCCAGTGGCACCGAACAATGTGATAGGTAGCCGCAAAATGCAGAAAAAGGTTGCGGCCACCATTACAGGACTCGGCGGCTCCTCGAATGGGCTGAAAGAACAAAACATTTTTGGGCACAGTTGTGGTGCTGTGGGAGTAAACAACTCACACCCCGAAGGCCATGTGTGGCGAGGTGTTGGCCACAAATGTGTTGAAGATTTTACCTCATGTTAAAAACCGTAGAACTTTGCAAAAAAAACACTACCATTTAAAAACAAAAAACCAGACAGAAGAATTCATCAGCTATGCATAACTGACGTAAGTTTAACTTGCACTGCTGTGATGCACTGCTTATGACCTCACATATTAGATCACGGATGACATCTAAAATCTATGGAAGTGCAAGTTATAGTTATGTCAGTTACAAATAAATAGTGAAATTCCCTGGTTTTATGGTTTCTAAACAGTAGTGCTTTTTTCATTGAGTTTCTATATATTTTTTTATATCTATGTTTTTACATATCTATCCTTAGCTACGTGGTATTAGTAAATGATTTTCTGGATGCAGTATTTTTATGGCGAGATTTGTAAAACAATATTCTGTTGGTACATCCAGCCGATTAAGCAATATAAATAAGTTAATGATAACTCACATTCAAAGCTGCTCATATTACACAATCTTTATTTTTTATGTATAATAGAGTTATTACACAAAAATGCATTTCTAAATTTGATTTGCCTGCTTTCCCCGTATGTTGGTTGTGTTCTACTTCCCATGTTACTTTAACTCATTTACTATTTGCTCTCAGGTATCTAACTGTTGGAAAGCTATGTGGTCTAAATGCCAAAATACATTCCAATGTACCATACAATTAGCATTACAGAATGGTTTTCAAGGATCTATGTCACCAGATTTGGAAAACCTTTCCCCAAAACCTTTATTACTGGATCTTTTTATTGCACTTGCCTTTAAAGTCGTACTCTCCTGCTGGAAAGATGCTTCCAAGTTATCGGAATTATCGTGGTGGAACTTCATTTGTGATGAACATAGAATATCTACTGTTTCCTCCTTATCCAAATGACAAAGCGAAATCAGATTTATATTGGTTGCCTTATTACGAATTTTTTCTTTGTGCTCACCATTATCTTAATTAATTACTCTATCTTTTCTCTATTTTCAGCACTGTTCTTTCTCATGTCGTCTTCCTACCCTACCCCTTATTGCTTTCCTCTGCTGCTTCGTTCTCTTCTTGGTCTTTTATATAAAAATAATCTTTTCTTATTGCATGTTTTCTATTGTTTCTTTATAAATTGTAATACCTTTGATTGCATGCATCATTGTATTGAAATGTTATACCTGTTATTATAATAGTTCCTCACTTTATATATGCTCAGTAAAAACTACTTAAGAAAAAAGTAACTCTCTATCGTTTATTCATTTAAAAACACCTTTCTCTATTGTACTCGATGTAGAGTTTTATTGGTCTGAACAGTTTGTGATACAAGTTTATAAAACAAAGTTGGGTAGCAGCACAACTTATGACCGGGTCAGGAGGGAATACTAAGTGGAGGCTGAGAAGGAGATGTACTTGTCTACGCAGTGCAGCTCGAGTTCATCCCAAGATTCTGTAATGCAAGTTTGGGTGACTTTTGTGGCTGAGATGGACACCCCTCCTGATGCTGTCCCACAGCCAGGCCAAAAGACCCTGGAGCACAAAGTGCAATAATTTGTTGCCCACTTTGCCACACAACACTGGTAGTATGCTCAAAATCTGCACAGATGCTAAAGGTATGAGCACAGATAAGGTGGTTGCAATGTTTTACTAGTCCGTGCAACAGCTTAAGTGTAGTAGCTTGCACAAAGTGATGACAGACCCTGCTAGAAGATGTTTGCAGTTGTGCCACAGTGCAGAATGTTATAGTGTTTAGTGTGTAAAGCAGCACTTGGCATACAGATGAGGCAACCACCATGCCTTTACTCATGAACGACCCTGCTAGAAAGAACATGGCCACCATATCTTGCTATCCAAAGGTGGAGGGTGTTGAATCTGTGTAATTCCAAAGAGTGGGATTTAGTTAGGTAGAGGGGATAAGCAGAGTGACTGGGATAGAAAATAGGCCCAGGGCGTAGCTATTATTATTATTTTTTATATTTGTATGGCGCACAGCTATCCAAAAAGCAAATTGGGGCACTTTAAAACTTGTAAAGACATGCTGTACAAGTGTTTTTGCAAAGTATGGGAGACTGCAGAGATTTGAATTTGGTGCAGGAAATGTTTGTTTTGATATCGGGGAAATCAACAGTAAAAACAGGCCCACCACTTCCTAAACCGGCCCACCAACAGCCGAAATCTACCCAACACATTGACTTTCCAGTCCAACTTGTCAGGCACTGCTCGATTGCCCTACGGGCCAGTCCGACTCTAGGGATAAGGAGATAATTTCTTGGGGCTACAGAAAAGATACCCCTTTCAATGGAAACTTCCTCCCTAATGGGATCACAATAAGGAATCATGAAAAAATGTGAGGGGATTCCAACAGACATTGGACAACCAATAAGTCCTAGTAATGAAAAAAAACTACAGTTACTTCACCCATAAGGGTTTCCCATGTTTCTAAACTGTACAAATGTTTTCAATATATGTAGGTGGACGATCGTACTCGTCCTATCACCTATTTATTTTTAAATTACAGGTTTAGTCTGAAGTCCGAATACACATGTAGTAAGTCAACTGCATTATTACTCCCTTTTAATAATTTGATGCAAGTGGGTAGTGACATCACACTGCTAGCTACATTTGTCCATGCTGCTGGTTTGACTGTTCCCACCTCCCTCTATATGGCTTCAGATACCAGCTACAGTGGCAGCAGCATGCAGACACTCTTCTGACAGGCACCTGGGTGGTCGACCTCCTTCCTGCTGCCTCTCCTAAGATGTTAGGAACAGACCTGGGGACGCCGCTAGCCATGTCGTGTTCATTCTTATCAAAATCCCTTTAGTATAGTGGTGTGCAACAGTCATATGGCAAGTAATTACCCTTCCATGGCCCAACTGACAGCTCCAAGCTAGCGAATAAAGCCACAGCTGGGTCTTAGTTGTAAGGAAGGAAGAGGGGGAGCTTTGCCCAACCACGTAGAGACAAGACCCTGTTGATAGCTCTGCGATTACCCAAGGCCAGGCCTGACTAGCAAATTCAGTCCTGTGTTTATTGCACTCAACTTGCAATTCATTGTCACTATCTATCCGAGAAGCAAAATGGTCAATCTCAGAATGAAGAGAAAAATCTAGGAATAAATGATTTACTGGTGCCTTAGCTAGGAGAAAATTCGAGCTCTCTGGGGGGGGGGTGTTGACACCCACTTCTTCATCATGAGATTCTCCCTTATATACCACTAACAGCAGAATAACTGTGTATGGGAGGGATCACAAAACATTTTCCTCAAAAAAATGTGATGTAAATTGGAATAGGTCTATGGAAGGCAACATATTCTTGCTCTATTTTTATAGTTTTAAAACATGCGTCCAATCAGCCAAATTAATCCCACTGCGCATTGGAATGACATACATTATACTGCATCATTTTTTAATAAGGAAAAACTGAAGACAATGTGGCTTATAACAGGCTGAACTCATTCAGTGCTGACACTACTTTTATGAATCCCAGAAGCTGACAGCCTTCTCATCATGGTCAGTGAGGCTGGCCGTTTTTAGCAACTCTCTAAGAAGATCTTCGAAACACTACTGTGTTCCAAGATAATTTTGTTTGAAGCCCTGCAATTTCAGTGTTTTTCTTTTGGCTCTTCTCAATGTCTTTTGCTCACTACCATGGTTAGCGTGAACTTTTGTGGTAAGTTCCACTTATTTCTCTGTTTTTTTGCTGAGGTGTTTACCTCCTCACTTGTCCTTTTGGGTCACCAAGCCAGCTGTTTTTGATAGGTATCCTTCTGGTGGGGAAGGAGGAAGAACTCAGGGACAGACCAGCATGATCAGCCTTCTAGCCTCTGGATTTTCAATTGATCAAGAAGTTCAAAATATGTTTAGAAATTGTACACACCAGACTAGATTAGATCTTATTTTTCTGCCAATGCATTTGGATCCCATCTATGAGGCGGGGTATTCCTTAGCTTGTGTCTCTAAGGCTTATGGATACCAGAGAAAATCCCATGACAGGGAAGGAAACAATATTTACCTTTAATGTTAATTCTCAGACTTTAGGATTCTTCATTAATACATAAAGATTCATCTTCTCTCCCTGTTTTCCATGCGCTTTAACAAACAATTCAGTTGTACCTTCAACTGAATTGTCTTCAAAAAACAAAAAGGCGCACGGCGGCAGCAATGCATGATGGGAATGATGACTTTATGGAAGTCTTAAAGGTGACATTTGAGTTAGCACGGAGTCATTCAGGCTGTTCGAGAATATATTTTCCCTTCAATTTGGCATGTAGAGCTAGTCTGCTGCTCTTTATGGACTCCGAGAGAAAACAGAGATCCAGAATTACAAGGCATCCTGTGGCCTCATGGTCATGCTTCACATCTGCTTAGAAATATTGTTTTAAAGGGCATACACCGCCACAGTGCCCTCCTACTGGTTCCCTTGTTATTTTTTTACAACATATTAGCACATACCCTTGATCTGCTAGGGCCAACTGAGTGAGGTCAGGGGTAATTGATTTTGGAACACCTTCTTTCCTGTTTGTGTAAAATATCTGTATTGGCATTGAAGTAAACAGATTGCATATTGAAGTCAATCTCCTGTGGTCTCCCGCTTGGGCATACAATTAATGGCATAAGTACATAAGATTAACTTCTGCTCTTTAAT
This sequence comes from Lissotriton helveticus, assembly GCF_964261635.1. Taxonomy (NCBI): domain Eukaryota; kingdom Metazoa; phylum Chordata; class Amphibia; order Caudata; family Salamandridae; genus Lissotriton; species Lissotriton helveticus. The sequence goes on along the minus strand of NC_136070.1, from coordinate 1,160,511,165 downwards.
AAATTGTATAATTTGCTATTTATAAAGGGACATTTTCTTGTTAAAAATATTGGGAAAGATTAATTTGGACCTAAATAACTGGTTTACTGAAATTAGTTTAAGAAGGGTTACAATTTCTATAGTCTAATTATTACATAGACACTATAACAATATTGGTGTACAGTATTTTATGAAAGCAAACTCATTTGTAGCACATGGTAGCTTAATGACAATTGGGAAAACACATTACTGCTCCTGACAGTTTAAATAACCACAGAGTTCTAAGAACCAAGGTTCTAGAGCTATAATGGATCACAACATATACATCTTCCCAAAGAATATATATATATTCGGTACGTGGACGTCCCAGCAACCAATGGTTCAGTCAAAGGACGAGGCAAACCCAGTATCTGGTGCGTGTTAATTTATTTTAGACCCAACACCACTCTGCCATGACGCGTTTCAGCCTGGCAAGGCCTTGATCACATGACAACGTATGGGAAGCGGACTAGCAAATTTAAAGTGCACAGTGCCATTGGTAAACATAGACATAGAGAAAATACTTCATGACATAGTGTCTTAACATCAAGTAGTATTGCGTGGCAAATGTTATAATCACATTATCTTGCCATTACTGATTGCACATTACTATACACAGTATAAGGTTAAATTGATTATCTTATGCAATTGAAAATAATGATAAAACACAATGAATGTCACTCTAAGATGTTTTAAAATATAAATATTCATAAATCATTGCAAAGATAAAAGACTTCGCTTCCCTAAAACCATGGTAAAATGTGTATGAAAAATACGGTTAGTCATGATAAAATATCAGCTTATCCAACCAATTTAAAACACATATTTACTGGGAGGCTAAAAACCAAATCCGTCACTAGTTCAACAGTGCCCGGAAGGTTCATTAAGCCCAAGTGGGCTAACCTTAAATTATGTGCAAAACAACGCAAATCGTATCAAATACATGAATATGTCTATTAGCAATAGCATAAAAATGACATAAAATACATTTATATGCAATAAGGTGAGAAGTGCTACCAGTGAAATAACAAAGAATAAATTATGTGCTAAAACCAAATATGGACGGCATCGTTTCATTGTAACTAGGCATGTAAAAACTAATTTAGGTATTGTAGTGCAAAATGCATACAAATTTGCTCCTGTTAAGTTACCAAATTCATAAATAGGTATAACAATCCTCACTGGCATTGAGACCGTTTGGTATTTTTGTATCAAGCAGGATGATGTGTCTCGTCTCAAGTTTACGTAGCTGGGCCTCACGGTCCCCACCCCTTCTCTGGGGTGGTACTGTGTCTATTACAAAGTATTTGAGCCCGCTAAAATTCTTAGCATGACACTCCTCAAAATGCCGCGCAACAGGGTATGCTGCGTCAGCATTTGTGATGGCTCTGAGGTGTTGTAGAATCCGTTTGTACACCTGTGGCCTGGTACTTCCCACATACCTGAGGCCACAGGGACATTCCAGAATGTAAACGGCATATTCGGTTCTGCAATTCAATTTGTGTCGAATTTGAATAGGGTCAGTACTGAAAGGGGTCGTGTATTCTTTCTTGCTGATGCCATTTTTACAGGCTTTACAAGCAAAGCATTTCAGAAAGCCCCTGCTGCTATCTAGCCAAGGTGTTTTAGCTCTAATTTCCGGGCTACTGGAGACAAGACTGTCCTGCATGGATCTGGCTTTCCTATAGGTGATACTGGGAGTACTTTTCATTAAATGGCCAACAACCGGATCACTAGTTACAAGTGACCAGTTGTTTTTCACAATCCTATGAATGGCCTTGTGTTGAGTACTGAAGCCAAAAATGATGCGTGTCTCACTGTCAGATACTGGGATTGGAGTATTGTCCACTTTAGGAAATAATATTTGCTGCCTTTCTTTGGAGTTAGCTCTGTTGATAGCTCTGGTCAGAGTATCGTTGTTGTATCCTCTGTCTAGAAACCTAATCTGGCATTCTCTTTGGGCCTTGTAGCATTCCGTGTCACTGCTACATATTCTCCTAATACGGAGCATCTCCCCATAGGGAATGCTCCGTATTAGGTGGGCTGGATGCTGACTGGCATCATGCAGAACGGAATTCCCAGCAGTGGGTTTCCTGAAAAGTTTAGTCTCCAATCTGCCATCAACTACAACTATCTCAACATCCAGGAAACTGACTGACTCTGCGCTGATGCTGCTGGTAAACTGTAAGTTCAAATTGTTTATATATATATTGGCAAGACCCCTCCAGCATCCAGAAGGAAGAGGCCACACGGGGATTCCATTGGAGACTTTTAATTAGGAAAGCAGATAGGCATAATGCATTTTGGTCACAGACCTTCTTCAGACGCCTCTGCCGACCAGGAACAAGCCCACAACCCCGCCTTATAATGTTCCTGCCGCCCTCCAATAGGTGAGAGCATACACCATCCCCAGTCATGTGATGTCCCAGCGAATGCAGCGCTGTAGGCACTACATCACCCAAAATGCATCATTTCTTGCACAGGATTGCGTGGGACAACGCAAAGGGAACGTCCTTGTGGATAGGTGATTTAAGCAGAGCAGGATGCGTTTGTGCCCGGTGAGTAAAGTTCCTCAAGTCTCCTCCGGTCCCCGCATACATTCCAACCCCGCAACAGCAAGTCCGCAGGGCAGGGAGTTGGCAATAATACACCAACACACATCGTGCAGTCACGATCCGCCGTGGGAAGCAGCCCTTGCAGGAAGCGCTCAGCAGGGTGGGCCGGTGACGAACCAATAACTTGGTGGAGCAAAGAAACTGCAGGCGCAGGAGCCAGTAACGCACCAGCCAGCTTAGCAGAACGGGGCCTCTTGACGCGTCTCTGGCCGACGCGATAACATTGGCAAGACCCCTCCAGCATCCAGAAGGAAGAGGCCACGCGGGGATTCCATTGGAGACTTTTAATTAGGAAAGCAGATAGGCATAATGCATTTCGGTCACAGACCTTCTTCAGACGCCTCTGCCGACCAGGAACAAGCCCACAACCCCGCCTTATAATGTTCCTGCCGCCCTCCAATAGGTGAGAGCATACACCATCCCCAGTCATGTGATGTCCCAGCGAATGCAGCGCTGTAGGCGCTACATCACCCAAAATGCATCATTTCTTGCACAGGATTGCGTGGGACAACGCAAAGGGAAAGTCCTTGTGGATAGGTGATTTAAGCAGGGCAGGATGCGTTTGTGCCCGGTGAGTAAAGATCCTCAAGTCTCCTCCGGTCCCCGCATACGTTCCAACCCCGCAACAGCAAGTCCGCAGGGCAGGGAGTTGGCAATAATACACCAACACACATCGTGCAGTCATGATCCGCCGTGGGAAGCAGCCCTTGCAGGAAGCGCTCAGCAGGGTGGGCCGGTGACGAACCAATAACTTGGTGGAGCAAAGAAACTGCAGGCGCAGGAGCCAGTAACGCACCAGCCAGCTTAGCAGAACGGGGCCTCTTGACGCGTCTCTGGCCGACGCGATAACATTGGCAAGACCCCTTCAGCATCCAGAAGGAAGAGGCCACACGGGGATTCTGGCCGACGCGATAACATATATATATATATATATATATATATATATATATATATATATATATAAACTTTCTTTTTCAGATTACATGTTGCAAATACAAGAAAACAAATCAAATCGGCATATGTAGGCATATCGTTGAAAGTAGTTATACCATGTAGGACAAAAGGCAGCAGCTGGGAGGGAAAGGTACAATGGGGAGAGGAAAATCATTTGGATTATTTATAGATTTAAAGTGTTTAGTCTGAGAAAGTCACTTTAAAGTGTGTACTTTATTAGTTATTAGTCCGTATTAAAACAACTTCCTCATTGTGCAGATACGCCCATATAGGAAAAGGTGGTGGTTTTAAAAATTGTTTATGTATTGATTTTTTGATTTAGCAATATCTCCTTTGTTGCATTGGATAGTTAAATGTTTGGCAAAGTAATACTAAAAAAAAAAGAACGTGATCTTGTGATGATTATAAAGCCAAAACATGTGATTGTTTTGGAATCTATATAGAAGTATGTTTGATTACTCATTGCTAGGTCGAGTCTACCAGACAGCAGGTTGCCAACACACTACTGTGGGTTTACCAGGAACTTATAGGGGCTTACAAAACTACCCACTGCATACCATTAGTTGGATTTATTGTCACTCATTTTCTTGCTTCTTATAAATGGCTTTCCTTACACCAGCTTGTCCCTCTCCTGGAGCCACATTACCACCTCTCTAACTGGTAGGCATCTATCCTTCCTCTGCTCACTTTAAGGGAAATAGATTTTTCTTTTTGCTTAAGCACTCCATGAGAGTGCGTGTGTTTTACAACTCTCTTGTGTGCTTTGCCTCCCCAACCAAACTCCCTCCCTCCCTCATGCTCTTTGTTACTTTCTCGCTTGTCGCTTCTCTCCATGCTCCTATGTTGCTGTCACTCATGTGTGCCCACTCCCACCATTCATCTGGTGCCCCCTATGCTCTTGTTTTTAAATATATTATCCTTTATATTTTGCGAGGAGTTGCAGGGGGAAATGACCAGGCAGCAAATTGCTGCTACCCCCTCCTTAACATAACAGCACTTTTGCTCTACTTTTTCTTTTATTTATCAATCCATCCCAGATTGTATATATATATATATATATATATATATATATATATATATATATATATATATATATATGTTTTTTTTTTTGTGGGCGAGGGGGGTTTGCAATAAATAAATTTGGAAATTGGACACCAGCGTGCTGACCATTTTTGCGACCGGATCAAGTTGCATTGTGTTGTAATATATATGTATATATATACACACACACACACACACACACAAATAGGGTGCCTGCCTAATAACACATGCACAAGCCTACAAAATGACGCTACTGCTCCACTGCATTTTTTGCTTTTTCCCATGCTTAACAGCTTCTTGCCCATGCTGTGCTGTACAGTATAGCCAGAAGACCTTGGCAACCCAAAAGGCCCCACCAAAGGCGAGATCTTTTAGCTTTACCAAGACTGTACTGTGCAGTAAAAACAGAGCCATGACATGAGATACAATACACATTGTAATGTTAGGAACAGCACAACATGTACAGTGTACTACATAACTAGCAGGAGAAAGGAGGTAAACCCCCACTCTTTTGGTTTACAGACAATAGGAATTATTTGTGGTGAGGTTTGCAGCTCTCTCTCTCTCTCTTTCTATATATAAATAATATATATATACATATATAATATAAAGGGCAAAGGTAAAATCTAACTTATAGTAAGGAAATCTTTATTTATTCTTTCTATACAAACCCAACCTAAACTGTAAAAACTTGAGAAATTCTAAAGTTGTAGTTGTATTTTACATTTCTAAATTGTCCGTCACTAGTTATAACGTACATTTAAAATTTACGCACCACCTTCAATTTACTATGCCGTGCACATTTGTACACAGTTTTGTCACATCACTCACCACACTACATTATCTAAGGGTGAGCAGCCATCACAACGCGGGCATTACCACACGCTGCCATTACGACGCTGCTTTTACAACGCAAGTCGTTTCAACGACTTGCGCTGAAGGGCGCTGTTGGAGAAGGAATAGTTTAATTTTCTATTCCAACACCTTCCCTACTGTAACATGGGCTGGAGTTGGAATAGAAAATTAAACTATTCCACTATCCAGCGCAAGTCGTAACGACTTGCGTTGTAAAAACAGCGTCGTAATGGCACGCGGGGCAAAAGCCCGCGTTGTAATGTCATACAACCTTATCTAAGGTATTATCTACAAATTACTGGGCTACTTATTTTTTGAAAGGCAGTTCTCCCCAAACTGCTGTAAATATATATAAAAAATTATAAATAATTTTTCCACCTATTAACACTTTACTAAAGTGATAATGGGTAGGTAACAAATAATAAAACATACTGCTGATCTATTTGTAAGACCTGAAACCAGAATGCAGTTAAACGCAGAATGCAGCCAAAATGTGCCTAAAACGACATGGCTGCCTTTTACATTTGGTACACACCGTCATTGGCCAATTACAAACGGTCTTATCATGGGCATGTACTGCGGTTTACCATGGCACACTATACAACTAAATATTTTACAACTTAAAACTTTAGCACTACTTACACATACTACCAAAAATTACCATTTACACCTAATAATGTATTTTCCTGCCACATTACATCTACATCCGTTCACATATTTTCCCACTATGGGCCAGATGTAGGAGCCCCAATACTCGGTATTAGGGTTTTCTGATGTAGGGGGCCTATATTTTACAGATTCTGTAAAATTTACAGAATCGGTAAAATACCGAATCGGTATATTTACCGATTCGGTAAATCCATATGTAGCTGACACTCCTAAGAGTGCCACAGGCCCTTAAGAGTCGGTATTTTACCACCCAATCCTATTGGGTATTTTACCACCCAATCCTATTGGGTGGTAAAATACCGAATTCAGGTGTGCATGCACATCTGTGCATGCACACCTGTGCAATGTGACACACAGACATGCCCTTAGGGCATGTATGTGTGCCACATGTCACACAAACCTGTACTTGGGGTGCTAGAGGGTGTCAAAGTGACACCCCCTGCACCCTTGCAGGATTCGGTATTTACCAATTCGGTAAATACCGAATCGGGATTGCCCATTGATTCCTATGGGCTTCAAGGCCCATAGGAATCAATGGGCAATTCCGATTCGGTATTTACCGAATCGGTAAATACCGAATGTTACAGATTCGGCAATTCAAAATAAAAAATTACCTACATCTCCCTCCTTCTAATTTACTGATTCATAAATACCGAATCAGTAAAATTCGGTATTTATGAGTCGGTAAATTAGAGTTACCTACATCTAGCCCTAAGTCTGTTACAATTGCCACACTCCACGGTATTCCTCTGTAAGCGACTCCACTGTCGGACACTACGCTGCACGCTACTCCACAGTCGGACACTATGCTGTACTCGGACACTACGCTGCACACTACTCCACAGTCGGACACTATGCTGTACTCGGACACTACGCTGCACGCTACTCCACAGTCGGACACTATGCTGGACTCGGACACTACGCTGCACGCTACTCCACAGTCGGACACTATGCTGGACTCGGACACTATGCTGTACACCACCCCACTGTATGCCAGAAACACTGAAGGTTTGCCCACTCCGCAACACTCCACTCCGCAACACTCCACTCCGCAACACTCCACTCCGCAACACTCCACTCCGCAACACTCCACTCCGCAACACTCCACTCCGCAACACTCCACTCCGCAACACTCCACTCCGCAACACTCCACTCCGCAACACTCCACTCCGCAACACTCCAAACAACTTTGCTGTACGCTTCTCCACTGTATGCTATTCCACTTCATGCCACTCCACTCATGCTATTCCACTATATGCCACTACACAGTACCTCACTCCACTCTATTCCACTATGCACCACTCCTTTATATGCTATTCCACTATATGCTGCTCAACTGTATGACACTCCAGTCTACTCCGTTCCACTGTACTCCAATACACTGTACACCAATCCACTCTTCACTATTCCACTGTACGATCCACAACTATATGCTATTCCACTCTATGTCACTGTACACCACTTCACTATACACCACTTCACTATACGCCAATCCACTTTACCCCACTCGCCTCTACGCCACCCCACTCCACTCTATGCCACAGTTTATTCAACTTTGTGGCCACACTATATAAACTATAACTGATCACTTAAGCATACACTATGTTCTCACAAAACATTTGATTTGGGTATGTCATAAGTATTCTTATAAATACTATTATTTTACATGGTATAAGTAGATAAAATAAAACTGAATAAGCAGTGCTTGGAGGAGGCAAAAGTTATATTTAATGTAGTGTGGCTACAGAGTTGAATACACTGTATTGTGGTGCATGAGTTCTACTAATTTGAAGGTATTGCATAAATTAATGTCAAATATAAGTTTAGAAATGGAAGTTTTTCTGTAGTTTGTTTGGCTTATAGATGAACAACAAATAAACGTTTCATTAACATTTAACATCCAATTGGTTTTCAATAATTAGTCCAATTTAAAGCGTTGCTCATTATCACCTTCAATGCTACAGGAGATTTTCCTCCTGTGCTGATGTGCCTGGATTCCCATTGTTCATGACAAGGTCAGCTCGTCATAAGCACAGCTCCAGTGGTACTGCATGACGAGCTGACCTTGTCATTAGCATAGAAGAGGTTAACTATTTGGCCATTCTACACTTCAAAAAGTCATTATTTATATTTTTCTAATAAATGCATTTCTCATAGCTTTTCTCACTTTTTCTTTTAAACCTCTTGGGTCGCACTTCTGTCTACAAATGTGACATAATACAGCTTGACCACATTTTTTGGTCCACATCCGTTCCACTCTATTATCTATTGAGTATACATTCACCTTGGACTGATCCACTTGACCAATTCTGCCTCCCAAATTCAATCCTAGTTACACCAATAGAGTCTAAGGAAATGCAATACTTACCTGCCTTTCTTTCTCGCTCACAAACTAATCAAAAGTACACTGGGCCCTCCTTTCAAACATTGATCAAAAGTACTCCCTCTGCATCTTACAGTCTCACAGTCCTGTCGTACGGTCCATATATTCTCAGTAAAACTGTGCATTTGTTGGACTACGCACACCATCAGAATATGTTGGATAAAGTCCTGCTACCTCACAGTGCACCATCCATACCCCTAACTTGGTGCGGTAACAGGTGGAATGTGCAACCTCAGAACATAACAACCCTGGCACCCCAAGGAAATTGTGGCAACAGATCTAGAACCCTTTCATTTGGTAACTCATACATACCTAAAGAAATACACAAGAAATACACAATGTGGTGTTTCAATATTTATTTAAGCAATATAGTTCTTCTGTAAAATAAGTGTGCTGCAATAATCAATATAAGGAAACAAAGAAAGTAATCAGCATCACGAGAATGGTAAAGAAAATGAGCAATTCAATCATTGTGCTGTGCCATAGATTAGATGCTCGCATAGGAGTACTGTTATATTTTGTGCTCCTACCTAGCACTAGGGTAGGTGAATCTGCCAGAATCCCTGTAGGGTGATCTAACTCCCCATTACCTAGGAGTCATTGTCATAAAGAGCCTGTCTTGTTGCAGATCTGGGCATCCTTCCTTGCAGGAGGGAAAAAGGAATCAGCTGGGTTGGAATTCCGGCATGGGGCACCCTCAACAGTGTCAGCAAAATGTTCCTCTGTCTAACAAAGGAGTGATGTTTATATAATAAAACTTCACTCATGTAATCATGCCGAAGCCTCCGTCAGGCCGCTATTGTTGATTCTTTTCTGATAGCTCTGTTGCTGAGTGGACAACAAACAGCATTTTGCAGAGTGAACTTAGCCCTTGTACAGAATGTTCAAGGTACTCGATAATATACCTACGAAGAAGTGCAAATGTAAGCAAAGCCATTTCAGAGGATATTACCCTATACATACACGCAAGCTGTGTGTCAAATGTCAGTGTTTCAGAAAAGATGGCAACTTTTTAAATGGATCATGTAAAATGGTGGTGTACTCGGGCCTAATGTGACCACATGACAATCAAAACCTCTCCTACACATTTGGAGGCCCCGTGACATCAGTCAACATGGTAGCAAAATGTTTCCACATCTTTTTACATGTGAAAACGCATATCTTAGCAATGCTCACCAAACACTCATTCTTCATCTTTGCATGTTTTTTCAGTAGATGACGAAGCTCTAAGAATCAGCTTCATCTACTCTGTCTATATATAATTTTGTTAAAGGTCTAAAATACTTTAGGCATGCCTTACAAACCAATTACAGGCCTTCCAAATGAATGTTTTCATCTAGTCAACTTGTTACCTTCTGTGCACAATTCTGAACATACAATATCTCCCACCCAAGCGCTCTCCTTAGCATTACAAAGCAAGCTTGGACCGCCTTTCAATCAACACATTGTTTCTGAATATTTAATAAGAGATTAACAAAACCCTCATCTACTCACGCTTCATCACAGCTTATGACTCGAAGCTGGCCCATCTGCCTACCTCAAACTGACAGGGTGGAGCTTATCATACTGTAAAAATCACCAGTTGATCATTCCACCTCACTCATCTACCACCATGTCAGCCTCTCAGGTTTCTCAAAGAATATTGGTGTAATCATCTTCATTTTCCAGTACTGACAGCCTAGTCAACCTGCTGCATTTAAGATTCCACTAGATGAAAGTGTGCTCGCACATACATCAACTTCATCACCAACACTGTAGCCAATCTTTTCCTCTATCATCAACTCACTTAATCCTGCAGCCACTTTGAAGTTATAGGCCTTAATATTCTCCTCTGGACAATGGTAAATATGAGCACCTCTTGAACCTCCCTATCCTGGCTTTTGTCACATCTGAACAAGAAATCCTACTTTACTTTGTATTCCTGCACAGTTTCTAGAATCTCACCTCTTCCCATGAGAAGAAGATTCAGCATTTGCCTCCTCTACACTATGTCAGCAGGAGATATATATTCATTGGTTCATAGTATTTACTATAAGCCATTGTAACTGAATCACTGTCTTCTCCCCCAGTACCTGAATTCAAACTTCCAACGCAGATTGCCTCGCAAATACCCAACATTAGATAGTCTTGCAATGTCTGACATTATGCTTACTAATGTGTTTCCCATGTGGTTTCCATTCTCACAGACTTGATTAACTTGAAATGTGTGGCTTTTTCCCCATTCTAGCCTCTCACAGAGAAATCTATGTGAATATGAGAACACGGACACTAATTCTTAGGGGCCACTTCATAGACCACTTTTTTAGGTTTTTGTTTTGTGTAAAATTTGCCTCCATTTTTCCTTTCCATTTTGTATATCTGTTGACCATCTGATGACTAAGGTACACTAGTAATCCCCATCCCTCTACTGAACGAGAGAAACCTGTCAATGGTAAAAAGTCTGGGGAAAATACGAGGCAAAGGGACAAACACATGAAACACCAGGCAAATATTACCTTGACTTTCTGTAATGTGTGGAAGCCTCAGAAGATTTTGAAGAATTACTGAAGAGTCTTCTAAGTGTAGCAGGAAGATAAAAGGTAATAAGAGAATAAAAGGTACGCAATAAAGAAAATTGTCCAGAAACAAACAGATGAGCTTGCTTTAACCCGGTCACTTAATAGAGTTGAGGCAGAAAGGAACTGCTTGGACTGATATTTAGTATGAAAGGGTTGTTGACCCAATCTGCTTTGGAAATGTAGGCACCACAATGGAATAAGACTGGACACTATAAGCACTTTGAAGCAATCTCACCATGTTGGAAAAGATCTGACCTTGTTTTGCAGTTTAGGATATACCATGAATAGCTGTAATAAATAAACTACCCATTAGGGCAGACAACTCAGGTTGCAACTGAGGACAACATGAACCGGGGAGTCAGAGCATCACAATGAAGCTTGTAATACTGTGAGCTCGGGTACCTGGAACCTCAGTGGGGACTTGAGTTCCTGTACCCATAGGATGCAGGACCATGACACCAATAGCCGTTGCATTATAAACTGTAAAACTGGTAGGCCGTTTGTTAGAAATTGGGTTCCTGGTTGACCCTGGTGAGCGCCCTGGTCAAGCAGTAACCACAATCCTAGTCATGGTAAGGCATCAGCAATCCCCAAATTAACTGATGCTTACCCTCTGGTAGCTTGGCAGAGAGGGGTCAGGCTTAACTTGAAGATAATGTGTAAAGTTTTTGTGCAACACTTCAAACAGTAAAACAGTGAAAACACCACACAAAATGATCCAACACTAGTTTAAAACAATAGGATACATTGAACTCCATAAAACAAAACCAAAATTACAAAAATCCAATACGTAGAACTTGAGGTATTAAATTTCAAAGTTTTTAGGTGAAAATAGCGCCTAAAAGCAAAAAGATATCTGAACACGCGGGCCAGAACAGTCAAAAGTTCATTCCAACCGCGATAGAGTGTGGGACGGCTCATGGTGCCCAGTTAGGCCCACTGAGCAAAATGACGTTAATCTTGGATGTGTTGAAGATGCGTGGTGCAGTCGAGGCAATGTTGATCCACGCAGCAGCAGCATTGCAGCGGTTCCGATGAGCAGGTAGCTGCGTTACGGAGTTTCGTCATCGAGGCTGCCGTCAACAGGAATGCCAGGACCATGCACTGGGAAGAGCATCACGCAGTGGTGGTTCCAAAGGCAACACATCGGGTCCGATCCACACAGCATCGGCAATGCTTTGGTGCCGATCCACACAGCAGAGGCAATGCGCTGGCTCTCATCTGCGTAGCAGAGGCAATGCATCAGTTCTGGTCAGTGCAGCAGTGACGATGGGTCAGTTTGACAGAGGATGCGTTAGTTCTGCTGCAGAAAACACCTTTGTGGTGTGCAACAATTGGTTCTGTAGGGAAGTGAAATATTTCTTTTTTACAGAGCCTTATTTAGCTTTTGATAGACTAGGAATTGCCAATTAAATGGTACAACACATCTGGTTACTAGGCAGAAACTTAAACTGACAACAACGAAATTGAGCAAGGTATATTATCAATCATATATATCGTGGAGCAACACAGATATTGACATATCAAGAAAACACACTGGACTGTCATGTAAAACATACAATAACAAAAGTAAATATTTGACAAAGTGTACCAAACATGAAAAACAATTGAATATAACCAACACAAAAGACTCAGTTGGGTGTCTGTTAGAAACACATATGTATGTTCAGGTATATATCCTCATTTGTTGTATGTGAAGTCTGCAAGACACTGATATGGAACACCTATTGGTATCTTCAGCGTTTCGACCCATTAAGTTGTGTGTTCATACCAAATATCACCATGCGTCTTCATAGACTGGAGTGGCACTACCTGGCAGGGCAGACTCCCAGATGGGAGAGTCCAGGTGCAGAAGCCGGGTAGTTGGAAGTCTTTTGTCCCCGAGACTTCAGATCAGAAGGCCAGTCAACTAGCCTTTGGAGTCACTTTCGGTTTTGGGTTCATGTGATGCAGGTCCTGTCCTTGACACCCAGGCAAGAGGGCAGCAGGCAGCATGTCAGCACAGCAAAGCAGGAGCCCAGCAGAGTGGAAGTCCTTTTAGAAGCACAGCAGTCCTTCCTGGCAGTATCCACAAGCACTGTTCTGAAGTGGTGGTGTCTGAGGTCCAATACTTATACCCAGTGGCGCCCTTGAAGTGGGGGAGACTTCCAAGACAAGTCTTTGAAGTGCAGTGCTGTCGTGCCCTAGCTCCAGACTAACTACAAGGGGGTATGCAGACCCTTGTGTGGGGACAGGAGACAGCCCATTCAAGCTGGGTCCAACGAGGTCCAGCTCCTTACTCCCATCCGACCAGGATGGCCCATCAAGTCACACTAAGCTCCCATTGTATGTGGCTGTCTAGGAGGAATATACAACAGCCAGCTGTTACCCACCCCTGAATGTGACCAGAGACAGGCAGCAGGCACCAAATTTCTAAAGCATCAAAATTACAACTTTCTAAAAGTGGCATTTCCAGAATTGCAATTTAAAATCCGACTTCACCATAAGTTAGGATTTTAAATTGTGTTTCCAGAGACACCAAACATGAAGGGGTCATCTCTTCCCATTTGGAAATGACTCTTATAAAATGTAAAAAGGCAACTTCAATGGTATCCTATGGGAGAGATAGTTTTCACTAGCAGGACATGTAACACTTAAAAATACATGTCCTGCTTTTTAAATACATTGCACAGTACCCTCTGGGTCATAGTCGACATAGCAGTTTAAAAACTACACATACAGTCTCTGACATGGCAGTCCTAAGACACGTTTAAAGGGCTACTTTAGTGGTGGCACAATCAGTGCTGCAGGCCCACTACTAGGATTTAATTTTCAGGCCCTGGGCACAGGTAGTGCACATTACAGGGACTTAAAAGTAAATTAAATATGCCAATTGTGGATAAGCCAAGGTTACGACATTTTAAGGAAAGAGCACAACCACTTTAGCATGAGTTAGCAGTTGTAAAGTGCACCGAATCCGAATGTCAGCAAATATAGGAGGTCTGAGGGCAAAACATTTGGGGAAACCATGCCAAGGATGACACTGTACTTCATCAAAGAGCACTAGTCCTGTAAGAAATTGCTGTGGCACTCAACTTGTTACTTCCTTTTTCTCAGAACAGATTCCGTTTGCTACTAGTTAACCCATCCCTAAATTTAACTAACAAGCCAAACTAGCAACTTGTTTACAACTAGGGTATAAGTCCAAGAACTTCTGCTTAATTTACATATGTTTAACTCTAGAATTGAATATCCACAAAAATGGTTAAACTACGAAGATCTTATCCTTCCAGTAACCTTTTCATTTTACTACAGATTTACGAAGGAGGAGAACTTGCTTACTTGCTAAATGTGCAATTATCTGGAGTTGCCTCTTACAGTTTCACAAACTGCCTAACAGTTTAGCTCAAGACCAGTGTTCCATGATGCGCTCAACTCACACTAGCCTGCGGGATACTCATGTTGCTCAGCACTTATGTGGCTCAGCATCTACTTTCTAAACATCCATTTAATGAGGGACTTGATGGCCTTCACAATGAGAGGCCTTCTGCTGGGTGTTTCTCCTCTCAAACCTTTTTCTTTTTTAGCCTGAATTGTCGTTCGCTCCCCAAACATCAACAACACCCATTTAATTTCCTTTGTGATCATAACCCTGAAGCATTGTTTCTCACTGAGACCTGGTTACATGCAGGTTCTCTGCATGATATTATTGAGGCCCTGCCAGCTCATTTTAATTTAGTTAGAATAGATAGACAAGATAAAATGGGTGGGGAATTGCAATTATGTTTTTAACCGATTATAAATGCAAAATTGACCAACTTTAGATTTTCGACTGCGAAACTCTGACATTCACACATTCCCTCACCCCAAAATTTACACTTTCTGGGGCGCTGATTTGTCGCCCCCCTGGATACCCTGGATACTGGTGTACTTCTCTACAGGACATATTGGTCCCTCACATTTCGTGTACTGCTAATTTTACTTTACTTGGAGACTTTTATCTCAATCTTGAGGATTTGAATAGTAACCGTAATACGTCCTTTATCGAGGATCGAGGATTTGGGTGTTCTTAATTTAACACTACTAAATTCATCACCTACTCATTTTGCAGGGCATCTTTGGGACCCTATTTCTTCCAACATCAAGGATTTGATGATAGGACCTCTGCTTCAGCTCTGTTGGTCAGACCACTTTGCAGTGCTGTTTAAGATTAGGGTTCTTTCTCATCCCCCCACAGCACAGCCTTTTCCGAAAGCCAAGGTCAGACACTGGTCCTACCTTCCATACACAGCATTAAATGAGTAGCTACTCAGTCCGAAGCCTACTCTTTCATAACAGCTCGACTCGGATTAAGCTTTGATTCATTATTGGTTGGTTGAGGCTATTGATATCACTCTTCTAATAACCACAAAATGCATGGGCAGAATTCCTCCTCCTGCCCCTTGGTTTACACTGCCCCTTGGTTTACAAATGTACTAAGATGTGAAAAGAATGCTGGTGGAAGTTACATGCTGCAGATGAATACAGTGAATCATTAAAAGATTATCATCACCTGCAAGTCTGCCTGTGCTATTTTATTTTGAAAGTTTTATATAGCGCGAACAAGATCTTTGCAGATATCAGAGCGCTTTACAAAAACAAGGGGTAAGAAAAACGAGAGAGTGTTTAACAGATTTTTGAGCACATGAAGGAGCATAGTCGATTAGACAAAACAAATAGTACAAGTAGCTGCAGTGTCTCAAATAGGTCTAAAGTAAAAGTTCAGGTGAATTTAGCCTTGAGGATAGCTTTTACTTCTTTTTTGAAAAATTCAGTGGAGGAGATAAGTCTGGTTTCTGGAGGGAGTGCATTCCAGATCCTGGATGCCATTCCTGAAAAGGAGCGTTTGTACGTTTTTTCCTTCCGGAGCTTCGAGGTTTCAGAAGAAGATTTTTTGTGCTTCTAGTGGCTCTTGAGCCACCTGATATTGTCAGCTTCTGAGTGAGGTAGCTGGGCGAGTTGTGATGTACAGCCATGTGTGTCATGCAGGCGATTTTCAGATGGATTCTGGCTTCAAAAGGCAGCCAGTTCAGGGATTTTAAGTCAGGGGAAATATGTGAGTGTTTTTTTGATCCCGTGATAAGTCTCGCTGCAGCGTTCAAAGAGGCTCTTAGGGGTGCGGTTGTTGATAGGGGAGTCCGCAGAGAGCGACGCTTCCGTAGTCTATGCGAGGAATGACTATGGCTTGTACTGCAGTTTGGAGATCTTTAGCTGGGAGGAAGGGTTTAAGTTTCCTCAAAGTATTGATTTGGAAATTAGCTCCCTTAGTTGCCGTGCTGATATGCTGTTGCATATTGAGATTGGTGTCAAGGGTTATGCCTAAGGATTTCGCGGAGTCCACGATGGTAGGTTGGACATTGAGTGCAGTTAGGTGCTTAAGTCATGTTTGATTGGTGGTGATTTTCGCGGGAGGTGAGATCAGCAGGAACTCAGTTTTCAGAGCATTCAGTTTGTGGTGATTTTGGGCCAGCCATGATTGGGCGTTTCTGAGTGTTGAGTTCAGAAGTTTGATGTCTTCGGGGGATTGTAATTTGAGATAGAATTGGGTGTTGTCAGCGTACATGTGATAGTGTACATTGGATGCTTGTAGCAAAGTGGTGAGTGGCTCCATGACTAGGTTGAACAATGTTGGGGATAGGGAAGATCCTTGTGGGACGCCTAATGTTACAGGCACAGGTGGGGACATCAGGTTGTTGCTCTTGAATTTCTGAGAACGGTTATGCAGAAAGGAAGTGAACCATTTGAGTACAGTCCCTGATAGACCCATTCTGATATTTAATAGCTCGAGTAAGTTCTCGTGTTTGACGGTGTCAAATGCTGAGGAGAGATCAAGTAGGATGAGGAGACAGGTATCGTTTTGATCTAGGATTTGGAGGGCGTCATCAATTATGTGTGTCATAGCTGTTTCCGTACTGTGTCCTGCTCGGAAGCCTGATTGATGAGTGTTGAGGAGGTCAAACTGATCAATGTGTTTTGTCAATTGGAGTTGTACGCATTTTTCCAACAGTTTGGCCAGGGTGGGGATATTGGTAATAGGACGATAATTGTTTAGGTCAGTAGGGTCAGCTGTTGATTTCTTGAGTATAGGCTTGACTTGTTCCACTTTGAGGGAGTCGGGGAGGAGTCCTTGTTTGAGTGAACTGTCAATAATTTTGGTCCAAAGTGGGAGGAGCAGTGGGATGAAGTCTTTTACAGCGTTATCAGGAAGGGGGTCTGTGAGGTGATTGGAGGGTTTCAGTGTGCCGAGCAATTTGCCAATTGTTTCTTCTGAGTAGGTGTCAAAGGACGACCATGCAGCACTGTTTTTTGGTTCAGTGGGTGTTATGCTGTGGGGGCTGGAGTAAAGGCTTACGTCATTGAGGAGATCACTCCTTATGTTATCAGTCTTAGATTAAAGAAAGAAGAGAAGTCTTCACAGGATGGTATATTGCCCATTGTGCTATGTGATTGTTGTGGTTGTTCCTTGGATTGTGTTTCGATTAGTTCAAACAGTTTTCTTGGTCGGTTTTTTGCTTGGTCGACCTGGAGGCTGAAGAAATCAGATTTTGAGCGCTTGATTTTCCTAAAGTAGGCGTTTCTCTTTTTCTTAAGAGCTTTAAGGTGCAGTGCAGAAGGGGCTGATCTCCAGATGCGCTCTGCCATTCGCATGGCACGTCTATCTTCGTTGAGTCTACCATCGTATCATGGGTTAGAGTTCTTAGTGGAGACTCTTTTCAATTGCAAGGGGGCGGTCTCATTGATTATTGAGGTCATAGAGTTGAGGTAGTGCTCGGTCAGAGCTTGAACGTCTGAGGCGCCGGTAGGGGGAAGGAGGAGATTGCAGCTGTGGGAAGGTAAAGAGTTGGGCTTGAGTTTCTTCAGATCCCTTTTCCAGACCTTGGATTTGGTGGATTGAACCGGGTTAAAATTAACTTTTTCGTTGATGAAGAATGTGATAATGTGGTGGTCTGACCAGTCACAGGGTTGGATTGACCCAAGTTGGGTAGAGTCCTCTTTGGAGATAAGGTCGAGGATAGAGCCTTTGTCATGGGTGGGGCTGTTGCAGATTTGGGTGAGGTCAAGAGCGATGAGGAAGCTTTTGAGACTTTTAACCACCGCGTCATTGTGATCGTTCCAATGGAGATTGAAATCACCAAGGAAAATTTGAGTGTTTTGCCGTCCGGAATTGGTTGTGATCGTGTCCATGAGTTGTTGGGTGAAGATGAGGTTGTCCCAAGGTGGGTGGTAGATGGTGTGTAGAGAGCATACAGGTTTGCCCTCGCTGATGACATCGAGGCAGATGTATTCACAGGAGGTAAAAGAGGGGGAAGTGACTCTAGTAACTGAGAGGTTGTTCCTATAAATGCATGCGATTCCACCGCCTTTCTTGCCGGTCCTGTCAAGTCTAATGATGTGGTAGTTGGGGGGAACTAGAATGGCCATGATTGGTGTAGAAGATTCAGTTAACCAGGTTTCAGTGAGAATGGTTAGGTCAAGGTCCAGTGTTTTGATGAGATCAGTGATGTCGGAAGAGTGTCTAGGGGCCGATCTGCAGTTGAGTAGTGTGCACTTGAGCCGAGGGGTGAAAAGGTTGGTAGAGGGTTCTAGAGTGAGGGGGACTTTTTTAAGGTTGTTAGGGACGGAGCCTCTGTTGTTTTGTGTGGAGGGCCTAAAGGGGGTTTGAGTGAATCGTGGGGATGGAAAGGTGTGTGGTGGCTATGTGTTTTTGGGGAACTGGGTCATATGAGCGGAGGAGGATGCATATGTCGTGGTCCGTAAGTGGATTGATGGTACGTCGGGAGCGGTTGGTGGGATTGCGAGCGGGGATTGAGGTCCAATGAGGGGAGTTTTGTGTGGGAGGGTGGGTGGGATGGGTGGAGGACTTGTTGTGAGGGGAAGTAGTGGTGGGTAGGGGGTGTCTGGGGTGTATGAAGAGTAACTCTTTGAGGGTGTGAAGATCCTCTTTGATTTGGAGGAGGGTGGACATAATCTTGTCCAGCATAGGATTAGGAAAGGTGTTGGGGATGTGCACTGAGGGTGAGTAAGTGTCCAGGGTAATGGAGTGGGGGGGAGGGGTGTGGTGGTGTTAGTGCAGGGGTTGGTGGTATTAGTGAGTGGGTTGGTGTTCGGAGGGGGAGGGAAGTTGGGGGGGAGGGGTGTGGTTAGATTAGGGAGGATGTTGGTGGTATAAGTGAGGGGGTTGGTGGTAGGAGGGGTAGAAAAGTTGGGGGGAGGGGTGTGATTGGATTAGTGCGGGGGTCGGTGTTATTGGGGCAGGGGTCAGTGGTAGGAGGGGGAGGGAAGTTGAGGGATGAGTGTAGTCTAGGGGTCCTGTTGTGGGAGGGGGAGTGGAATTAAAGGAGGTGGGGTGATCTGAGAGTCCAGTTGGCAGTGGGAGGGGAGGGTTATGATGGAGGGCGGGGGAAGTGAGGGTGGGGAGGATGTAAGAAGAGGGGTGAACTACGCCTGGGATTGAGGGGTATGAGGTTACTGTAGCGGGTGGGTGATTGACTAGAATACTAGGGGGAGGGAGGAGGGGTGTGCCGTTCTGATGCTGTGATAGGTTAGAAGGGGGGTGGGTGGGGGAGGATAGGCGATTAGTGGTAGGAGGCGCTGTGGAGTCAAGAGTGTTAGGATTGGAGGTCAGATGGGTTGGAGTCGGAGGGTTGGAGATATATTCTTTGAAAGTGGGGAACAAGTTGTCGAATAGGTCAAGGTTCCTGTCTGTGGATTGCGTTAAGATAATACCGTTATTGTAGATAGTGATGGTTGCTCTAGCTGGGAAGAGTTGGGATGGTGCGGTGGAAAGTGTTAGGCCATGAGCGGATTTCCTGGTGGCGGAGATAGTGAGTAAGGTAAGGAACGCTTTTCTCCATTGTGCTCTACGTATAGTGTAGAAGATAATATCGGTGCTCTTGGCTCCCTTGATATGTGAGAAGTAAGTGTCCACAAAGGGGGTTCCAGGGTGGGACTTCAAGCAGTTGTGTTTAAAACGTTTGGCGTTTTTTTTTTGGAGCTCGGGGGGGTAATTAATTTTATATGTGTGCTTGCCCATGAGTTCCATGTTGGGAGTAGAGGTGTAGGTAGGCGAAGGAGGTTGTGTGGGTAGGTGTAGATATAGAGCTATAGTAAGTGCGAGTAAGGTGTGAGTGGTTAAGCTAAAAAGTGGGCATGAGGGAATAGAGATTAAGACTAGTCTAAAATGGCCGACTCCTTGGACATGGTTCAAAAGTGAGGAATGACTAGTCTAAGATGGCCGAAAAGTTGGAGAGAAAAAGAAAAGTATTGTAGTCCTCTGTTTGTTATTATGTTTTGAGACCAGGGGTGTAGACCAGTTTCGCTTTCTAATCCGGGGCAGATCGAGGTAGTCCAGTTTCTAGCTTACTGAGTGGGAAGGACAAGTCCTATATCTATTTTGATGATCACAGTGCCAGGCAGAGTTGTTGTTCAGCCTTGTGAGCGTCTGGTTGAAATGGAGGCGATTTATTGCTGCAATTTATGACCCCGGACATTTTGGGCCATAGTTCTCCGAGGGGTAAATGGTCTAAAATCTAAATCAAAAACTGAGCAGTGACAATATCTTGTTGCATTCTTGTGTAACAAGTACGCTGGTGTCATCGGAGAGACCCATTGTTGTTGGCATTACACAATTGTCTTTACATAATTGCGGGTGAGGTAGATTATGGAACAAAACAGGTAGCACCGGTAGTTTATGGAGACAGCGAGTGGAGCAGTTCGTTAAAGCAGGGTCCCTTTGTTGCAGCGGGCCCTTGTTGCCATGGGGTTGTGGGCGCTAAGTGAATAGTTCTTTTTATAAGGAAATGGCGCACTCTTTGTTAAGTGCCGGACCAGAGGGGGCAGGGGCACATAACGTTAGTTAAAGAACAGCATATGGTGGCTTACTTGTGTTTTCGCTGTGATCGGGGGTCTGCTGCAGCCACGACCCAATTGTATTTCCGCCTTAGTCCTTCAAAAACCGCCGGCTATCCGCCTCGGCCTCGTTTCAATTGGGGTTTGCAGCTGCGGCGCGCCGGTTAACAGGACCTCCCTGTGTATTTCCTGGCTTGCGGGCTCCGCTGCCCCTCTCCTGTGTCCGACTCCGCATTCAGTCCTGCGTCCATGGATCCAGCAGGAGCCCGCCGCTAATCCGCTCGGCGGGGAGAGCCTCAGCGCCTCTTCCTGCGGCTCTCCGGGACTCAATGCCACAGACCACAGGGGATCAGCCACTGCGGGTGGGGGCCACCCAGGGCCTGCCTTAGGACTTGCCCGGATCTCGTCCTGAGGTTGTGGGGGCCCCCCGTCACGGTGAGGGGTGCGATCTGTCTGCAGGATGCCAGTGGAAACCGGGGCAAGCTACTCCCTCCTCTGCTCCCGGAGGCTCCGCACCCCTGTTCACTGGGTCCAAGGAAAAGTGACCGGGGCAATGATGAGCACTGCCCTCATTCGGGCAGGGTCGCTAGGCTTCACGACTTGACCATCATGCTGGTGGCGAGCTGCGGCAGCAAGTCAGTCCCAGTCCGCGCAAAGAGCGGTGAAGTCCGAATGATGCCAAAATCGTCTCCAACTAAGGCATACGAGCCTGTCCTCTCGCTCCAGTTGTCGCTCCGCTCTGAAGATCCGTGTGGAGGTAAGTGATGAGGTGGATGGGGTTAATCCAGTTACTCCAGTTACTCCCGTTACTCCTGTTACTCTTAGGCGATCGGTTCCTGGCGGCGACTGTCGCTAAACAGGGATATAGACCCGAAGGTGATCCCCAGCTCTTCCTCTGAGCTCCTAACAGTCGGCCATCTTGTACTACATAGGAAAAATAAAAAAAGGCCTAAAATGTCAGATGACCCTTTTTAAAGTGGTGAAAGATGTATCGGATGCTCGTAACACCTCACCTACGTCCTCTCTCTCACAATGCCAATGTGATGAATAAGCTTCACTCTCAAAGTGAAAAATATTCACTTACAGTTGGCTAAAGTTTTTCTGCAGATAGTTGCCAACCTTAATTAGGATGCCACTGATGCATCTCTACTGGAGGCTAATCATTTAGCATCCTTTCTGGCTGCTCTATCTATTAAATTAGGCTTTGCTTTGGATTCTCTTCCACCAGATAAGCTTAGATTGTCGGATATGACAATCGTAACTTCAATCTTGGAGCACCATAATGTAAACTGAGAGTGGGGTTCATGCTTCAGAGATGGAAATACGCTTTGGTCCTCCCTCATTTGAAAAAAGCCAATTTGGATCCTTCTTGTTTCTCAAATTTTCGACTTATCTCTGTGCTACCTTTTTTTTTTATAAAAGTCCTGGAAAAACATGTCATTGCCCAGCTCACTGCATTTATGGATGCACACTATCCCCTTCACAGTCAGTCTTCAGGGCTGGGCACAGCACGGAATCCGCCCTTCTTGGCGTGATGGAACATCTAAGACAATAGCTAGATGAGAGAGGTACGGCTGCGCTCATTCTGTTGGATTTGAATGCGGCATTCGATACAGTGTCCCACTCTATCCTGGTTAACAGACTGGAGTCATTAGGCCTTGAAAGTTCAACATTGGGGTGGCTTGCCTCCTTTATAAAGGACTGTAGCTTTCAGGTCTCTTCAGGCAACTTAAGATCTAAATCACAGGCTTTGACTTCTGGAGTTCAGCAATGTTATATTCTGAGCTGTTTACTATTTAACATCTATATCTGCCCTTTGGCAGACTTAATAGAGAGCTTACCCTTTTTAGGTCGCGCCTGCGATGCAGGGGCGAAAGCCCCTGCTGTCGCAAAGCGATCTATTGTAATCATTTTAGTCCTTTTCCCGTTCAAGGACTAGGCAGAGACAACAGACTGTCACGCGCACGCAGCCGGCCGGAATCGGATCAGGTCACGCGCTCCGATCCCGGCCGGCTGTTCACAACACATGCACACGCAGGCACACACGCAGGCACAGGCAGGCACACAGGCAGGCACACAGGCAGGCACACACGCAGGCACAGGCAGGCACACACGCAGGCACACACAACACACACACACACAGACAGACGCACGCACACACATTCCCCCCCTCCCCCTGCGCTCCGATCCCGGCCGGCTGTTCACAACACATGCACACGCAGGCACACACGCAGGCACAGGCAGGCACACAGGCAGGCACACAGGCAGGCACACACGCAGGCACAGGCAGGCACACACGCAGGCACTCACAACACACACACACACAGACAGACGCACGCACACACATTCCCCCCCTCCCCCAAACTCACCGGGCTCTTTTAGCGTGTTCCGTGTCTGTCTCTCGTCAGCCAGGGGTAAGTCTCGATCAACGATCTCCCTTCGCAGCGCTGGTCTTCACCCGGGCCCCCTCCTGGGACCCGGGACTTAAGATGCCGCACTCTGCTTCGGCGCCGGGGCTCGGGGCTCGGATCTCGCATGCGCGGGCAGCCCCCGCCCTCACTCTCAGCCCGGGCTCTTTCGGTTTCGTAGGTGAGCGATGTCATCGCTTTTTTTCACTCGGTAGCGTTTGAATTTTTTTTATTAACTATTGTCCACGATCCCAATGCTCTTGGATAATAATAATATGGGTTCACTTTCTGACCAACACTCAGAATATGAGACTATTCGGGCCCAGCAGAGTGGACTGTGTTACAATCGTCCGGTGACCAGAAATGCGTGGGAGATGATCGCTCCTATGTTCGCAGGCCTGTTTGATTAGAAATGAGTGGTCAATTAAGTGGGCTGTGCAAACATGGTCAGTGGAAGGGGAGATGGGGAGAGGGACAGAGGAAGGAAAGAAAGATAGGGACAGTGGTTGGTGGTCATGGTTAAAAATGTTGCCTTGGATGTGATAAATAAATGGATTATTCAGGTTGTGACAATAACCTATTTTAACAAAGAAAAGTGTGGTTACCCGATTACTAGTGATGCATTAAAACACACAAAACGACTTGCTATTTCCACCTACAGAATGCTTGGAGTAAAGTTTACAAAGCACGTGGCACTGGGGATACTACACATACTTTCTCATGTTTTCCTACAATACATGATAGCAATGCACTCATGTAAAAAAATCACCCTCCTGCAGTGACTAGACACTTAAACAAGCTTTAAAAATAAAAAAGGTCTTGCCTTTCATTAAGTTAAAGCCATTTGCTTTGCTATACAATACCATTAGCAAAGCAAATGGCTTTAATTTAATCACAGGCGAGACCTATTGCATTTTCAATGCTTGTTTCATATGCTGATGATACTCAGATCATCTTTTCTCTTTCTTCGGCACAGAGCCATGATCCATCCTTGTTGCACCTGAGCATGATGAACATTTCATCATGGAAGAATAAAAATTCACTCAAACTTAATGGGGACAAGAATAAAGTCATGGTTCTGGGTAATAACTCTTCCCTTTGTGTCCCAAGACATTGGCCAGAATCCTTAGGGACTCAGTCTACTCCATCTACTAAAGTGAAAAATCTGAGTTTTCTTATTGATGAAACGCTCTCCATGAAGCTGCAGGTGACTAAGGTAACTGCCACCTGTTTTGCAGTCTTTAAAGGTCTGAAAAAGATTCTTTGGTTAAACCCCTTAGCGGTTCAATGGACTATAATTCAGGCTCTAGTCATATCCAGATTGGATCAGGACAATGTGTTGTACCTAGGTGGGGACAAGACCTCTATCCATCACTTGCAAATTGTTAAAAAATGTGTCTGCTAGGTTGCACTTTCGCTTACCCAAATGCTTCAGTCTCCCACTTGCTCCATGAACTGCACTGGCTTAAGGTTTGCTAAAGAATTGAATTTAAAGCACTGTGTTATATGTTCAAGACCAAATACGGCCTGTTATGTTGTTATGTTATATGTTATATTGGTATTCATAGCGCGCACAACTATTCATGAGTATCCTGGCGCGAAGCAATAATACACATATGGCGAGAGAAATGCATTATTAGACCTGACCGAAGAGGTGAGTTTTGAGAAGTTTTTTAAAACATCTTATCTACTGAGTGTGGCGTAGGACTGTAGGAAGGGCATTCCAAAGAATGGCTGCTTTTACAGAAAACGATTGGCCACCCAACCTGGCGCGACGGAAGTAAGGAATTACCATCAAACGTTGGGCCGCCGATCTTAAAGGATGTCGGGGAATGTAGAAGGCCTCTTTCTTCCTAATGTAAGAGGGGCCTGAGTCATGCAGGGCTCTGTGAGTTAAGACCAGGGCCTTAAATTGTATCCTCTGTGCCACTGGAAGCCAGTGCAGTGAGGACATTTGCGCTCTTATGCTAGTTCGTTTAGAGATGCCCAAGAGGAGTCTCGTCACAGCATTTTGGATAAGTTGTAACTTATTAACCAAGAATGCTGGTATGCCCAAATAGAGTGCGTTGGCATAGTCCAGGCGAGACAAGATGAGTGCTCGGGCAACCATCTCCTTGGCCTGTTGGGGAAGCAGGGGAAAAAAACGGCCTAAGGACTTGAGGGTCCCCAAAGCAGATGCCCGAGAGTCTTTTTATGTGTTCTGAAAACCTTAGATCTTCCCCAAACCAGATGCCTACATTCTTGGCTAGGCCACCTTCGGAGAGGGGGCGGGGAAAATCAGAGGGCCACAGTGCTTCTGTGAACTGAGCGGGGAATTGGCCATAGAGGATGATTTCCGACTTTCCCTTATTACATTTAAGTTTGGCCTGGGCAAGCCAAGTGAAGACGGCTGCCAGGCATTTTTTTGCTGTATCAACTTCTAAGTTCGAGTTTTCCCAGGTAAACAGCAGCTGGGTGTCATCGGCCTAGGCCATAATCTTGGCTCCCAGTTCCTCGGCCAGGAAGATCAGGGGGGTCATGTATATGTTAAAAAGAAGCAGACTCCGCGTCGAGCCCTGAGGGACCCCTGTCTGAACTTCTCTGGCCGAGGACGAGTAGGGCGGCATCCAGACTTGCTGGGTGCGGGAGCCAAGAAAGGATTCCAGCCATGACCACACGGCCCCGGAGATGCCAATAGATGATAGGCGCGCTAGAAGAAGTTGATGGGGTACCGTATCAAAGACGGCAGAGAGGTCCAATAAAATCAGAGCCGCTCTGCCGCCCCTGTCCAGGCAATCCTTAATTGACTCTGTCACCTCGACCAGAGCCGTCTCAGTGCTGAAAGACGATCTGAAGCCAGACTGCGCTGGGTGGAGAGCCTCCGACTCCTCCACAAAAGTGTTCAGTTGGCGAAAGACAATCTTCTCGCAGACTTTACCCAAAGCTGGCAACAGTGAGATGGGTCGATAGTTAGCTGTTGTGAGTGGGTCAGCCGAGGGTTTCTTTAGTAATGGAAGGAGCTTGGCTTGCTTCCATTGTCTTGGCACCGTGGCTGATAGCAGCGACCTATTTACCAGGCTTGTGACTTCGGTGCCTATAGTGTCCGCCACTCCAGCCAAAACCCTGGCGAGGCAAGGATCAGAGGGTGAACCAGATTTGAGAGATTTAAGGATGGTCAGGATATCAGGTAGTTCTGCCATGTCAAACTGGGATAGGTGCCTGCTAGGGGGAGGGCGGAATGTACAGTCAGGAGACAGGTGAGGTGGGGGCGGTGAACAGTGCTAGTCCCTCTTCAATAAGTTTAATCTTATTGATGAAGAAGGATGAGAGCTTCTCACACCAGCCCGCCGAGACGGGGATGATCTTTTGCTCCGCTCGGGGGGACATGAAGCTTTGAACAATGGCAAAGATCTCCTTGCTGTTATTATCGGCCTTCATGATTCTGGAAGTATAGTACTCACTTTTTGCTTTTTTCACCACAGTGTAGTATATTCTCTGAGAAGCGCGGAGGTTAGTTTTGGCTAGCGGACTATAGGCCACCCTCCAGAGTCGTTCGAACTTCTTACAGTTCCGCTTCAGATCATTTAGCAGAGGCGAATACCATGGTTGAGAGGGCATCTCACGTTGATGTGTTCTAGACACGGGTTTGCAGATGGCTTTTACCCCATTGCTGATCCAAGTGTTAAATTGGTCAATGTGTCCTTCAAGATCGTGGGCAGGGGCTACCTGCCGGTGAGATAAAGCCTCGGCAAGTCCTGG
This sequence comes from Lissotriton helveticus, assembly GCF_964261635.1. NCBI lineage: Eukaryota > Metazoa > Chordata > Amphibia > Caudata > Salamandridae > Lissotriton > Lissotriton helveticus. Next base: position 1,160,484,059 of record NC_136070.1, on the reverse strand, counting down.
AATGCTAATTTTCCGGGCGAGGGCCCCAGAGGAGAGAGGAGATTGGCGTAACAGCTTGGCCATGGCCCAAGAGAAAATAATCACAGCATGGTAAGACCAGGATACTGGCCAGGGATCGCTCATGTCTAGTGAAAAGTTGGAGCACACCTGATCTAACGTGTGACCATGTGAGTGGGTGGGTTGAATAACCCACTGGGTCAGCTGAGTTGTATTCAAGAGATCTACAAGGGCCAGAGTGTCTAGGGCACTGGGGGAATCTAAATGGATGTTAAAATCTCTGAGAAGGAGAAATTTAGGGAAGCGGAGAACACGTTCTGCCAGTGACTCGCCCAAGGAATTTAAAAATAATCCAATCGGCCCAGGTGGTCGATAGATCAGCGTTCCCCCTAACGTGAAGTGGGGCGTCGGAATAAAGGAAAAATCCAGCGCTTCTCCCTCCTGGATGCTCGTGGATTTTTCGCATCTCCCTTCTTCTGCTTCAGTCTCCCACTTGCTCCAGGAACTGCACTGGCTTAAGGTTTGCTAAAGAATTGAATTTAAAGCACTGTGTTATATGTTCAAGACCAAATACGGCCTGTCACCACGGTACATCCAGGAACTGCTAGTTCTTTATCAGCCCATTTGGTCATTGAGATCCTCTAATCAAGCTTTGTTCATCGTACCAAGGTTTCGTTTAACCAGTATGAAAGGCCATTCCTTTGCCTATCTCAGGGCGAAAATTGTGAAATTCTTTGCCGGACGCTCAGAAATGTGAAGTAATTTCTCACCTTTCCCAAAAATTGTAAGACATTCCTAGTCGAAGTCATTGTTTTGGGTCATTTAATCTGCCTTGCACCAGGAAAACCTTCTGGGTAGCTGTGCAAGTTATAAGAAATGCTAATAATAATATTTTCTAGTCCATTGTGTTTTTCTTACATTTTACATTTCCTAGTTGTTTCTTTTAAGGTTTTCCAATGTGTTGTAGGTTCGCATTACTAAGCCTTAATTACAAAAATTAATTTATTCTAAAAAAATGTACGTGAGAGCTCTGACAATAGTTTGAATTCTAAAATGTTGCCTTTATTACCAAACCTATGAATTATTTAGGTACTATATCCAAGTTTCAAATTTTAAGGTTGTATACCGTTTTTTGGTACTAGGAATGTATTGAACATCTGGCCAAATAAAATGCAATCCTAGAAAAGCACTGATTTAATGTCAAGGGCTAAGACTAATCTCATATTGGAGTTCATGAAGTACAAAATACAAATACCATTGGTTCCACGAGATTGATAAAGGTATATTATTACTTTCTTTTGTTTCAAAATTATTTTAGTTAGTAGTTAATAAAAATTGCAGACAAGTAACATAAAAGCTATTCCTTTGAATACATCAGGTGTATTTAGAATACATTTAATCAATATGGAGCTATAGAGGGTTATAGGAACCAGGTCGCCCTCCTCAATAAATCCACAAACACACAGGACCTGCTCCTCAAGGTTTATTCTTTCTTAGTGTGGGCGTAGACTAGCTTTCTCTTAGTATAAACGTAGATACTCCTTCAATTTCTCATGAGGTAGTATCAACCCACTTTCGTCGCCTTTTTATTTCGTGTCTTTTGTCGAATGATAGTCAAACCCATCTAATAATCTTAAGAGGGATCACATTGGTGTATTTACCAAAACAAACACGGCCTTACATGTGTTAAAATAATAAAAAATGTGCGAAAATAGTGAAAAAAGCAAAATGGCACCTCACGTGCGCACCACCAGTGGAGCTTTGCTGATTGGTACTCACCAGCTATGCTCACTCTTCTCATCAGCCACCATTTTGCTAAAAATTATAAGAGTGCCCCAAAAAAAGTGATCAGATTGATTCAAAAACAACACACCCTTTGTGTTTTTTGCGACTACCACCAAAAAACAAGACCCAAAAATTGTATAAAATCTGTAGTAACCCACACAGGTTCACCAACTTTATTCTTTCCTTGTGTGTTTACTCAGATTTAAAACCGGTTGCATACATGCAAAACCAACTCTTCATTGCCGACATGTTTCATCGCCATAAAATCTTCAGGCACTTTCGTCAGGGCTGGGTCAAACGTCGCTAGGACACTGGAGCTTTCCCTTAAAATGACTGTCAAATGACAAAATGACACAAATGCCAGGTTACTACCACCTGTACTATCCTCACTACCCCTTCATCAAGGGAAGGACAAAATGGGACAAGGACATATACATCTTTTAGCGGGTAACTATATTATGTGGCCTTCATGACTCCATTTTCCTCGATTTTTACTTTATCCATACTGATTTTGTTAAAGACCGCTTAGTATAGCCTTATGGGGGAGCCCAAAATTCTGATTTCAACCCGCCTTCCAAATCAACATAACTTAGTTTAGGAGAATCTCGCAATTCACTTACTTCAGGGGACGTTAACTCCAGTGTACCCGCTAAAAGAACAAATGGGTCATGATAGAGGTGGAGGAAATGAGTTGAAAAGTAGTGGCTACAAAATGGAGGTCAATGATGGTCTTTTTAATACCATATGTAGGATTTGCCCTTGAGGGGAGGTGTTTATGATAGGATTCCCCCCCACATAGAGGAGAGCTGGTATGACTGACTTGGGCCTCCTTATGGTAATGATGTGGTTTTAAATGATTTTAAATGATGTATATGTCCTTGTCCCATGTTGTCCTTCCCTTGATAAAGGGGTAGTGAAGATAGTACAGGTGGCGATGAAACATGTCGGCAATGAAGAGTTGGTTTTGCATGTATGCAACTGGTTTTAAATCTCCGAGTAAACACACAAGGAAAGAATAAAATTGGTGAACCTGTGTGGTTTACTACAGATGTTATACTATTTTTGGGTCTTGTTTTGTGGTGGTAGTCGCAAAAGACACAAAGGGTGTGTTTTTGAACCAATCTGATCACTTTTTTTGGGGCACTCTTATAATTTTTAGCAAAATGGTGGCCAATGATGATAAGAGTGAGCATAGCTGGTGAGTACCAATCAGCAAAGCTCCACTGGTGGTGCGCACGTGAGGTGCCATTTTGCTTTTTTCACTATTTTTGCACATTTTTGATTATTATAACACATATAAGGATGTGTTTGTTTTGGTAAATACCCAGTCAAAGGGGAATCCCTGGGTAAACACACACACCTGTCACTTCAGGCCAGTCACTCATGAAGAATTAATTAATTACTAAATTTCCACACTAAAAGTGAACGTTCACAATCTTTTAATGAAACTTAAAATTTACACAGAAATAATTTAAAAATTCAAAGAAACTTTGAATAAATACAGTGCAAAAGAAACAATTGATCATGTAAATTCATAAAACATCATATAAAATTTTTCTAATAGACATCAAAGTAAATACCATTTCATTTATACTAGCTAAACATGTCGCAAACAATTGGAAAAGCAATATCAACAATCAACACAATTTAATACGGAAAAAAAACCCTTTATGTTGTGGCCTATGGATTACTTTGCCACAATTTTACTTAGATCCAATGGTCCTTGTATGTATACACGGTATGGTCAATAGTGTCGCCAACATGTGGATATCTATTGCCCCCTAGACCCTGTTTGGATTCTACACGGAAAAATAAATGCGTCGACGCGTTTCGGTGCTGTGGACACTTGATACTGTAGCACCTTCTTCAGGACTGCCGTTTCTTTGGGGTCACCGGCATCAAAAGGTATTGGTTAACACCCTCATTCTATTGGGAATTGCAGGGTACACCTTCGGATATTTCTTAAATTTATCTCCTTGGTTCCGCACTTCTTATTCGGGGTGGAGATCTACCTTCTTATTTAAGAGAGCCCGAATATGTAAGGCTTCTTTTCCACTTCTCTGTGGTTTCATTCAGGCGCTTTAGCTTATCTTTTTTGTTTTTCTTTATATCTTTAAAATTTAAAAAAATTTTCATGGACGGGCATAATATCTGCGTACTTCCTCGAGTTGACTTGATATGTCCTCGTCTCTCTGACGGTCGCGGTTCTGCCTCGTCCTCTTCCCGTTTCCACCAAGGTGATCCCTCTAAAGATTATTAGATGGGTTTGACTGTCATTCAACAAAAGACACATTTTTAGAAATAAAAAGGCGAGGAAAGTGGGTTGATACTGCCTTATGAGAAATTGGAGTATCTACGTTTATACTAAGAGAAAGCTAGTCTATGCCCACACTAAGAAAGAATAAGCCTTGAGGAGCAGGTTCTGTGTGTTTGTGTATTTAAAATACAAACACGTAGAGACCAGTTGATAGAAGGCCTACCAGGCTTCCTAACTAGGCCTGCACCAAAACTCCCTTAAACAAAAGAGTGTAGGGGGAATTAAAGACAAAACACTACGTCCAATGCAAATGAGTAACACGTGATAAAGGGTTCCGAGTGAAACCAACTCATCCGTCTATACAGGTAAAAGTAGCAGAAAATGGCACAGATCTCAAAGTTCTGTAGAAATATACAACTTGCAGACATCACCACAAGGGAAATGAGTGCATATTTCTCTACCGCGCATGTGTGGTTGCAATACAGCTACCCATAGCAAGTTTGTGGTTGTTGTGATAAACTTTTAAAGGAACAAACAGTCGCGGAATGATTATCAAGTGTGCAAAGGCTTCGTTTTTTTTTTTTTGTATTATAAAGTTAGAAATGTCTTATCACACCAACTGTGGGGTTTTTCCATAGGGACACAGGAAAGTTTTAGATGTATGCCATAGCTAGCATATGTGATTTAGCTGTGGGGTGTTGTGACACACACTTGCACACAGTTTTGCACATGTATGGATTGCAATTGTTGAAGATCCAATCAATAAATGGCTTTACCGATTGGAAAATACTGTTTTTGCTTCTAAGGTTTACCCTGCCTTTACTGGGTGTTACACCATTTCAAGTACTCAATGTCACAACAATGTTTTCAATTTAAAGTACGCTCAAAAGGCTTACTTCTCAGTTATTAAAGCTGTCGAGCTAAAGTGTATGGTACAGGAATTATGTATTGTTACAAACAAATTGATAGCCATGAACCTTCAAAATCTGATTGCCTAAAATATTTTAGGAAGAAAAATTCAGCAGGAGACCTCTGTAAAAAATATTTTTTCCAATATATAACTAAGGGAATTATGCAATAAGGGTAAATCAGTTTTAAACATGAATGCATACATATGTAAAAGATTGACTGAAGACAGTTTAATACAAAATGCTAAATCAATCAGTGTGCAGTGGTATGGGATTAGCAGTCTGAGTGCAGCCATGCAATCTAAAGATTAACTGCCTTTAGAGAGCCTTTGCACTAATCCCATGAAACAGGGATAGCAAGTAAAGTCAATGAAAGAAAGGGAGGGAGGGAGGGTGCCAGGGCAGATGGCTTGGATCCCGCAATTCTAAAATTAGAATCTTTCTCCTTACCATATTATCTCCTTGCGTTTCTCAGTTTGGTGTTGTAGCACATATTTTAAGTGAGACATATCTTACATGAACTGAGAGCTAATCAATTCAACCACAAACGCCAAATACAAGAACAAAACGCAACAAAAGCCATTTTCATAACCTCTCAAAGTCCAAATTAGGTAATGAACATTGAGGAAATCTGCTTGTTGCAAACATGTAGGGTAGTAATATCAACAGCACTTGCATAGCGCCAAGAGCCCCAGGCACTGGACTTCCAAACTGCGCAAATAACCAGATCAATTACACCCACCTTCATGGAGTGCATTTTATCTATCTCAGAGTAATGGAGTATTGCTTAAACCCACTGTGATTCAAGCAGGTGAAATGGCCTTTTTAGACATATATCAGCAGGAGGTATTTAATACACTCCCTTAGCTTATTTACTTATATTAGATGCTTCTGGTCAAGTTACCGTACCAGTCACATTTCTGCCCTGGCCAAATAACATATACGAGAAGGTAAAAGGTACATTTGCTAGCAATCCTTGGATTATGACAATAGTGCATACCGGACCAGCCTTTATTTGCAATAAAAAAGAAACATTTCCCATGAAGTTGTATGTTTGAGTGCACATGATAATCCTGAGTAAATGTGAGCAGATATAATACTAACATTTATTAAAAAGGTCCTTTCTTAATGCTCTTCAAAATTATCTTTGCTGTGCGAAAATATTTGGTGAGATCAACCGATAAACTATACAAATAATGGTGAAAAAAATAAAGCTTCCAAGCATGCCTGAAAGTCAACAACAGGCCAAAGACCTGGTGTATACATAGGTCCATCTGAATCCAATGCAAAACAAGAGCTTAAAATGCACTGTAAAATTAGTGTCTAAGAGAATTAAAGTAGACTTGCGCTTCCTGGGTGTAGTGAAAATGTCAATTGAATTTAAACGTAGAGTTTATCCACATCATGGTGTTGAACAAACACAAATCACTTGTGCTAATTGGGAATCATTTCACATGGTAAGTGTGTCTTAAAACCAGGAATAAGAATAATATCAAAGGATAGGCCAGAAAGAAAAAATACCAAATATCAATGGACAGAAACTCAGAATCGTGGATGCCACAGAGTCCGATGACATGTACTATCAAAGGAGCTTTGGTTGAGAAAGGGCTTCCACACATCCCATCTTCTGTGCTTTGTGAAACATAAGTAAACCCAAACATCTAAAAACAGGGTTTCTATCCTAAACCAACAAAATAATAAAAACCTTACTGCAGGGGCTCAAGCAGTCAACAACTTTCATGATTTCCTCAGTTATCAAAACTAGACAGAGAGAAGGCCTCAGATTCCGTCTAACAAGGAAATCGAAACAGCCCTGTGACTCTTCCTATCCAGGCCCGAAGTATAGTAATTCCGCCTCCCCTTTATATAATGTACAGAGAAGAACCTAGTGCCAGAACCTGCAAATTATCAATACAAGCCTGGGTGGTGGTTTTCGGGGAAGAAGTGGAGGCAACTTTGATTAGAACCTCACAATTGAAAGTTCTCCCCCTCTTGTAACCTCGCTGTATATCGCACTCAAGTGGGCACAAGAGCTTTTCTTCTGACCTTTGATTTTTTTTGACTCTTTATTGCATTTTACGAATGACACACTTTTCCATTAAGTCATGACTTATGGGATCGTTTCAATAAGATGGTCTTCCACAGCCTTGAAGTTATGATCCCTGCCCAGACTAATGATCTTTTATGTCTTTGTTCGCCCTTAGTTGGCAGGGTATGCTCAGACGTGAGTCCCTTGCTCACTTTGCCACTGGATTCAAGATAGCCTGGCTGATGAGGGTTATGAACCCAAAACCGGTCCCAGGATGCTAGTTTCCGGTCCAGGGAAGACATGGCGTGGTAGTTTGGGCTGGACTGTTTCCATGAGGCACAGGGTCAGACTGATTTGCATATGGCCATGTCTGAACTGGGGTGGCGGAGTGAGCTAAAGAATGGTGATGGACTAAACCCAGATCAGTTGACTGGGAGTGAGTGTTTGATTTGCTCAAACGCTCCGTCCATCATCCCCTTTGGTATTTCTTTGTTCGCCATAAGTTGGCAGGGTATGCTCAGACGTGAGTCCCTTGCTCACTTTGCCACTGGATTCAAGATAGCCTGGTTGATGAGGGTTATGAACCCGAAACCGGTCCCAGGAGGCTTGTTTCCGTTCCAGGGAAGACATGGCTTGGCAGTTCGGGCTGGACTTTTCCCAGGAGGCACAGGGTCAGACTGATTTGCATATGGCCATGTCTGAACTGGGGTGGTGGAGTGAGCTAAAGAATGGTGATGGATTAAACCCGAATCAGTTGACTGGGGGTGAGTGTTTGATTCGCTCAAACGCTCCGTCCATCATCCCCTTTGGTATTTCTTTGAGAAATAAGGCATGTGCAGGGCTGAGGTTGATGAACACTCACTATTTGAATACAAGGCAGTAAAGTCTGAGCATTGCAGACCAAAAGTGGGCCATCTAACAACGTGGAGGACAACTCATTTTATTTGGTGGGGTGGAGTCAGGGATGGGTAGAAGGATTGACTATGGGCGGTATTGCGCTTGTGTTAATTGTAATGTTTCATTTATATCAAAGAAATAAGACAGATTCATTTTCTAGTATATACATATTAGGTTCATTTGCCCTCCCCAGGGGCGGGAGAAACAGGATGGGGGAGCTCTCGTAATACTTGAAATGCTGAGCACAAGAATGGAGAGACATCAAGAGGAGAAGCTAATTATTATGCGGGTTAGAATTGTCATTCTTCAATTGCCTCAAATTATCTGTACTTACTTGTAATGAGCTGCCAGGGTTCTTGCCCCAGACTGCCATTCACAAAGAGCAGGGGGCAAATGGACACCTGAACTGCTTGTATCTTTCCTTGCAAAGTTGCACACTTCATGGCCATTTCGTTAAAGAATACCTTTGCCCATAATGCATTGCACACCTCGCTACAGTTGGACTAAATGATGTTCTTAGCTGTACTTCAGACAATGGCAGTAATTGGTAGGGTCAATGGTTTTGTAAATGTGAACCTTTTTTGGAGCGGCCATGTCTCAAGTTGGGAAAGTTTCAAATGAATAAAATGTCTTGATCCAACTAGCAACTTTGAAGATTTTCAGAATGATTGAATGGAAGGCCTTCAGTTTAGAGATGTAGTAGCTTGGTACACAACTAGTAACTTGAATACCATTCTGAACACAGCCATTTAGTTTCCTTCATTTGGGGTGGAACATGCATTACTTTAAGGATCATCAAATATGGTTCTTTTTTCAGAGCTATTCAATGGTTAAATCCTCTCAGTTTTCACACTCTGGCCTGCAACACATTGGGGGAAAGCAGTATCCAAGTTTACTACTTCCAATGTGCTCTACACCAGCATAACTTGATCCCAGTGATCTTTTAAAGACACTCTTGTAATTCCATCTCAGAAAAATACATAGAAAAGTTATGCCTAGCATATAAACACATGGAAAGATGGCAATACCCATTTTGGGCTCTGGCAGGCCTACCCAGAATATTACCTGCACATTGAGTTGTATATTAGAAGATTCAGAGCAAACAATGGCGGCATCCATGTGACTGGACAGTATCTAAAACCAGTAAAACACTGTCCTACAATCCGATTGGCCTTATTTTCAGGTGCGATAGTGGCACAATGTTTCTGACAGACACTGTTCTCCTAGAAAACGAATATTCGACTGCTCTGCATCCAGTGTGTTTCAGTCGGGTGCCCAACATTCTCATAGCATAACACAGGATTTGCTAATGCAGAGAAATAGGTCTTATGGTTACTGTGACTGATCCTACAATAGTGGAATAGTTAACAAGGTCGCTTTAAAAACTGCCCCGATGCCTAAGGACGCTAAACCGGTTTATTTAGGAAAATGTGCTGTGAACTGCATTGTGCACTGCGTGGGTCTCATGAGGGACTGGGTGATGCCAAAGCCGCCCAGAAAATGCCATGAGGAGCATATGCATTTTATTTGACTATATTATGAAGCCCCCTTTAAAATGCTTGTGAAATTAATTACTTTTTAATCATCTTTTCTGGAAATCTGTTTTAAGTATATCATTTCGCAGTGCATACATATATACAACTGTATTTTAAATGATTATTGTGCTATTTAGTGACGTTGGTGCTTTGCACAGAATCTTAAAGTTAAAATGCGGCTACTTACTCCACATGGCTCATTCGTCTGTGCTGGTTTGGGCTCCATGTCCTGCCTCTGCTGGTTATGCTTCAGCTGGTTCAGAGATGGCTTCATCTGTGCTGCTCCAATCGTCTTACTTGCCCACTCATCTACCAGCTTGTGAAGGTCGTCTGTAAACATCCCCTTCTTGTTGTTGCTGTTATTGGTTTGGGCCTGGGGTTGGAGACCTGGCAGCAGTGGTGGTGGAGCAGGGTCTGTGCCGGTTGGAAGGCTGTTTGTTGATGATCCTATGGTATTGCAGAATAGACGTCAGGTAGGCCAAGATCTAAATACATCAGGCAGCTGGACAATGCAATTACATCAAAACTTTGACTTTGTACAAGTAAGCAATTTATGCAGCTGCATAGGACATAAACTATAATATTTAGTACTTTAAACTGAATTCCAGTCTTTTTTTTTTAACGCTCACACTCCATTGCAGGCATATCTCGGAACACATTTATTATTGCAAATCCACTCAAGTTAATGCTCACAGCTAGCATCAGTCTTGCCCAATTATTAAGTTTTCAACTATAGTTAATTTACTTTTTGTAATCCTTACATGGTTCATTTTGTTCTAACTTTTGTGTCAATCTGACTATCTCCGCTAATTCCCTATACTCAGTTCTAAAAACAAACACTTTCTTTAATGTCATATACTTTTTTAAGCTGTCTTTTTATGGTGGATTTCTGTTCTCTACTTTCACTCCCTCAGAATTATTTTGAAGCGGTGGTGTTATAATAGTTCTGCTTGAAGTGTTCTATTAAGTCCAAACATGGGATTCCACCTAATGGCTGTTGGCTGGCTCGCAAAGTAAGCAGGTGAGGCATCCGCTTTCGTTCCAGGACTGACCGCCAAAAAATCATTGCTAACCTCTGACAGCTCCAAGTATGGTGTCAACTTTAAAGTACTCCAGGAAACTTTGTGCTGCCTCAAATGTGTAAGGTTGAAGGTTAACCTTCTCTTGGAACATACAACTACCTTTCAGGAGGCACGTGGGGTCCGCAATAGCCACTCAGGTCACCTTGTATTTTTTCAAAAGAGCTTCAAAATCGTAAATTAGAATAAAGAATAATTCACGTGACAGATAGTATGAAGCAGTGGTTAAACAAATTTATCTTTTCACACTGAAATAGCTCATAATTGTCCATTAGTAGTGCTCAACTGTTAATGTTACGAAATAAGGCGATTGTTAAATTTAACACTATCTAGAGGTTGTGCACCTGCGATGACATGAATTAATTTGTCCAACAATAGCAACAAAAAAACAATACAAGAGGTCAGCGGTCTCATCAAAACGCGTAAGTGAAGAGATGAGAAAAAAACAATTCTCAGTTAAGCAATACTAACTCCGAATTAAATTCCACATGCTGATAATGATTCCTGTTCATTTGCAGCAGAACATTGTGCTGCCTGCATCATCATTCCAAGTCTTTACAGAAGACTTTCAAGTATTTAAAGAAGGCTTTGCCGTTTCCAGAAAACCAGGAATAACGGCAATCAATTTATTTGCAATACCATTTGTCAGAATGCAATGACATATATATGTCCACTGAGACCGCCTCGGGTAAATTTCAGTGGGTGCTTACTTGGAAGCAGTAGGATAACGAAAAGATACAAACGAAATAGTCTTGAGGCATTGTCTGCAAACAAAACCTAAAATTCTGGATTTCACCAGTTTAGATAGCTAATTAGCATTCAATCCCACCCTGCCATGCACTTCACATGACATAGTTCACATCACTGGTAACATCCACGTCAGAGCCACATTTATATCAATGATGACAAATGATGCAGCTCATGGAAACTCCAAAACACAGAAAGAAGAATTTAGGGCTCTCCCTAACAGGCAGGGGGTGTGGCCTTCAACATTGCACTTGGAAGGAATGACAAGATGCTGACAGATGCATTTTCCTCTGGGCGTGCGATCTCACCTTTGTGGTGGTCCTTCATAGATGGTGAAGAGGTGCAGAGCCTGTACGCTCCTTTGACCACTGAGCGCACGGATGGCCATCGAGCCAGGACCAGCCCTTAGGGTCTGAACCCTTACTTCTAGACACTATGGACATAAACATGGCCTTCAGAACAGATTAGTGGGTGTAGGGTGAGGAAGTGGCCTCCGCTCAGGCCCTCAGCCATACCAGGGTGCTGTGGGTGCATGTTCCAACTCTCCCACAGAGTCTGCTAGGCCTCTTCTCTATTAATGTCCAGAAGGATCTGGCCCAGACTACAGGGCACCTGCTTCAACCATATCCAGAATGCACTGGACCACTGCTTTTTCCTCTAGAGCCCACTGAGTTGCAGTGGTGGCTGGTGACTTTTGAAAGTAGTGGGCGTAAAAGTTGGGGATGAGTAACATCACAAGCAAGCAAAGCGAGCGAGCCAGATGGAAAAGAGGGAAATTCAGGTTGGTCTCAGTAAAAACATTTTTTTTTTTTTTTTTTTTTTTTTTTTTTTAAAGAGTGCCATTTTAATACAAACCTATTTTACATGCAATTTAACCTGGGGTCAAGAATTTTTAAAAGCTCTACTAACTGCTTCCTTAAATTGACCTACTTGCGAGTACAATTGTACCTTTTATAATTTGGGCTAGCACACATTCCACTCCATGAGAAGCATCACAAAAAACGCAATCTACATCACTAAGCACAGCCAAGTGTCATGTGAAATGAGGAATTATGCAGGGAATAGCTCTCTACAACACAGAGAGATTGGCATTTTATTAATTTGATTTGTAATAGAACTGATTTGTACCTCCCTTCCCCCAGGTTAACTGGTGCTGTCACCACCGGTTTTTGTTTATCAGACTCGTGGGCAATGTATGCACATTCAGCGCATCTGAGCATGTTATGGACATGAGGTAGTGGCTACACACATGATCCACCCCAGTGCACCTGAACATGTTCTTGACATGAGGCTGCTGTGGCAAATGGTCTACTCCAAGTTCATCTGAGCCTGTCATGGACTTGGGTGCAGGACGGCAAACCAGATTCAGCCAGCAGCCTCACGGGACACTTTACACCAGCCTCCGATCCCGGGAAGTCTCCATGGTCGGGCAGCTTGGTCCATGTGCCAGCCCGAGTCACGGCGCTATTAGCGCCAGTGATCCCAGACTAAACATGCTTATCTCCTTTCTGGGGCGCGTGCTCTGTAAGAGACTTAGGACAGAAATAAGGAGTTCATATTTTAAAGCATTAAATTCTAATAATGATATTTTAGTGCAAAAGAGGTATCTTACTCTCCGCTGCACACAACTGAAACATGTGCATTTGAAAACATTGGGAGTTGTGCAGGTCTGAAAAAACACACAAGAATGGCTTATTCCAGGCCTCACCATTCTTTTCCTTTGCAGTTTTATATAACGAAGGTATTGGAGCGCTTTACAAGAGCACTAGTTACATTACACAAGGTCACATTCATATTTTGTGACGAGATTAAGTAATTTGCCAAGAATCACAAGATAGTTGGCCAACGCCGAGACTTGAACCTGGTTCCTCAGTTGCTCTGGCAGTAATAACTAACACTTCCCACTTCTCCCCAACATATAAATATGAATGAATATGAAAAAAAGAAAGACTGATCATAAAATCATGAGCTTTCTTGGGCAAAGACGAGCGTGAGCACAAATTATTGAGCAATTGATCTAAACAAATGGGTTATACTATCCCAGTGTTTCTTTTTTAATTGCGAGTCGGGTCTAGGAGGGCTTGACTCTTGCTACCACAAGCAGTATATTATTGATGAAGTGTCTCTGAAATGCTTGAACCGGTGCAGTTGTGACCCGTATATACTTTTACATGGAGGATAATTGTGTTTATAAAAAAATGGTGCTTCGTCCTTTACTTTGCGAGGTGACATTCTGGTGGTATTGCTACACATTCTATGTTATTTTATTTATTTGTTTATATAGCGCCAGAATAGACGCTTGGAGGGGTATCTCTGCGCTGCAGACATGTTACAGAAACTGAGGGACTAGCACATGATCAGAGACAGAAAAGGAAGGTCTTAAGCTGCTTCCTGAATTGGAGGTGGTCAAGGCATTGTCTCAAGTACAAGGGGAGCTGGTTCCAGTGAAGAGGGCCTAGATGGGAGAAGACCTTTCCACCCCATCTGGCCTTCCTAACCCGGGGGACCACGAGGAGGGATGTGGTGCTGGAACAGAGTGGTCTAGATGGAATGTATGGCGTACATTTCTCGGCCAGATAGGCGAGCCGAGATGGTTTAAAACTGTGTACCGTGCAGCAAACTTTAAACTTAATCCGCTCATGTACTGGGAGCCAGTGTAGCTGAAGTAGGAGACGACGAGAGGCAGTCCGGGGAGGTGCATTCAGGACCAATCGTGCCACAGTGTTCTGGACTACCTGCAACCTGCAGAGCGAGGACTCTGTGGCCGAGGCCAAGAGGCCATTGCAGTAGTCCAGATGGCTCAGTATAAGGGCCTGCGTCAAAGTCATCCGAGTGGAATCGGGGAGCAGGGGAAAGACTCGACGTAGTAGAACCAGCATGTGGATGCAGGAGCCAGCTATCAGAGCAGCGTGCTCTTTCATAGTAAGCCCCTGGTCTAGGTGTATGCCAAGGTTCTTGACAGTGGACTTGGGAACAGGGGGGGGGGGACCAGGTCCGTCGGCCACCTCTGAACCTCTGTTATAACAGAGGTTCATGCTTGGGTGCTGCAGGGTACACCTCTGATGTTGAAAACGAAGTCAAACATTCCCAAGATCCACAGTTAGGTTAAGGCCTGTGACCTGTCCCACTTTCATCTCCTTTATTATTTATTTACCGAACCTACCCGTTTAGCCACCTGTCGGAAACGAATCCACACAATACTGGGTTTTTCCTTTGAGAAGCTATAGAAAAACAAACCACATGTAAGTCTTATGAGACTTTGAGATGATTAAGAGCATAATATAAATGACCTCTCTTTAGTCTTTGGATCTGATGAGATACTGACCGATTGGCCATCTCTGCCGCATTACACTGCTCCGCCCCCACAAGTACCACTGGCCAACCCCTGGCACCTCCATGGGCCCAGTAGACTTTACATATGTCATTTTTTGAAAATTATGTACTGTGGACTCCACTAAGAGTAGGCTGCTGGGCAACAACCTTACACCCCCTGAGGAGAACCCGCCCCTGCTGACCCTGCCCTTTGCTAGGCCAAGCGCACACTGGATACAGGGCTTAGCCACTGTCCTGACCCTGTTATCAGCACACTGGCCCCAGAGCAGCGTAACTGATATTAATGGTAATCTTGGATCTAAAAATAAGGTAATCATACATTTTTCTGCGAAATAGGATCTATTAATATCTGCATATATTTTACATCAGTGGTCTCCAACCATTTCTGTTGTGAGAGCTACTTCTGTTTACTGAAAATCACTGTGAGCTACTGAAGGCTAAGCAACTCATACAAAGTTACCTGACACCCCCACACCCAGTTTCATTGATTATGCCTAATGTTCATAGTGGTAAAGACTATGGTTTGAACAAAATACTTTGACTAAGGGCACTATGGCAGGGCTGCCATATGAGTGAGTTGTGATACAATCTTGGGGGAATATCTCTTGGATGAGTATGCTGAAGTTTAATAATACCACACTTGGGATCCAAGGGAGTAACTCCCACCAGAGAACGTATCGCTCCCTATCTGAATGTGCCAACTTACAAAAGATACGTTCTGCTAAAACAGGGGTTGTGTACTAGGTGCAAAGGTAAAGAATCCTTTTTAAGGACAAGATCCTCACTCACCCAAGGGCGACATGCTTCATCAATGGGCTCCGTTCGCACATCTGGGCCGCAAGCTCCCAGATGTGGGCTACGACTCTCCACCTAATGTAGTGGGTAGAGAGGAGCTGAGGTGCTTTCAGACAAGGGGATGCCACGAAGTGGTATAGGTGAATGAGGGGCATAGTGCAGTGAAAGATGTGCGTGATAGGTTAAAGCTATCTCAAGGGCTCAATTTATTTATTCAGTACAGAACATTATGCCAGATAGTACAGAGGCTCTAACACAATGAAATATATCTCATTCTCAAAATGGATATATTTGTTTAAATACAGCTCTTAAGGCATTAGTGCAGCAATGGCACACTGATTGACCACCCCAGACAAACTAAGTTCTCTACCTGAAATAAGGCAGTCTTCATTAAATGAAATTAAGGATGAATGTATGAAAGCGAGTGTCAGCATTAGCTTCAACAGCAGTATCAAAGTACATTTGTTCAATTTAAAGGTACTAAAGTCAATGATCAACGATCAACAAATAAGTTAAGTGCACACTATATAAATCCACCTGCCAAAGAAGACTCATCACCTGCAGAAGTGCCCTTCTTGGAAGGTGATCTACTTCAAGCCAAATAACCTGAACAAACAAATTAGTGTAATAAACTACATTGATATTATTTTGGCAGGGAGGCAAGTTCCACCTATTTGTGGCTAGAGTATGCAGTGATCTTAATACAAATGACCAGAAACAGAAAAAGACAGCTAAATCACAGGAGCTGACTTTTACCATGCTTAATGACAAAAATAAAGAGAAAACTTCATAAATCCCTCAGTGGAATTAAATATAGCTCCTAAAAAGACTAACTACAGTTATGTAGAAGTATTGAGGTGTTTGAATCACAAACGACCCAATCAAAACATTCAAAGTAAGGAAAAAGTATGAACCCTAGCTACACCATTTGACCCCAAATCCCCGGGAGACTATTTCACCTATTGACTAGAACACTGTGTAAATCACAGAGATTTGAAGGGTATATGGAATCGGAAGTTAATGTTATGTTGACCCGACTTGTATAGCGCAACAGCTGCCTCAGCAAAGAGGCATCCCGGCGCTGACAGCAGCAAGACATAGAAGCTAAGGCCTAAGCCAGGGGGAAGAGATAGGTTTTAATGTCCTTCCGAAACATCAGATAGTTGTCCAGACAGCAGATCTGGGAGGGAATTCCAGAGTTTGGCCGCTAGGTTACGAAATGACCATCCACCGGCACGTGTACATTTCACCCGAGGTACGGTAACCAGGCATTGCCCCAAGGAGCGCAGATGACGCAAGGGTGTATAAGGCACTAACAGATTGCCCAAAATACCCGGGGAGGAGTGCTTCAGAATTTTAAAGGCCAAGCAAAGGGTCTTGAATTTGATAGCTCATGCTATCAGTGATAAAATGTTTTTTTTTTTTTTTAATAGTGGCTGTCCAAGAATGAAAACTCAGAGCATTTTTTGGGGGGACAAAGTGAACGGAACCTTGCTCAGACCTCATTATGGTGCATATTAATGTGAGGTTGGGTGCCCTAAATGCCTACACACCTCCTGCGTCTACAAACCCACATCCCTCTCTTTTGAATGGTGGACCTGGCGACTGTTTGTGAACGGCAAATGAGGATATGAATTGCTTCTTAAACTGGGCAAACCAGGTGGCTGCAGACCTAGTATTTCCTCATAGAGATTCCTTTGCATAATGGGTTATTAGGGTTTTGAAACCAGTGCCCAACCCGTACTCATCCATCTAATGTCTAAAACAGTCAGAATCTCTCTGGTTCCAGCTGATCCAGTTGGGTCAGTCTTAAGCATGGCAAAAGGTCGACCCTAGATCAATTAAAAAAGTATGGTAGTATCCGGTAGTGACAGCACCACTAGTATTTTAGATCTACAAATCAGTACACAAGTATTGTAAATAGAGATGTGGGGTGGGCAGCACATATATCACCATTTAGTCAAGGCCCAGGTGGGAGCACATGGCCTAATTTGCCTTTTTAGTGCTAACTTAGAAAGAGAAAGTGAGCACCAAGTCGAAAACTTTGATAAAAATTATATTTTCTGCTTGTGGCATGTAGGAGTCTGGGAAAGACTAATAGAAGAGAATTTTGTTGATTGCATTCCCTCTTATTATCGAATTTGTCTTTGGGAGATATGGAGTTTACTCAAAACACCGCCATTTGGGGGTAGCTGCAGTTTCTGTAGTGGCTGCTAAATCAGCTGTGAAAAGGCAGAGGAGTAATGCAACTTGAGGTGGTCCCCCTGCAAAGTAAATGGTGGGGCCACATCACCGGACTCACTCATGAGCTCTCAGGCCAGGGTACTGTGCGGAGGGTCTCATCCCTGGAGATCGGTAGCCCCCCCCACCCGCACTGTAGGGGATGCGGTTGCCTGTGCCACGCCACTGTGAAAAGGAAGGGCTGCCTAACTATTAATTAGTTAGAAGGTCTGAATTCATTCTCCTATCAAAGATAATTAAGTAAGAAAAACAATCCACCATGTTTAACAACGATTTAAAGCAGCAATACAATAATTATTTTAACAAGCAGTTTTGATTAAACCTCACCCCCTCACACATAGTGATCTTGATAACTAATGGAATGTGGATCAGGACTTATTTAGGAGATTTGGCTCTTTTCCGTTCCAAACCCTGCAACAGACAAGTTTGGGAGTGAACTACTAAACACATTTGTGCACTAACTAGCCACTTTCAGACACCCCACTCTAATTTTTCCACATCTCACTCACATTTCACAATACAGAATGGGCGGTTATCTGTACGGTAATATTCATCCCTGAAAGCAACTTTTGTCCTCAGGAGTTTGCCATGACAAAGGCTTCCACACAGACACAGATGGCATGTGATGTGGGTGGTGCAAGTGGCTTCCAAGAGAGGAGGCATATGAGGTGGAACCCCACAGGCACCGGTATGTTGGAGAAATGGAAGATACTTCAATGAAGATGTTAGGACCTTATGGAAACAGGACACTCCACTAGGGCCAAGTACTAGACAATAGTCCCCAATTAATTATCAACTCGCTGATAGGAGAGGAGCCCAACTCTAAACTTGCTTTCTACAAGCCCTGTCCTAGAAAATATTTCAACCAAAAGAAGAGCGATACCAAAAAGATTGTTGATGGGGCTGTGCAAATCTTTAAAGTGAATTTGATGACTGAGAGCAATCTCCAAACAATCAGAGGTATGAGAAATCAATATAATCATGAGGATTGGGCAGCTAAGTGCACCAATAAAAAAAAAGGACTGGGGAGACTTGCATGCCATTTGTATATAGATACACTTAGCACAAAGTTATAGGGGGAGAGGTAACAGTGTCACTGTCTGTCTGGGAGTAGTATATCACTTCATTATAATGTACACCAAAGTTCAGTAATGTACAGCAGACTGCTCAATTACTGAGGTTCTAGCAAACTACTCACTGGAGAATAACAGCCCAAATTATGCGAAGAAAAACCAGAGGGGACAAGCATGCTCAATCTATACAAAGTGATGCACCCTATTGGGCAGGGTGGTTCCTCCTCCATCATGCTGGTTATTTCCTCTCAATACTTCCATGCTCCTGGAAGGATCAATCCTCTACCCCCCTACAAAAAAGGGGTCACTCTAGGAATTAACCCCCTGACCGCTGCGCAAATTCCGTAGCGGTGCTGGGGAATTAATTAGTGGCGGGGTTCGGACGGCCCCCAGCCGTCCTCCGCACACGCCCACGGTGACGTCGGTGACGTCGGACTGCTGGGGGCCGTCCGATGCATGCAAGGGGTTAAACTCAGAACAAAGATTATCGAATGATTGTAGGCCACGGACAAAAATGGGCTCCCATTGTATCAAATGGGCTTTAAAACGGAAAGTGGGACCATGAATAACATCTTTGCACTTTCCATGCTGGTGGACTATCAGGTTTATCACCTGAGCCGACAACATATATGCCTGTTTCATAGACTTCAAAACAGCTTAGATGCCATATCAGGTTCAGGGGAAAGCTAAACTCATTTAGAATTCCAATATTATTGTGGAAAGCAGCATAGACGCAATAAAGTGATCCCTGGGCGCAAGTTATGCTTGGAGACAACGCATCCCTCTCGTAAAATAAGCTGGAAGCTGGAGGTCTGTTTTGCGAATATGAATGAGAACATCTTGCACACATGCTGCTGTCGGGTTTTTCTGGCGGAAAGATATTCGTAAAACCCTCTTGTAATTATGGACTATTTGCACTCGCCAAGAGGCTGTTCTGAATTGTCTTAGCAGACCCAGCATGCAATTAACTAGCGTTTTTGCCAGGTTTATGAAATTGGCTCAAAATAAACTGGTGGCCCGAGCGATATGTTACCGTTGATTAATATTGGTTTAATTTCTGTAATTAAAGAGTGGGTTTCTCATATCCACCAGGCATTTGAGAATACAGTCTGCTCTTGCTTTGTTTTTATTTTTAACTCATTATAAAATGTAATGCATGAATAAAATGTTCCTTATTTATGATTTTTTTTTTGATCGTGTTATAGAACATTTTTATTAAGATAATAAAGAATTCATAAATTCATGAAGCTCACACCGTGCCCAAATATTTTTCCACTGTAGCATGCATATTCCGTGCATAGTAATATCCGAGTTTCCCTTATATGTTGTGTTTTTACTTTCAGTTCTGGTTCTGTACACTGTTCCTGCAGTACTCACTGCCTGCTGTTGGTATAAGGTTTAATTTCACTAATTGTAGCCTGGTTCGTTCTCAATGCAACCAGCAGTGCCTACTAGCACTATTTTAGGTCTTGCATTTGAGACGGCTTTAGCTGTATCGCCACATTACGATTTTTGAAGAAATTCACATGCAATACAGACAGAGGGCTTTTGGTCAGTGGGGTTCAACCTGGGGCACAACTAGATCCAAACTTCAGATGGGCCAAGACTCCCAGCCAGGGTTGGCCCTAGCACTGGTCACGCATGTTGCAAAAGTCTTTTTTTGGAGCCCCTCCCCCATTAACCCTCTGCACTGTGTGGGTTACAGGAGTACCCATGTGAGTGCACGGTGAGCGATGCCACAGTGTGAGAGGAGGGTGACAGGGGTGACTTCAGGGTATGTGAGGTGACCATATGAATTTGGGTGCGGATGTAAGTGCACAGCGGAACCAATTAATGTATGGTTAGTGATGGGGTTGTTTGAGGGAGATTGCAGAGTGAGCAGTGAGGGGGGACAGGTGAGTGAAGTGTCCCATAAGTGCAGGGTGAGTAGTGTGCTCATGTGACTGTAGGGAGAGTTATAGGGTGAACAGCGCAAGTGCATTGTGAGCACAGAGTGATCACTGAGTGTACAGAGTGAGTGGTGCGCTCATGTGACTGCTGGGCAGGCGCCCAATGCCCACAGGGCTTCCGCACCCCCCCCATCATGTGTGTCAGCCCGTGATGAGACAACTTCCCGGGCTACACACAGACAGTTTTTGAGCTGCTGTAGGCTGGCTTGTCTGGTGTCCGTCTTATTACAGCCGCACCAGAGTACTTCACAGGTCTTTAAAATACCATTTACTTGATATTGAGGCTTTGTTATTATTTCACCCCTTCCTAGAGCCCCTGCATCTTCACTCTGCCTATTGCTGGAAGAAAATTACCCCCCATCCCCCGAATATTTTAATAGCCCCCCACGAAAATTTGGCTCTACTTGCAACTCTGCCACTGGGTAAGTAGGGAGAGAACAGTGCGAGTTCATGGTGAATGGCATAAGTGCTCTGCGGTCACTGAGTGCAAGGTGAATGGCGTGAGAGCATGGTGATCAGTGTGAGTGCATCGTGATCGCTGTGAGTGCATGGTACGTTTAAAAGTGAAGTGCGAGAATGAGGAGCGAGTTGTCTGAATGCAGTGTGCATTACCAGACACTTGAAGTAACTCAGCACGTTATTGAGGGCTGGCGTAGGGTTTCAGATATCAGTTGAACTATTGAGATTAGTGCATTATTCGGTGACAGGGTTGGACTGGTCGTAGCGGGCATCAGGCGTTTTCTTGGTGGGCCAGAAGGGTGGGGAACGTCTTTGGAACAGGGGTAGGTTTTGCAGCAGTCCTGCAATAGGGCCCCCCTGAACCAAAAGCAGCTGCAGTGTTATCTACGCACCCCTATCCCCCCCCACCCTCTGCATCCGGTCCGACTTAATTGCCAAGGTCGGTTTGCGTTACCAGTCCGGCCCTGTTCAGGGCTCAAGGGTGGGGGAAATAAATATTGTGCTCATCCTGCAACAAACTTCCAGTCTTGTGATTAGGGTTTCTAGCTCATTATATTGATGTCCCAGACATTACAAAAAGAAGCAGTCACATAAAGCCTATTTTCAGCACTTATCTGAGCATACTTGGAACAGCAAATATAAATAGAAAGCATTTTTAGGGCTGCATAAATGAGCCATGTCTGATAATTAAAGGGAACAGAGACAGAAAAGTCACATTACAAATGAATACATATGATTTTCTTCATAATCCTATTTAGTGTCAAGAGGATGCCTTTACAAGCTCTTTAAATCAAATGGCTGGTATTTTTCTTTTGTCAACCCCACTTTATATTTCTTTTCATGAAATGTATTCTCATACACAATGGCAGTAAAAGTAAAACCCAAAAGTAAGGTATAGCCAGAGTGGGGGCCCAGTGGGTACTGGAACCAGAAAAAAACGAAGCCTTGGTAAGCAGTTTACAAAGGTATGTAAATATGCAAATAGTTATTCAAATACCTGCGAAAATCTCAGGCGTGCTGGAGGCAAGACTCCAGACCAGACACTGCCCAGCCGAGCCCACAGCAGCTGGTGAGGGAAAGGGGGTCTGAAGCCCTTTCAGCCCTAAGGGTGTTGCGTGCCTGGGTTCAACCATTAGTCTGTTAAATTTGAATTCACATTTTGCTTCAGTGCATAATGGCATACACAATGGAGTCCATATTACCCGTTGACTTACTCCAAATTGAGTGACTGCACAAAGTCTGGGCACATTTAAGACAGTCCTAAAAATTGTTCCTGTGTCTTCAGTGACAAAGCTGGTTTAAAGTGTGTTTTTCAACATTATTTATTTTTTAAATATATTAACCTTAGATACTAGGTATTGATGTTGCCTACTTCTTAGGTGCTAAATTAGAAGATAATTTATTTTCCATCTGCTATTTTATGGTTTTTGTTGTAAAACGTTTAAGTGGCTTTGTAAAGGTGCGGCTCCTAGAAATTAGGAGTACTTGGTTAGGTTGTGATTTATTCTGGTCTCTTCAGAGACCGTAATAATACATTTCATGGCTCATCTGAAAGGCTTTTTAGTTGAAAAACAGAACTAGCAACAACCCATATGAATGAATTTTTTTTTAAAATTAATTTTGTATTAAAACAATTGATAGCTACATTTAGATGGTGGTACAAAAGTGGGTGGTGATGGACGGAGCATCTGAACCAATCAAACACTCACACCCAGTCAACAGATCTGGGTTTAATCCATCACCGTTCTTTAGCCCACTCTGCCACCCCAGTTCAGACATGGCCATATGCAAATCAGTCTGACCCTGTGCCTCATGGGAACAGTCCAGCCCGAACTGCCAGGCCATGCCTTCCCTGGAACGGAAACAAGCTTCCGAGGACCGGTTTCTGGCATTTCAGCCATCTTCAGCCCGGCTTGCAAAGTGGCAAAGTGGCAAAGTGAGCAAGGGACTCACGTCTGAGCATACCCTGCCAAATTATGGTGAACAAAATGGTACAAAAGGGGGTGGTGATGGACGGAGCATCTGAACCAATCAAACACTCACACCCAGTCAACAGATCCAAGTGGCTGCACAGTGAGGCTTGCGAGGCTTCAAACTGCTTCGTCATACTTGGCACCAGCTCAGCTGCAGAACCCACGAGTCAGAGGGCCACAGAGTCCTTTGAGTAGTACCACAGTTCTTCTGATGGAGATTTGGTGTAAGTCTAGAAGTGTCTGATTTGATGGGGCCAGAGTCCCAGTCCTTATACACAAATGGACCGTTGATGTGAGGAAAACTTCAAAGATTGGTTTTGAAGTGCACCAGTATCCCTTTCAATTTCAGCCCTCACTCCAGACTGCCAGTGGGGGTTATCAGTCCTTTGTATGGGTCAGGCCACTGCACTTTAAAAGGTAAGGGTGAGTCCTTTCCTCCCATCTGCCTAGGAAGACCCATCGGGATGCAGGTGGGTGCTAAATCACACCCAGACCTTTCCTATGTCGGTGGTTGTCTAGAAGGAATGCTGGAAGGGATCTGTTACCTAGCGCAGATGTGTATTAGAGACAGACTGTAAGGCACACAGAGCAGTATGAGCAAAGAAATGTCCACCTTCTAAAAGTGGCATTTCTAAAATAGAAATGTTAGATCCAACTTTAACAGTAAAGAGCGTTCATCATTACCATTCCAAAGATAGGAAACATGAACAAGCTACTCCTTTCTTATCAGGAATTACAGCTTAGAGGTATTTTAAGGAATTGCAAATTCTAGCCCAGAGCAATAACAATTAATTTAGCTGTTTATTACTACCAGGGCATGTACAACATTGATGTACATGTCCTGCCTTTTACCTATATAGCACCCTGCCCTTGGAGTTACCAAGGGATTTCCTTAGGGGTGACATATGTAATAAAAGGGGAGTTTAAGGCTTGGCAAGTAGTTTGAAATGCAAAGTGGAAGTGGCAGTAAACGGCACACACACACAGGCACTGTAGTGCCAGGCCTGAGGCATGGTTAAGGGGATACATATGTGGGTGACACAATCAGTGCTGCAGGTCCACTAGTAGCATTTAATTTATAGGCCCTGGGCACAAGTAGTGCACGCTACTTGGGACTTATAACCAAATTAAATACACCAATTGGGTATGAGCCAATGTTACCATGTTTAGGAGAGAGAACACAAACACTATAGCACCGATTAGCAGTGGTAAAGTGTGCAGAGTCCTAAAGCCAGTAAAAATGAGTACAGACAAATGTAGGGAGGTAGGCAAAAGGTGGGGGGAAAACCACTCTAGGACTGTCCGGTCTAACACTTACTCACAGAAAGTCTACAGAAATTAAACGTTGCAATTGTTAGAACAACAAGCATCCCTAAACTCACTCTGAAGTGGGGAACATCAGTAAATACAATGGCTTCCTCCAAAACCTGACTGATGGTTTATATAAGACCTCAATGCTAAGATCTGGAAAATAACATTTTGGGGAAGATGTAAGCAACTAGGATATTGCCGTTCCGTAATACCTCAGTACACCCTGACCAAAACAAGTTTATCCTTGGGAGGACTGCACTGCTTAAATTGAAGAGACTACTATATCTGATCGCGACACTTCCCAAGGCTGATTCTGGGATGTCAGCTGACTCTTAGATGGCATTATTTGTAGCACATGCTACAACACTAAAATTGCTCCGAATTCATAGGATCGACTTGCTAACTTTATACAGGACTGACCTCTAGGCCGGGGGCATGCCAGTATGGATGCTCAACAGTGGTGCCCACTCTCACCGTTTGGATTGCATTTGATGATGGAATCCTTGGACTGTTGGATTTATTAAGGGAAAGTTGTTTGGGTGGTCATGGTGGCTTGTGTGTAACATGACCTCGCATGGTGTGCTGACATGGTTCTCTTATCTTTTAGGGATCCCATGATGGACCCCAAGACCACTAATGTCTTTGGTTTCTTTTCAGGATCGAAGGTTAGTCAGGGAACTTCTGCCTGTATCCATTAAAGCCGCAATAATAATCGATGCGGTCACCGATTTGATGTGAACTACTAAAATGGGCTTTATGTATTTAGGAATACAAATATACCTACTAAGAATGGTATATTCGAGGGAAAACTGAGCAGATTACCATCCTAAAAAGCCCTGTAGCGCTTGGGTGTATGTTCTCATTGTCGATCATGTGATGGATGGCTCTTTTAAAAAAAGTATTATGTTACATTAACTGCTGTATTACTTTTAAGTTACCCACCACTGGTTGTGCACTCACAAAAATAACGTAATCTTAATTATAGCAATAATTAGTCATAGAGTTATTTGAAATATAGCCCTTACTATGGGAGTTGTTAAGGGGAAAGAGCATATGTTGAGGAGCATTAGAGAATGTGCAGCTGTCGCTAGTGGAAGGAGGATTGGGGCATCCAAATTTGAGTCATACTATATTGCACCGGCCTCTAAATGACTGGCGATGGACGATACTGAGGAGGCTAGGTTTTTGCAAACCGACATGAGACACTGTTTGAAGCACTGTCTGGCTTTGATGGCATACAAATCTAGGCTGCTGCTATTGTGTCTCCTCATGTTCTTTACTTCTGTGATTCACACAGTAAAGTATTGCATGGTTGAGGACAGGCATGAGGCAAATGGGCAATGTATGAAGAGGCTGGTGTCTTTCATACGTTCAAGATGACAAATGGACTGAAGATTTTCACAGCAGCGTGGTAGAGGGAGACAGGTAAAAACACTGAAACAGAGTCTGCAATAATGTTCTTCAAATTGAGAAATTCTGCGCCCACAAACCACACCGAGCTCAAATGAGAGCTGCAATGGTGGTTATATCGGTATGTATGAGATAAATAGAAGGGAGTTCTGGAGAGAAGATGTTTTCCTCGTATTGAACGTCTCTATTGCTCTGTTTTTCTCACAGGCATTACTTAATTCGTGAAGACCTATGCCGTATAAAACGAAGTCACTTTAAAATCTGTGAGATGCGAGTTTTATGGTAGTTTACATTTGATTAAATCATTTCTCTTGAATGCAATTAGGGCTCCCGGTTTTATGATTTTCTTTTACATTTCCTTCTGTATTCAACTATAATTATGCTTTTCAAATTTTGTCTCTATCTAAATTTATTTTGGGCTATGGGAAAGAATGAAGCTGAAACTAGTACATTTCCAGATTTACTTAATAAATGTACAATTATACTTTAATGTCTCAGATTACAATGATTTTATGGAAAATAAAATCTCGGATGTACCCATTTCTTACGCAATCATTTAGGTTTTGGGCGCCCACATGTGCCTCAGAGGCAAGGTCTCAAATTGGTTTGCTTGTTTTCTGACTAACCACAAACTATTGGGCTGACTAGGGAGCTTATTCTCTGATCTTGTCCCTGTTGCATGTAGTGTTCCCCAAGGGTTGTTCTAGCACCCATGCTGTTCAATCAGTTACATGGAATCCATCAGAATACAGATGTAGAATGCTGCTATTACTAGTTACCAACATGCAGGTGAGACACTATTCTACGTAAAGAACTCCTCAATGAAAGATGCATGCACCGAAAAAATGCTACACAAAACTTACAAACTTACTTCCTTGAAGCCAGAGACAAATTAATTTATCCTTACACATCTCTAAATGTAACAAAGACTGACTTGCCATTATTCGCAGCCACTGTTTCACTCTATCCTACTGAAGGAAGTAAAATCGATGAGGTCATCTCATATCGAACCTGTACTAGCTAAAGGCAGAGCCACACTATAAGTACTCAAATTAGTTCCTCAGCCTAATGAGTTCTGGCACGTGGTACATGATGCGGTATTAGCCAGAAATAACCATTATGACCATTTTGGCTGGTACCCCTTCTCCCTCATATACTCAACACCTGTGAAGGCAGTTCTCCACGCAGCTAGAGGTTCAGTTCTGGCATACCAATTCACCCCGATTGGTTCTGTTTTTTTTTTTTTACTTAAGCCTTTATGTAGCTCAAGGAAACGCAACCATATTTCCCTAATGCTAAGGGATAAGAATTGGTTCTGGTTATACGGCATTTAAATTGGAGTGCACCACATACAATTGAATACACCTTTAAAACATGAATATCTTTAATTTATCCTACAGTTATCTGATCCCAATCAGAACTTAAGCATCCGTCATAATCCTGGAGAACCAAACATTTTATATTTGCTAATCGGAAACTCAAGCCTTCTCAGAGGTAGCAAGGTAAAACTCCCATATGATTTATGGGAAGAAGTGAAACTCCCTTCTATTCATACTCTACCTTATTTAATGCTACCTTTCTCTCCACCTCCTATGATTGATTGTTTTATCTTTTCCATCTCTGGAGCCTCCTTTGCTACTCCTTTCCTCTGACCTGCTCTGATCTTGCTTACTGGTTCCTTCTTGCTTTTGGTGCCTGGGTTTAGCTACACTTGTGCACTCTGCTAGCTCTCCTATCCGCTTCTCCACTCTACCCCTAAAAATTACACATACTCCAATTGAATTTCTGATTTCTCCACACTGGCTGTTCTAACTGAGGTTATACATATACTATTTACTGCTTTTCTCTCATTTTATGTAAACAGCTTCACTTTTTTTTCAAGCATATGTGCCTGCAGGGGCATCAGAGACATCTTGCTGATTTTTCACACTCCTCCACTCAAGTGCATGACTTCCCATGTAACAGACAAAGCAAAAGGTACTTAAGAGATAAAGGGGAGCAGACTATAAACACCAGCCAGCTGGAAATGAAGAAAAGCCTAATTTCAGAGACCTCTATATCTACCACTCTGCTTTCATTTTATGTTTCATAGTTCATAACACACAAGCCTGTGACAATGAACTTTTCATGAAACTTCAACTTTCAAACTTAGTTTTTTGTTAATTTTGTCTAAAAAGTGAACAAAATATATGAATGCACAACCAAATGTTCTTTAGCATATGGGAAACAGCCATTGCAACGTGGTCATAACCACGCTTGGCCATTATCACACATCCTTTACAACGAACATGTCTTTACCATGCATGTCCATTAACATGAATCATTTACCACGAATATGCCTTTCTTGAAAGCCTGTACTACGAAATCAGGAATGCGTGGTAAAGTCATGTTCGTTGTAAAGGATACGCTGTTATGCCTGCGTTGTAGTGGATGCCGAGGTGCACAGGGAGGAAAGTGCGCATACATTAGGAATGTCCACCCTGTTTCTTGGAAGCAGGAGCGGAGCGCTGTGACATGCTTTGCCTCACTGAGGTAGGATAGAATAGAGGCAATCATAGTGTCTGCCCAGTGTGAAATTTCCAAGGACGGACAGGTGTTATTCTATGCATGTGAAGTGTGTGGCCGTCCTCCAGATGTGGGTGCCCCAACCTTGGCCCCTCAGGACCAGAATCAACCATCACCCAGAGGCTGGAGCCCCACAAAAGTTTTAGGGTTCAGGGATGGGCAGGAGGCACGACTGGGGCAGGGGGCAGTTTTAGGGACCAGGGCCAGGAAAAGGGGTGGTTTAGGTTTTAGGGCTCACGGTCTAGGAAGGGTTTTAGCCTCCCAGTATTGGCAGGGGGCTGTAGCAGGGGGCGGTATTAGGGCTCAGTACCAGGAAAAGGGGAGGTTTTAGTGTTCAGGGCTAGTGGAAGCATTATAGGGTTCAGCGTTCAACACACCCCTGCTCTGCGTTACCTGTAGTATTGTGGTACTCCCCATAGATGAGGCGTAAGCAGGTATATACTTTTATTTAATTAGAGTCTAGGAGCGCCGGGAGCCGCGTCTGATCTCAGGTCGGGCTCCGCGCTACCTAAAATGGCTGCCGCTGGGTCTTGCGTCATCACGTGACGCCGACAACTAGAGCGCTAACACTACATATCTCCCTCCTTTAATGAACCAACAATTGCAAACAAAAAACAGAGTTCCAGAGTTCCACTGTAGCATTCTCAGTGTTCTCCCATCTCATAGTCTCTATATTTGGCTGGTCTTACCACAGTTCTTCCAGAGCCGGTGCATCTCACCGGGTAGCTGGAATTTCCTCAGCTTCTTCTTGACAGGTGCTGGATTCTCGTCTCCCTCCACTCATGTGGCACCCCTTCGGTGAGGCATTTCTTTGGTCCTCCTGCTGTCCCCCACTGCATTGATCCTCCCTTCTTCTTGCTGATTCTCCATCATTCACTGTTTCTTCTCTCACGGGGACTATCTCCTCAAGGGGTTCACTTTGCTGATCATTTTCCTCTTTAGTCCACTGCAAAATCTTGTTGCATTTGGACAACCTGTCCTGAGACCAAACCTTTCCATCACTTAACGCCGCCCTGCTGTAAACCTCCTGTACTTGTAAAGGTGCACTGAATTTGCTATCACCTTTTCTTCTCAACTGTGCCAGTTTGACTCGAACCCACTCTCCTCTTTCCAACCTCGTTTCTTTGGCATTGCGCCCTTTATTAAAGTGTTCCATATACACCTTCTGTGCCTTTTCTATGTTGTGATGAACCACAGCAGGGGACAACTTACTTGTGATCGTTCTTTCCTTCCAGGCCACGTTATCCTTGGTGAAAGGATCCCTACCCCTCAAGATTTTGAAGGGACTGTATCCTGTGCTGGTAGGGGTGATCCTGTATGCCCACACTTTGCTTTTCAGTTCCTTCTCCCAGTTCTTTCCAGCCCCTATTGCCGCTTGCACCGATCCCATAATGACTATTGAACCACTCAGCTAAGCCATTTCCAGCCGGATGGTACACCGACGTGTGCTTGATCCCGATCCCATTCCGAATCATGTACGTGTTCCACTTTTCTGATGTAAACTGGGGCCCGTTGTCACTCAATATAGATCGAGGAATTCCTTCTCTTAAAAACGTTGCTGTGAGAAACTCCAAAACGTTGTCCGCGTCCGCTACCTCTTGTATGTCAAGCTCCGGCCATTTAGAATACCCGTCCACTAGCACCACTACATATTTAGGAATTCCTTGGGCATCCAGCACTGGGCCCAGAATGTCTATGGACAACTCTTCCCACGGGTTGTTGGGATTTTCAAACTTACCCAGGGAGGGCTGCAACAAGCTTTGGGATTTGTCCGCATTTTGACACTGCATGCATTCTCGGACATGCCGTTCTATCGGAGTATCCATCGCTGGCCACCAGCACATTTGTTTTGTTCGAAGTTTGTTTTTTACGATGCCCAGGTGACCTTCGTGTAAGATGGCTAGTAGTTGCGGAACTAGGGACCCCGGAGGAACTACCTTGCCTCCTCTCAACAGGAAGATACCCTGATCTCCAACTGAAAGCTCCTCACGTACTTCAAAGAACTTTCTGTGCTCTGCCTTTAAGTGTCTTTTTTCCGGCCATCCCTGTAGCACAAACTTCTTCACTCTTGCCAGGTCGGCATCCTTCTCATATGCTTCTTTCCATTGCTGCCCACTTATTACTTTCTCATGGTCTTCTAGGAAAGCCACACTGATGTCCTCTTCCTCCGCTAGGGACGGTGCCTCCTCCAGGGCTGCAGCCCTGCTTAAGAAATCCGCTACCTTATTTTGTGTTCCTGGGATGTACTCCACATCATACCGGTAATCAAACAGTTTTAACGTCATCTTCGCAATTCTGGGTGTTGCACTGGCATGTCCGCTCGACGCAAGTACCTTGATCAATGGCTTGTGATCCGTCCTGAGTTTGAACCTCGTGCCCCAGATGAATTGTTGAAACTTCTCCATGGCCCAAACTGTCGCCAACATCTCTTTCCCCACCACGCTGAACTTCTGTTCCGTGGGCGACAGGGACCGGGACGCGAAGCTGATGGTGACTACTTCTCCTTCTTTTGTTTCCTGCATGAGCACTGCTCCTAACCCTCTCTCTGTGGTTAGTACGGACCTCGCCTGTTGGTCAAATCCATGTAGCGGCACTGCGGTACAGATATCCTCCTTAATCCTCTGGAGCTCACTTTGCATCTCCTCTGTCCACTCGAACGATGTTTTGTCTCTAAGGAGTTGGCGCAATTGGTGGGTCTTGGTTGCACAGTGCGGCACAAATTTGCTGTAATACTCAGCCATCCCTAGGAAGGATCGCACTTCTTCCTTGCTCCTTTGGCGTTGGCTTTCTTGCGTGTGATCCCCTGATCACTGATCTCATGTCCCAAGTATGTGACTGACGTCAGTCCAAAATGACACTTCTCCCATTCAGCAGTTAGGCCATTCCTTTCCAAGACATGCAACACCTGGAGCAGTTTTGTATCATGGTCCGCATCATCTTTGCCCATTATCAGAATATCATCCTGAAAGTACTGTACACCTTCAGTGTTCTTAAACAACTTGTACATACGTTTTTGAAACACGGCCGCTGCCGATGCCAGGCTGAATGGCATCCTCCGAAACTGGTAGCACCCGAATGGGGTTATGAATGATGTCAGCTTGCGGCACGTGTGATGTAGGGCTATTTGGTGATATGCTGATGTGAGGTCGGTGGTGGAGAACTTTTTTTACCCCTTTAGTTCTGGCCAACATTTCCTCAATCCTGGGTAGTGGGAATTTTTCAACCACAATGTTCTTATTCAGCTCTCTCAGGTCCACACATAGACGAACTTTGCCATTTGGTTTTCTCACTACTACCAGGGAAGATAGCCATTCCGCACTATTTACTGGCTCAATGATCCCATTGTCTTCCAGCCTCTGTAATTCTGCTTGTATCACTTCCCTAATTGCTAAGGGAATGTTTCTCACCTTGTGGCACACTGGCTTGGCCTCCACTCTGATCTCTATCTTGTGGGTGAATTTTCCCCACCTTGCCTCCGAATACTGATGGGAAGTCCTCCTTTAACTTGGATACGTTTAGTTGTCGCCCTGGACTAGTCATTAGAACTTGTGTGTCTCATCCAGGATTCAACTGTATGCCCAGGTCACCTCGGTCAACCCAACTCAGGACCGAAGGGCCCTTCTCAGCCACATACAACTTGCACGTCGCGCTGCGGCCCTTGAACTCAAACTTCAGGACTCGATATCCCACCATGGGGATCGACTCCCCTGTAAATGTGACTGGTCGTATGTCCGGAAGCTCCAGGTGGGGTCCTATCTGTTGTTCGAAGCTCTTTCCACACTTTCCATTGTACTATGGTATATGGGGATCCCGAATCTGCCACCATCTGTATTCGCACTCCCTCAATGGCCATGTCACATTGCGGTTTCTTGGAGCGATTACAATCTATTCCTAATATTTGTTCTTCGATGCACAACATATTATCTTCTTCCTCCACTACATCGGTACCTTCATCTGGTTCCTGCGTAACATATCTGACCGAAGAGCTTCCCATCTTGCGCCGGCTTACTTTCTCATAGTGTCCTACTATGCCTCAGAACATACATTTAGGGCAGAACGCTGTACATCTTTTATCGTGGGCTGCGTGGGACTGACTTCCGCACCTGTAACACCCATTCTTGTTGGCATTCAATGTTTTCCTCCCTGCCGCAGGTCTGGGCGTCCATCTAAACAAAGTCTTCTTATCCCCGGTCTCTGCTCTACCTTTGTTCGGAGAACCTGCTTCGGTGACTTTGTTGACCATTAGTCTCGTGGCGGTCTCTTTCTTTGCAGTTGCAGCTTCCACACATCTTTTGGACAGCTTAGCTTTCTTTACCATAGCTATGACCTCCTTCAAGGATGCATCACCATTGACCCACAGCTTGTCTTGGATTGCGGAGTTCGTGGTGTGCATGACGATTTGGTCTTTGATGAACTCGTCAGGGCTCCAAACTTGCACGTGATTGCCAGTGTCTTCAAGGCCGCCACATACTAGTCTATGGACTCCCCTACTTCTTCCTTTCTTTGTTGGAAATTGTACAGGTCAATGGACGTGCACACCGCTGGTCTATAATGGTTGTTCAGATCTTCTATCGCATGTTGAAACACATCGTCATCTGCTGCCTGTCTGGGCGCATGAACTAGATTTTGATATACTCGGATGCCTTCTGGGCCTAGGTTATGGAGCAATATCCTCCGTCTTCTCTTACTGGGGATAGCCTCACCATTTTTGTCCTCCAACGTCTCTAGGTAGTTCATGAAATATTCTCTCCAGTCCTCCCACTTCATCGTGGGGTCCCCTGGCCGGGGCAGGAAGGGAACCGGCGTGGTAAGTGAGGAGGGTTGTGCGCACATCTCTGCTCTCCTGTCAGATGCTGCTTCTTCTCCCCTGGGGCTTCCTGGTGCAGCTTGTCTGTGTTGGCGCGTGGGGCTCTGTTGGGGCACAGGTTCACCACCATACCTTGCGGTGCCTGTTCCTCCAGGTTATCGGTGTGACACTGGTGATCAGGGGTGTGGCACCTGGTGTACGTGCCCACTAGAGTATCTTGTCTCCCCCTTGGTCTGCTCTTGGCCGGGGCTCTTCACTGGCCAAAACACCACTCTGGAGCGAGGTCCTATATGCCTGGGAGGTTTCACTCTGCCCTTGCCTTGGTGATCATGCGGTTCCTTGCCACCCCCTAGGTAGGCTATCCAGTTTTGTCGCTCTGCCTGCCTTGCGTGCTCTGACCTTCTTGTTGTTGAGTCAGCTTTCCAAGAGCGTGGACTCTGTGCTGTGTCTGCGGTCTTACTCCACTGCCGCGCTCCTTTCCCTTTGTGGCTGGTTCTTCTGGCCTTCTCCTGCCTCTTGTCACCCTTCAGTGGTTCATGGGGGGAGGGGCATCGCCTGGGCGTCTGTTTGTCCGTATCCCACCCTCATCACCACTTTGTAGTATTGTGGTACCCTCCACAGATGAGGCGTAAGCAGGTTTACGGGATCAGTATATACTTTTATTTAATTAGGGTCGAGGAGCGCCGGGAGCCACGTCCGATCCCAGCTCGGGCTCTGCGCTACCTATATGGCCGCCGGTGCGTCTTGCGTCATCACGTGAGGCCGACAACTAGAGCGCTAACACTATCTGTATGGTGGGTTCCTCCAGATTTGAAAAAAAGACTGCACAATTATTTAATCACTTTTAGTGTGGCTTCAGTGAACTTTCTCATTAAATAATTCTGTTGAAAATCAGTAGTGCAAGCCCATTCACAAAGTCTATTTATCTCTGTGACCGGATCACATATGCTCTCTTGTAATATCCGTTCATTTCCTAAGGAAGTTCACCTGGCCCACAGCTACTTCCTTTTTATGTGACAGCACTGTGCCCAAAGATACTTGCGAAAGAACGACTGCATTTACATGGCAAACATTCCAGCTGCTGGAACTGGGCAATCCATGCTGATAAGACTGCTCCGACTAATGTTTTACAACGAAACAACAAGAAAGACAAGCAGGTGGATGAACCAGGCAAAAGCACCCCTGTGCGCCCCAACTGCATGCATGCAGTTATCAAGCATATGCCTTTACCACACATGCCAAATTTTTACTACTCATATGTTGTTGCCAACCATGCATTTACAATGAAATTTACGTGGTAAAGGCATGCGTGGTGGTTGCATGTGTTGTTCCGTCTTACAATCTAGCATTACAGAGCTATATGCCAATGCAGTGTGAGATCATAAGGAGATACAGCAGAGTGTATCCACACATAACAGAGGTTGTAAAATTCCTCACTCTGAAAACCAAACACCAACAATGTTGCCATTGGAAATAAAAATAATTGTATAAAAATTGGTGATGTTACTTATTGTGCAATTTCACTCTTAAAAATGAAGATATTTCCCGCAGTCAGTAAGGAGATGGTTCACTAATAACTGTGCCAACTGAAGGAGCTTCATGCACAGCTTCATCTTGCCACTTGCTCCAACACTGTAACGCAGGGGTGAGCATCCACATTTCCTAAAGAAAGACTTCAGGCCAAAACACTACACCATTTCTAATCATTACAGCACACCAATCAATATGACAGAATCTATCAAAACACCACTTTGACAGCTTGGAGATTCCTTCATTAGAATGAGTTCCTTTGGTTTTCACCTCCAGTTTTGGCAGAGGGCAAGTCATGCTGAGTAGGAACTCAGGGGCGGTGGGTGACATTTGAAAGTGGTGCGGCGCAAATTGATTAGCATACAGCACCGTAGCGAGCGAGCGCAGCGAGCGAGCCCGAACCCCAAAAGGGGGGTTTGGGGGGTAACCCCCCCCCAGAAAATTTTGAAAAAAAAGAAAAAAAATCGTGCATTTTCAAGCAAATTTGAGATAGCAGGAAGGTTAATAAAGCAATTGTGAAAGTGCAGTTATTACATTAATAGATGGCATAACGTAGGTAGCTGCTTATTCAGTATAACCACAGAGCTTCATACATTCCGTCCTATTATGCTCTGGTGCTGAATTCAGCATCCCACACACAACTGACTGAACAGTAGACAATTGCTCAACCTCAGTGAATGACATAAATGTAAAAGTTCTATAGCTCACTCACACCCTCAACCACCCAAAATATAAACTGCAAAGAGTCGGTGGAAACTCAACTGCAATACTGTAATGGTCCTTTAATCCAACAGGTACAGTCACTAAGGACAACACAGAACAAATCTATAGGTCCATAGACCCATCAAAAAACAATTGACTACTGTGGCTTTTGTCTGTGGAAAGCCCAAACTGTGAAGAAAGCCAAGCATGTACTACCGAAACATCTGTGAGGCAGAAATGGCAAATTCTAATGCTGATAACATTTACAACCCTGCTGTTTTACTATGTAACCTTTTTCGATATAGAAATGGGGTGTAGAAGATTATGGTAGTTGTAAATAGTTGAGCTTTTTTGTTAGATATATAAAAGCGATAGAAAACGGAGCAAGGTTTTCTTATATGTTTTCTAATGTGACTGTTAAATTTTCATTTACTGCTTGTGAGATCTATGTCAGAGAAAGTGAGAGAAATTAATAGGCCGAATTGAGGGGAAAGTTTTCTCCTCTACGTGTGAACTATAGTGGCACTCTCTGGCGAAGCACTGGCATTGGAGTGAGGGGCAATGTGAAGCTGTTTTTAGAAAGAAGGTCAGGTCAGGTCATTGAAGGTGGTGGGTTACTGGCGCTAAAGAAATTACCACAGTTTCAGGTTTTGATTTCGAGGGTCTCAGCAGGGCTGGCTCCCAGAAGAAGTGAAAGGGTAGAAAGGGTGGAGCGATGCCAGCTCGGAGCACTGGAAGGCGTGGATGCTCAGGGGGCATTGCCTGGCATAGGAGGACTTGACAATGTAAATTCAAGCTGTCAGCAGCCACCGCTGCGACACCCGCCAGCCCCGGGCGTCGAGGAGCACACAGTGAAGCTTCCTTTTACGTTGTTTTTAGAGCAGATGATGGTGCATGGCAATGCAGGTGTGACTGGTCGAAGCAGCGTCTGGCAGCATCAGTGCCACACAGAGGGCGACAAACTGAAGCGTGCTCTTTGTAGGATATGGTGCCTCTGCAGTACAGGAGCCAGGGCAGGTGGCTGATTCCGGCCGGCACTGCAGTGCATGTGTCAGCCCTGAAGTGGGTGGCATGGGCAGTCTGGCCTTAGCAGCTGCAGCATTAGAGGTGCCCGCGATGGAGGGCGGAGGGAGAATGCTGTGACCTGTGCAGCCGCTGCAGCAATGTGTTCACCGGAGTGTGGTGCAGCTGCTGCAGGGCAAGTGCTGCCCCGATTAAGGGGGGGGTAGAGAAGGGACTGGTCATTGCAGCCATATTAATGCAGGCATCAGTACACGTGCCATTCCTGCAGGAGGCCGCCATGGATAGTGGGATGACCTTTACAACCGCTGCAGTACAGCTTGCTGCATTAAAGGGCTGACGAAGTGTAGTGTGGCCCGTCAGCCGCTGCAGTACACGTGCCAGCATCTGAGGGGGTGTCAGGGTGTAGTGTGGCCCTTCAGCCGCTGCAGTACATGTGACAGTAGCAGTCAGGGTGTAGTGTGGCCCTCCAGCCGCCACGTGCCAGCACCAGACGGGGTGTCATTCCGCATATATATTGCAGCAGTGCAACACAAGAAGCTCTTGTGATAAATCACCTTCCCAAATGTCATGCCACTTACTCGTTATACTAAATAGCTTGAACGGCAAAGCTTTTAAGGTCAAAATTACAAAGGGGTCAGGATGGGACAGGCGCCTCTGTGCAGCAAATCAGGAGGGTTGTTAAAAGTAAAAGTACTACATCCCCACTCAGAGTATTTAACTCCTTCACACACCTTGCTATGCTGTACCAAGGGTAAACAAGCATTAGGAATGCATTAGGGCTCGGGTTTGTTTGAGTTAGAGACAATGGCATTGTAAATGGCAATGTGTTTTAGGCATGTGTTTTGGAGTGGAAGCATGTGGTGTGTGTTGGAGATATGCGTGTTGGATTGTAATGTTATCAATGGTGGCATGCTGCACTTTAACGTATTATCTTTAAAAGGTAAAGTGCAGCATAGTGCGATAGGTACAATATTAATTGGTGTGTGCATTGATGGGTGGCCTTCTAATGTAATTAAACTGAAAAGATGACTCTCTCCTACATTTCTCTGAACAGGCTACAAGTTCACCACAAGATGACTAGAGCAAGCATCCGAACTTCACATAAGAGATCAAAATACTTCCCACTACCCCACTATCTACAGGATACCATTATCCATGCATAACAGAGATGCAACTTAACCATATAGACAACACCTTGAGGTCTCTTTGGCCGTATAAAAGCATAGGAAAACAATATACAAATAACCACTTTATTAACCACTGGTCTTGGGTACCAGAGTAGAGTGCTACTACCCGTTAAGAGTTCCAATGCATCGTCTGGGGTACTAAGCGCAATATAAATGCAATTCGAGTACACAAATACGACAATATTAATTGTACACAATGTTGTGAAGAGGGAAATTACTACATTCATGCGGCTGCTCTTCTACAGGGAAATTTACCCCATCTGCACCCCATACAGAAACCATTTCCCCTCCACCAGTTTTGCAGGGGTCCCTTCCCATTCCCACCTTGGAAATGTATTTACCGTTGCCCTTAACTGGAGTACAAAGCAGTCAGTTTGCAGGATGTGATGGGTAAAAGGTTTGAGAGTACCCACACAGCATTGCACTGGTGGAAGTTCACAACATTCCAAGAGTATCCCGCCGCAGAACGCCCATACCCGGCCCATGGAGTAAGAGTTTTACCTTCTCAGGATATATTACACATGGGTAAATGTATTTAAGAGTGCAGGCTAGCCTTTGATGAGGAACTAGCACAAGCTAAACAAGCCATGCTTGTGTAAGCTGAACACGGGATAAATTATATTTTAAATCGGTCTCTCTCATTAAAATAGACCTTTGCTTAGTTTGCTATGAGCTAATGTTAACTTGAAAGTCACTGGCGTCTACCATTTTCCCCTTGCATTATTATGCATAAAAATGCCGCCTTATGACAACATTCTAGAGAGGTTTCACTTTATTTGCATTGGAAGCCACAGTGGGGACAGACAGGTACAGTAATGTTGTATAACCACTGATGTGGTCACGCAATACATGATTTACATATTTCGCACCATAAACCAAACGCTCTCGATGCTTGTTGCACTTATAGATTGTATGGTGAAAGTTATAAACTAGTTTTTAAAATCTGTGCAAAAACTGCTCTTTACAGGTTTACATTCATGCAGGACAGAACCAGCCTTTCATCCTACTGAGACGAGATATACCAAGATCAAGTATAAAAGGCTGCCTCAGCAAGTCTCACTCCCTTCTCGCACTCAGCACCCTGCAATATCGGATGTCCCCTCTTTGAGCAGCATTAGCCTAATGCTCAAAGAGGGGACATCCGATCCGATATTGCAGGGTGCTGAGTGCGAGAAGGGGGTGAGACTTGCTGAGGCAGCCATTAGCTAAGTACATTGTGAGGCCATAGCCAGCACACCACATGCCCACTTCTCCCGTGCAACTCTCAGATACTACATCAAGCACAACAGGGTTCACTGTGCACTGCATCGTGTTACACAGGGAACTCTATTAGGAGACACTGCTCAACGGGAAATAGGTGCCCACTGGAAAACCATAAAGAGAAGACATTGCATTACAGTCAAGAAGATGCGTTTAAGAAATTCATAACTAGCCACTCGTCAGAGGCACACAGCGTAGAGTGTTACTTACTCGACTCGAGTCAGTGACGGTCTGGACGGTCGACAACAAGTCAGTCAACAACGGGGGACGAACAACTCAGTCTCTGAAGTCAAGTGACGGTCTGCTCTGCTGTCTGGGCTGGCCTGCGCGCACGAGAGACGAGACAGAGAGGGAGCCCCCGCCCCCCCTACAGAAACTTAAGTACAGGAATCTCCACGGCGCGCACGTCCCCGAATCATGGCCAATCACTGAATGGCTTCACATGCTGAAGTCACAGTGATTGGCCATGACTGATAAAGTGCTGAGCGGCGCCGGCTAGCCTGAGCTCAGTGTGCCACCCACCCATGCGCGGCATCCAATAATGGATTGCCTCATTTTGGCGCGGTGAACCAGCCAATCCTGGCGCTGCATAAGCGCCAGGATTGGCCAGGGGGGCACACAGACTACTCGCCCTGGCACCTTCTGAAACGACCAGCCCCAGCTAAAGACACACACCCCCTGGCCCCTTCGGTCTTCTTACCAGGACTTGTGCTAAAGCGCATGCGTGGGCAAGATTCCGCCAAAATTCCTCATGTGCAACCAGGCCAGCAGAGTCGACTCGGCGCAGTCTCAGACACTGGTAATGACGTAGGTTGTAACCCAAACCAGCCCCACCCCCTGCGCACTCCCGCTGCCATCGGGTCTTTCCCGGAACGAACCCCCGATTGAAGCGCTGCGCTTCATTTTGCTCTCTCTGCACTGCAGCCACGGGTGTGTCCACCAGGCTTAGTGGGGCTACGCCCCTACGCCCCAATGGACGCACCGCGGCTGTAGAAACTTAATGTAACTATCTATTAATTCATGGCCATTCTTTAAGTGCCTAAGCGACCACCACTACCTTAATCCTTAAAGTATTCCCTTCCCAAAGCACTGTTCCAGAACTAGGCTTAAAGGGTAATGATAGTGGAAGCCGCAACAAGTGAGAAGCATGAACTGGAGATGCAGGCTTCCAAATCTGTTCCTCTGGTCCATACCCCTTCCAGTTGAACTAAATGTTTTAATGTCTCATAGTCATTATGGCAATATAAGTTGATTTGTACTTCAGATTCTAGTTACGGGGTCCAGCAAGACAGGAAGGGCAGGCAGAACACACAAACAAGATGCATAGAGGTATAAAAAGAGTAAAACTAAAAGAGAAAATGATGAATCAACTTAAACACTGTATTCATGTTTCTGTTCCTTAAACCAGGGAACAATTTTATGTTTTTCATTACGATTTAATTATCTGGTAGACAGCCACACTAAAAAACCTGGGTGTATATGAGAACCGCAACTCCTCCACTTAGACATATTTTTAAGACTATTGTATAGGCAACTGAAGATGCAATCTTATCTTTTTTTCTCTCATTTGCAATTCTTTGGAGAAATTTCACACTGGGACACGATACTGGTCAGTATTCTAGGTATTGTACCACTACAAATATATAAAAGGAGACTGTTTTGCACCCAAGAGGTGTGATCTGCCAATAAGCATTACATGTATTTCCCCTATTCTGAATGAACTCATTCAGTCTGCCTTTCTTTTGTCTTAGGATGGGACGAAAATGACAATACAAACAACATCCCTAAAAGAATACAAACGGCCTTTTACCACTTATAAATTGTGTCCCACTATCTGCTATAACTTTTTGTGTAATCCATGTACACTTCTAATATGCTGCAGAACAGCTGACTCATTTGACAACTCCTGTAATTCATTCAGAGGAACAAAAAGAGTACTCTTAGAGACCCCTTTTACCTCAACACTTATTATTTTATATTGCTGATTATCTATCTTTAGTCTCCTGATAAAGTCCGTGGTTTTTACTGATTAAGGATGTTGTAGAGTAGGCTTGCTTTCTAACAGAAAGTTTGTTTTAGGTTAAAGTTTTAGGTTAAAGTTAATCTGTCT
Source organism: Lissotriton helveticus (assembly GCF_964261635.1). NCBI lineage: Eukaryota > Metazoa > Chordata > Amphibia > Caudata > Salamandridae > Lissotriton > Lissotriton helveticus. The sequence goes on along the minus strand of NC_136070.1, from coordinate 1,160,443,097 downwards.
AGGCTCAGATGCACACAATACCAGTTGGACCATAATCCTTTACAACTTCTGTAGTTTTTTCCTAGAAGGTAATTGTTTCACCTATTTGAAAGCCTTCTTTATGCCATATTTCCATGCCAGGCAGAAATCACCAGCTACACCTAGTATGTATTCTGTTTTAGAGCAGGATTGGGTAAGAATGAAGTGTTCTTGTGAAAAAGAAATCCCGCCAAGTAGGATCAGTCCTCGACTTTCGTTCTTGTTTGGTCATGACATTTAGTGCATTCTGATGTAGGTCTCCCATCATGGTTTCAGCAATGACTTTTCCTCATGCAATGATGACCATACAAGGGTTCAGTCTTTTCTTTGCAAAACAAGCATGATACCACGCATGTATTACCATTTTTTCTCCCTGGTCTTTATGGCACACCAAAATCAACCCAAGAACCACCATGATGTTATTTGCATAATTTCCCCCATTATTCAAAGGCCTTCTATATAGACAACAACTCTGTCAGTGATAATATAACTCTTTCCACTCGATTCACTTTGTTCAAAATGAACTCTACGGGTTGAAGATGCTTTGTTTCTGTGAGAAATGCACAATACTGCAGTGCCTGAATCATTAGTTTCAACAATCACTATCAAGATGTCGCACTGAAACAAACCTTAATCAACCTTCATCCTTTCAAATGACTCTTCTTCAAGTTAGTCTAGTAATGAGAGCTACTACCTTCGATAATTCTTGTATAAAATGCCTGAATAACTTGGCAAGTCCCCAAACACTTTACATTTTCCAAATTGATGTTGTTGCTCGCTTTGTCACTATAGCTTCAATTTTCTGCGTATCCATCTGGTTTCCACTGGCGAAGAACATAAAAATATTTTTGGGAACTACCCTTTTCCACATTGACATATCCTTTTTACTGGTCTCTCAAGCTGTACATGTTTGGTGAGGGTTTCAAAATACACCAATGTGCTGTCCCAACTAAATTATAATACATTGATCTAAGAAGTCACTCAAGGTCTCATTAATACGTCCTGAACAGCCACGGGGACCTTCCAAGGTCCACTGTCTATCTCGTATGTGGAGCCAAAAGTATCACGAATGGGAGTTTGACAATTTAGACTCCCCAAAAAAACCTGCATTAGAAGACCTTCCAGAGGCACCACACAAAAATGTTGAGCCCTCTATGGAAGATTGAGTGGTATGCTTTCTATCCAATTCATGAGACAGGTCCATTTTCCCTATCGCCTCCTGTGCAGTAACGGTCTCACATAATTCAGGATGCAACCTTCGGGGTCTATGGTAGCAGCAAGCTCACTTGGGTTTCCCAATTGGCCAAGAACTTGTACCTGATCACCTGTTGATTTCTCCCCCTCCTTCACCCAAGCCTGTGATCTCCACTGTAACAGATTACGACAGATATTCCAGAGGGGAAAGGACAGGTACAAGAAACACCAGTCAGCCGTTAGTGAAGAGAAAACCTGTACTTTCTGGACATATTACATCTATCACTGACACCTTACTGCGCATTATTTAACTCGTAAAAGAACCTGTAATGATGAGCTTTTCGTGAAACTTCAATACTTGATTTTAGCTTTCAGTTCAAACTTTAGTTGGCATAATTACATTGCGAGGAACATGGTGGTGTCTCTTAATTCAATACATTTTTAGTGCCTTTAGCCACTGTTTAGTTAGGGGAACTTTAGGAAACCCTTCTAAAAACATACTTTTTAACAAAAATAGCAGATGCATGGGCCCTCAAAGTGTTAGCTGACTACATGTTACCAATTATATTATAGAACAATATTACATCACATGACTGGGGGAGACGGAAGGGCCAGTATGTTGGTAAGTTACAAGCTGAATTAAGCCTTTTATCTTAGAGTAGCTGGTAATGGTTAGCCTACCAAGTTTCCATGAATACCAGCCTAGCAAGAACTTTTCTCAGTACTACTCTGAAAGCTTAACCTGGTAAAAAACAAAGTCCACGGTTTTGAAGCATGTTTAGAAACTGTTCCAGCACCACTGCTCCTTTGTTCTTTCCTTTCATGCACACTCTCTCTCACTTGTTTAAACCATTTTAACTTGCATGTATATTGCAATTTTCAACTAAAAACGCTCTGTGGAGCATTTATCTTTATACACTCACTATATAGCATAAGGCGTAAACAACAGCTTACTCAACTATTTCCCTTCATATAGCAGTAAATTAGTATAAAAAATTCTTAATTCTCAATGTATTGGTATTTTTGTTTATACTGAGGAACTAGGCGGAATTTAAGGTTACCATGCTCACAGCCTAGCTTCATTCATACCCATGCTTCTCGATCCCATTGGAGCACAAGATGACCAATGAAATGAATAACCACATACAAGACCTCTCATGCAATGAGGTAAAAAGTGAAAAAAGACAAAGTTGGATATTTACTGCTGCTGTGCTCTTTGCCTAGACACAGTCGTTTCAGGGTGGACCCTAAAAAGAGTACAAAATGAAAATACAGTTAAACAGACTTGATCACAACAGATGCAATGGTTAAGACAACTGCAGGCAATCGATTTCTGCTGGCATGCAACAGAAATAAGACAAGATTAGCAGTTCAGTCAACAAAACCCTAAACTACTGACTGACCACAAAAACTTCCAAACTGTGGTCAATCTTAGTTTTGAGCCAAGAGTAACAGTCGGTGGATTCCTGCACAATTACTTTTAGCTCCTTCATGCTTAGCAAAGCATGGTTTTATCCTGCACCACTGGGGTGGACTCTGCACTTTAAAAGTACAGCGATTGGAGTTAACATACACTTATAGGGTTTGTGCGTTATAGGTTCTTTAGATTTTGCTTGGTGTGCATAAGTGTTGCACACAGACAAATAGTGCATGTGCACATTTAAATATCCAAACCTGTTAGTGTCTTTGAAATGGAGTATAAAGAGAATGGATGTATACAGGAAAAGTTTAAGATTGACCACATGAAAGGTTATAGCCAGTCCACAGCCATAACTCTCTATGGTATGCCAAGCATGATAATACCACACATGCCTATAGTTACCCCTTACACTGAATAGTTTTTATTTTTATATCTGCCTGTTGGGGTGCATTTTTTGTGCTAAATGCAGCCATATTAATACAACTTCAATGTACATAAACCTTTACATTGTCAACCATTTGTATTGTAGGATTTTTGCCAATCAATTAGTATTTTACACTGAGGCGGAGTTTTATTTATTAGGACGGAATGGAGCTAATATGACCGGTGTGTTTTAGAGTGATACTGCTCATCATGGTATGCCAAATGTACCTCATTTTAGTCAATTAAAAAGAATTGGGCACCTTATCAGAATATTCTATCAAGAACTAACACTAAATGTGTGGGTTTAGGAAAATATAGGGAAAGGGAATATTTATCTTTGGAAACAGACTAAATATTGCAACATAAGTTAGGAGTAGAGAATTAGCACATATAAAGGGAATGGGATCCTAACAAATGGAAATCTCAAAACCAATAGAGAATGAGAAGATCAATGGTAGAGGGAGTCTGATGAGGACATGTATAAAGGAATGCATATAAATCACAAACCACATACAAACTCAAAATGTCAATAAATATAGACTTGCAATAATGAATAAACCATAAAAACTAAAATGTTAATGGAAATTAGGAAAAGAGTCCTCTAGGTATTGGCAAAGAAATAATCATAATAGGAAAAATGTGTGATTCCTACGGAGGAGGCACATACATTTTGTTCATAGACTCAAATCTGAATACAGCACACTAGCCTTTGCAGAACATGGTTTGACTCAAAGCGTGGATTTGAAAATGTTCATGTCTAGATGTCAGTGAAAAAGAGCAGCTGAGCAATACATCTTTAATTTGAAAGATGTCGGCAGAGTAAGTTGACATGCCAACTATTTAGTAAAACTGCTGAGGAAGAAAATGGCAGAGTGCCCATTGAGCTCCACAACACTTATAATATGGAACCACTTCAAGTGTGCGTCTTTCAAATTAAATGGGCATCTCCCACAGGATGCCTGCTTAAACCCATTCCAGTAACCAGAATATATATATATATATATATATATATATACATACATATATATATATATACATACATACATATACACATACATATATACAGTGCTTAATTTATTTATTTATTTATTTAGCGATTTATAGAGCGCCTGGTGACCCGGAGGCATCCCCGCGCTGTAGCATTTGTGGAGACCAGAGGGGAGAGGGGACTTTATTTTGGGAACAGCAGCGTTTTCAATTTTTTCCGGAAAAGGAGATGGCTGGGTTCCTGCCTCAGGGGGCGAGGAAGTGAGTTCCATCCTGAGGATGCTTTTACAGAAAAGCGTCTACCGCCGGTGCGTGCCTTCCTGTATCTGGGGACGTTGGCCAGACGCTCATTGTTCGAGCGTAGGGATCTGGGGGCCTTGTAGGGGGTAACCAGGTCTCTCAGGATAGCAGGGCCGAGACCGTTGAGAAGTTTGTGTGCGGTGCACAGGGCCTTGATTTCTACCCTTTGTCGTATTGGAAGCCAGTGGAGGGCCTTGATCGCTGGTCTGGCTGAGACTCTGGAAGGGAGATTCATAAGGAGCCGGGCAGCTGCGTTTTGCGTACGCTGAAGTTTAGCCATAGTGGCTTCAGGAGCTCCTAGATAGACCGTGTTACTGTAGTCTAGCCACGCAAGGATCAGGCCTTGGACCAAGAGTTTCCTAGATAGGGGCGGAAGTAGTGGGAGGATCCTGCGGATGGAGCGCATGAGACCAAAACAGGTGCCTGCTGTTTTGGCTGCTTGGGTTTTCAGAGACAGCTCGGGTTCCAGCCAGACTCCTAAGGTCTTAATTACTTGTTTCGGGGTGGGTACTTCCCCGAAGACGTCTGGCCAGACCGAAGAGGGGATGGTGGTCCATTGCTTGCCCAAAAGCATGACTTCTGTCTTTGATCCGTTTAGCTTGAGCGATGACTCGCACATCCAGTGGTGAATTTGCTGGAGGCAGTTCGGCAGATTGTCTGGGTGATTGTCCAGATGTGAGAGTGAGACGACCAATTGCGTGTCGTCCGCATAGCTCACTATCTTAATCCCGAAGGGGGCGACGACATCCTCGAGGGGGGCCATGTAGGCGTTAAATAAAGTGGGGCTTAGGGATGACCCCTGGGGGACTCCGCTCGCATGGGGGAGGGAGGCAGAGTGGGAGTTGCCATCCCATACCTGGAACGAGCGCCCTGAAAGGAAGGATTCTATCCATGTGAGTGCCGAACCTGCGAGCCCTGCCACGGCCAGCCGATGGAGTAGGACACGGTGGTTAACCGTGTCGAAGGCTGCGCTGAGGTCCAGGAGGATCACTGCCACTGACCCTCCTGAATCCAGGATGCACCTTGCCTCCTCGATGACAGCGAGAAGGGCGGTATCTGTGCCGTGGCCTGGGCGGAATCCAGTTTGTGACTGCCGCAGAAGGTTGTTTGATTCAAGGAACTGTGACAGTTGCCCAATTTGAGCCGGTGGCTTCCGATGCTCAGCACAGGCACTTAATTCTCAGCGCCAGCTCTTGTGACAGTGTGCCAGATGGTGGCTGCTGCGAAGATTTGGTATGAGCACAACAACAGCTGTTCATTAATTTAATGTGCATTACCAATCACTAATAGGTGGTACCCAAGCTATTCGTTTAGCTTTGGGTGCCTTGAATAGTATACATTGTCACACTTGTAAGAGTGTGATGATTAGTAGTTGTGTTGGTACTGAAATTGGCATCACTGGCAGTGGCAATGGATGGTGCAAGCTGCCGTGTCCTCCTGACAAGGGTCCTGGCACTTATTGTTTAACAAATTAACCACTGTATGTATACATATATTTTGATATCTTGCTTTGGCTAGTCTGTGGATTTTTCAGGTTCAGACTGAGCTTACAACATTCTGGATCCTTGCTATTTTGAGTCTATCTGAATAATTTATAAAATTGTGCCAGTATCTTTATCTTCGCACACATTCATCTATACAACCTGGTCATGGTTACTGAGGTTTGTTAATCTTATCTACTACTTATAAAAAGAGAAATTGCTACAATAAGCTCTGGATATTGAATACACTTCAAATTCTCAGTGCACATTTTATAGTGATGCAAACAAATTTCGTAAACTATTTAATTAGGTTTAGCCTGGTTGCTGTTAGAGAACTACATAATCGAAATTCATATGACAGCATCTTGATAAAGTGTGAGGATTTTAATAGAAATATATTTTATAGAATCTTTTGTAAGTAGCCAATTTATGATTCATTATTTATGAGAATAAAATTCATTGTTCGGTCAATTTCTAATACAACTTCAGAAAAATGTTGGATCAAAGTATTACTTTAATGAACTGCTATAGTTGACATTTCCACTATTACATAGGGCCACAAAAAGATAAGTTAAAGAAAGTGCTCCAGCCAGTTTACAATCGTTATGCTAAAGCTAAAAAGCATGATTCAGAAAATGGTTTGTTCATTTAGAATTTAACAGTTTTAACAAAATTCGGTGTAGAATTATGTTTACTTCATTATGTAAAAATTTGCCCAACAATTACATAACTAGCTGGAACACTGGTGGGGCAGCTTCCACATGCAGGGCGCAGGATGTAAGTGAATATTAATAAAGTATTTCATACATTCCTTCCGCAGAGGTTACATGGTTTAGTGACCTTCTGGACTGTACATGCCTTCTACATGCATGTCTTCTGAGTTCGAACATGTGTGAAAGAGACCATTTCTGTAAAGAACGTCGTATTTATCTTTGTTGCCGCTGGATCGAACAACTGATGGACCCTTCTCACCTTCCAAAATTGACATTAATTGGAGTTAAAAAGTCTAGACGCAATCAGGGTAAAATTTTACTTCACAATATAAAAGATGAACTCTTCCACACATGCTTTTGGTGTCCAGGCATAGCTAAAAGCAGTGCACAAAAGCATTTGGAAGGAAAAAATAAAAAACAAAAATGGATTGCGGTGACATATACATGTGGGATAAAAGGATGAGGTTGAAAAACGATAAAGCTTCCAAAAATATTAGAGTGAAAAAGATGAACTCAAAAAAATTAAAAAAAAAGGTTTGCCAAGGATGAGCTGTATTTAAATATAGAAGAACAAATACAAACAGATGGACAAAGACACGGGTCCACTGAGGAATCGGGTACGAGGTTTGCTACTAGACTTATAGGTCACTCTCTCAGATGTTTGATGGTAAACCGTCCAGCCTGTGAATGAATATAAAGGAAAGAAAACAAAAGACACTTGTAAAGAACAAACTGCTATCATTGGACATCCCAAACTATCAGGCAAACCAATTTTGATAACCATCCGCACACTTTCAGGCTAGCCAAGAAGTACATTTGATGTAAAAGCTTGCAATAATAGAAGATGAATGGATACTGTGAACACCGGTTAGCAAAACGTGCAACACTTTTTTGTACATTAGTGACAAGCAAGGTCAAACAAAGCCTACATAAGCAAGAATTTTGGAATCTCTAGTTAGAACTGAAAAGTGTATTCTCTGGGAAAGTTCAAGTGAAAGAAATCACTCTCTCTAAAGAAAGGACAATTAACCGGTTTGAGTTACCACACGTCAGCATTTCCAAAAATATGTCTTATTTGAACATAATAAACAGGAGACAGACCAGTGAGTTTCATCAGCACTCCCAGGCTTGGTTGCACAGCCTAGAGTGTCTCAAACAAAAAGAACAATGTTGGTTTGTATTTTGATACATTTTCTTCCCAAACACTTATTCAGTTCTAATGTTACAGATTTTGAATGACCTTTACATGTTCAATTCATGCTGAATGCACTTTTCAAGATCTTTACTTTTAACTTATTCTAGCCATGCTATGTGAGACTATAGTAAGTTGGACCGAGGTCCGCCTCGTTATCATTGCATAAAGTGCACCATAAGGGTTTAGCATAAAGTATGAAACCTAAAGAAAGATCACCTTGGCCAGAATGTCCATGCACATCAACTCCATCGTTGGCAAACCCAGAACAGATGTTGTCTGATGACATGGAGACTTTGACTGAACAGGGTTGCTGGGTCTGCACGGACTCATCTGGGGGAGCTAACACTGGTAGGGGCTCTGGGGAGGTTACTGGAGGTTCTGCAAGTGAGCCTGCATGAGCTTTATCAGAGCTTTTGATAGGAGAGCCTTTGAGAGGAGAACCTTTGGAGTCCAATGATAGGTTACCTGTGAAAAGGGAAAAAATATCTACATCAAAAGCAATACAATAATGATGAGTGTTATCAATCTAGAGGACGAGGTATTTATTGCCATGATGAACTCATATTTTGCTCTTGGGTGTCATCCAGCCTTAGAGAAAGGCTTCCTGAAGGACAACGTATTTAAAGCATCAGTAATGTATATTAAGTATCTACTCGTGCAATAATTAATTTAAAAACAACGTATCCTCCTAATGTTAATGGAGTCTATCCATTGAAGCAGATATAGTACTTGTGAATTCCTGGGAACACGTGTGTTCTTTCGAAAACAGGGACATGTTCATGGTGAGTTGGGATACAATACTACTAAACAGATGTCGGTCTACTGCCACATATGGGGCGGGAGTATGGGGTCACCAAAAAAGTTGGTAACTCCAAACTCTAGAGATTAACTTTCTAATAAGATTATTGATGATCCCAAAAAGTGCCGCTACTGCATTCTGTCATTCTGAGGTAGGGGTTGATTTTATTTCGGATCGAATAAACATCGCCCCATTGATACTCTGGGCAAAAGTTTGGCTGACGGAGGAGTTAAAGCTCACAAGAGAAATTATTAAGGATTGCATGTTACTGGATAATGCCGAGGCTATTCCATGACTTCGTTTTGTGAAAAGAACATTTCACAAAATTGGCTCAGGGAATTTTTTTGACAATCCTAACAGTACAGACAGGAACACAAAATTGATTATGAAAAATGGATATCGCTTTGAGCTTGACAATCGTCGCTGGCCAGCAAGGCGATTATCTCACACCGATCAGACCTTTTTTATATCAGCAATTTTACTTGTCTTTTACCAGGAACGTACAATTTAGATTTCTGTTGACCAGATTTAGGCTTTGCACATTGCACTTTTTAGGAGCCTTTCTTAAACAGGTCGGATGGTGCAATAACCTTCCATCCTGCCCCTGTGACAACCTGTCCCAACAAAGCTCCCTGCACTTTACCCTTTTTGCGCACTTTACAAGGTTCCAAGAGCACGGTTTCTAATACCACTCTTAAAAGACTTCAGACCATGTCATTTTCAGGAGGGTTTTAAGTTTTTGTTATCGTGGTCTACTGAAGTAACTTGTATGGCTGTTTTAAATTTTATCAGGATGGCACTATCAATAAGGAAACAATATGAAATGTTATCAAATGTTGCCATCTCCTTTTAGGATTTTTTTTAAACCGGTCTGGAATTTTTAATATATGTGAGCTGTATGGTTTTATTGGTCTTTTAAGTATATAAATGTTCCATGTGTGATTCATGTATGTTATACTTTTATGGTTAATTTTAACCGAATAAAGTTATTCTTGACGTGAGTACTAAACAGATGGACTGCTGCCCCCCCCCCCCCTTAGATCACTTTGCCCTTCAAATTTTCCATTCGTACTCAAGACGAATGGAGAGGGGGTGCTCCTACACCCCTCCCTTCCAGATTGGGGTAGGTAACAAAGAGGTTGCTGTGTGAATGGGCGTGTCAATGCGACTGTCAAAATGTGCCCAATTCTCTGCCCGGTTGTGCACAAGTTAAGGAGTGCGTGTAAATGTTCACGAGACACCTAATGAATGTGGTTGGTGCAAAGCTGTAGTTTAGTCATTGGAGTGCACGAGCTAACAACTTATCAAGTATTTACTTTGGCAGCTCAATTAGTGAATACCTGCATGAAGTGATGTAGGAGGGTATTCTACCTTTACTACGCGGTCATTACTTCGTATTACCATTACTACACACATTTTAGTTCACAGATGCTATTACTTAGCATGCATTTACTACGCATGTTCCATTACTGGCATGGACCTACTACGCATAATGGAGTTACTGTGTAAATTAAGTTGCGTTTAGATTTTGGGGTGCTGGGGTAATTTTAGGGGTCATGGTGGGTTAGGGTTTTGGGGTGTAGGCGTAATTTTAGGGTTCAGGGTGCTTTTAGGTTTTGGGGTACTTGGGTATTTTTATGGGTCAGAGTGGGTTAGGGTTTTGGGGTGCATAGGGTATTTTGTGGGTTCAGGGTGCTTTTAAGGTTGTAGGGTGCTGCGGTATTTTTGGAGTTCAGGGTGCACTTAGGTTTTGGGGTACTGAGGTATTTTTAGTGGTCAGGGTGGGTTAGGGTTTTGGGGTGTAGGGGGTAATTTTAGGGGTCAGGTTGGGTTAGGGTTTTGGGGTGTAGGGGGTATTTTTAGGGTTCAGGGTGCGTTTAAGGTTTTGGGGTGCTGGGGTAATTGTAGGGGTCAATCAAGCAAAAAGCAAACCAAAAAAGTGACAGGGTCACTTTCGCAAACTCATTAATTATTCCCTCTTTGTACTAGAATAATCAGTTCTTCAACTTGGTGCTCCAAAGGAAAGAGGCTGCCACTATTGCCCGCAAATATGGACTGAAAGCATCCAGTCCTTAAACAATTCAACACAATTTGCTGAGCACCAACAAGTGTAAAATGAAGTATGTCCGATTTCTCTTATTTCCAATTTGATTTAAATTCTTCTGTTTCACAGGTTTTCTTTTTCAGATATAGCTGATGTAGCCAACACATGTTTCGTCAGAAAACGATGTTCTTACATCACTGACTTCAGCAGGGCTTCTCAGATCAACATTGAACATCAAATCTTTATATCCTTCCTTAATTCTTTTCTGCCTTCTTTCCCAAAAGTAAAGATCAAATCACGTATTGTTCAGCCTCTCAGAACGGAGAGTACTCCATACATCGTTCCGGATGGCGTGGAGAAGCCTTGATGAAGTCATGTAAGACCGTCGTTTTCTGACGAAACAGGGGATGCACGAACGCTGTTCACTCAGCTGTTTATCTCACAGTTTCTAGCCAGGTATAATGCAGCAGAAAGCATTTATGAGGCTTTGGTCTGCATTATAGCTGGCATGATACACCTGTGCGACACATGAAGGCTAGGTAATTGAAGGACACTGAATGGTTCATCCTGTACTGTGGCCTACCCCTGCACAATGCCGCATGCATGGCCAGTCTAGGCCTCTTTTTCCAAAACAAAGTCCCCACTCAGATAATACACATGCATTTGGAAGAATTGTTACCTCACACTTGGATTCTATGAGCTTTTGTGTATTTTTTAATGCATAAAGTTACAGCCTTTGTAATGGTGTATTTTTTTGCGGGTGCCCTATTTGTCTTCGATACCCAGTTCCACAAAGTATTTTACTAAAATGAGTGCATTGAGGTCAACCTCCCCCCACTCTCAAGGCAGAGGCTTGAATATGCTCCAAGAGCCACAATATAAATAAAAAAACTGATATTTCTTCAAAAAGATACTTAATGTCTAGCTCAGTGATACTCAGAGTACAGCCCAGGGGGCGCTTGTGGCCCTCTTGACCTTTACACGCGGCCCTACTTGTGAGCACTAATATTCTGATTTTTTTTTTAAATAAACGGACAAGCATTTATCAAAATGCACATAAATGCTTGCCCGTTTATTTAACATGTTTTTAGACTTCCTTACGCAATTCCTGACCCATCCATACCCCCTACTGCCACCCTGGTGGCATTAGTGCGGCCTTCGGTCACACCATAGATCTTACTTTGTGTCCCCTAGGCAAACGTTTGGGAGTACCTATGGTCTAGCTCATCCCTATTTGATTTGAAAAGTTTTATCCAAGCCTTAATCCGGGTCTTGTTGCAAGTTCCTTTGCATTTAGCAAGCCTAGGGGTTGCGCTCAATTAGATGCTATGTTATAAATTTGTACAGCGCACGAATACCAACAGTGTCTTGCCGCTAAGCAGTCAAGAAGCAAGCAGGAGCACTATTCAACAAACAACCAAGTTGTAATGGCTTTCCTTAAGGATATCAAGGAGGGAAGGTTTCTGATGGTAATAGGGAGGGTATTCCGCAGCTTTGTAGTCCCCACCACAAAACTTCTAGTGGCCCATTTTGAATTGAGAAATTTCTGAGTATCAATTTTGCCCCTTGTGATTGAAGGCATCTATTTGGAGAGAACCAGTGCAGTGACCTCTTCAAGAACTGAGGACCGGTACCGCGTAGGGCCTTATAACTAATGCACAGGTTCTTGAACTTGAATCGACTTTTGACTGGTAGCCAATGCAGAGTCTGTAGGTGTTTTCCCACTGACTGAAATTTGGGAATCCCTAGGAGGGGCCTAGCTGCCACATTTTGAATCATCAGAAGCCTATGAAGTTGCTTCATGGGTATACCTAGATATATCGAATTGCAAAAATCCAGTTTGGAAAGGACTAAGGATGCAACTACAGTTCTCCTGCTTTCTGTTGGAATCAGAGGTAGGATTTTCTTGATCGCTCAGAGTATAAAGAAACTGTATGATGAAACTGCCTTGACATGTGCATCGAAGTCCAGTTTCTCATCAATCATTATACCCGGATTTTTGGCTTTGGGGACCGGAATCGGAGCTGTTCCCAGGTCATCTGGCCACCAGATCTGGGACCAGGAGGGGGAGTATTAACCCAACAGTATAGCCTCGGTCTTCCCTGAGTTCAACTCCAGGCAGTGTGAGCTCATCCATGAATTGACAGCTATCATGCAGTCCCTAAATCTTTTTTCTGGCGGTTGGATGTTTTTATAGATGGATACGATAATTTGGGTTTGATCCGTTTAGGATGTCAGTGCCATCCCAAAGGATCTTATTAGTACCGCCAGTTCAGATATATTTATATTAAAAAGCATGGTACTCAAAGAGAAACCCTGTGGAACTCCGCATGGGAGCGTGAAGGACGCAGACGTGTAGCCGCCTAGGGCAACTGAGTGTATCCTATCCGCTAAAAAAGAGGAGACTAGTGCCAATGCCTTTTCAGAAATACCTATTGAGTTCAGACAGTTAAGTAGCATTTTATGGTCTACTGTGTCAAAGTCCGCCTACAAATCAATCAGGACCAGAGCTGCACAACCCCCTGTGCCAAGTACTGCTCTGATTTCATCTGTGGCTCTTATTAGGGTCGTTTTGGTGCTATGTTCTGCCCAGAGTCCGAATTGGGACTCATCTAGCAAGTTATGTTCATGTAAATATGATGTTAGCGGGTTATTCCTAACTTTTTCTACCAACTTAGCTGAAAATAGAAGACGCAAGATAGGCCTATAGTTGCCTGGGTCATGTGCATCAAGGCTGGATTTTTTTCAGAAGGGGCGAAATCGAGGCCCTCTTCCAGATAGAGGGAAAAACACCTTCTGCGAACATGAATTAAAAATGGAGCTTAAACTTGAGCCTCAGGGGCTTGTTTAAATATCATAGGATAGATAGGATCATAGGGAGAGCCCGATTTTGTTTTTAAAATATGGGAAGTTATCACATCCACGGTTAATGCTCTGAATTATAAGAAGGTGGAGGCACTCAGGTGTTGTGGACTTATGGTATAATAAGTATTCAATTTTACCCTATTGTCAAAAGTGGTAAAGATTAGCTCCACCTTGCTTTGGAAGTGCTGTGCCAGTGAATTGCAGAACTCCTAAGAATGATCATGCCCCTTTCTTTCGGGTGGTGTGGACAATTTAGTCACCACCCGGAAGAGTTCCTTGGAGGAGTTTTCTGCCTCCTTCATTTGATTAGAGAAGGAGACCCTTTTGGACATGATCATTTTTTTTTTTTGTGTTTTTTTTTTTAATCGGCTAATAGGATTTTGTACTTTACAAGTTCATGTTCCTTATAATTTCTTCTCCAACATCTCTCCAGTCTTCGACACTCCTGTTTTTTTCAGTCTGAAGGTGTCCGAAAACCAGGGGCTGATGGAGTTGTCCTATTGCTCTAGGATTTTTTGAGGGGAGCTATCTTATTGGCAGTCGATGTGAGCCATTGATTGGGGACCATATTGTACATCCCCCTTAGAAGCAGTACTGCCTAAGAGCGATCCACTTTGAACCAACAGTTCCTCCATAGCTGAGAGGTGACTCCATGTCACGTTTGACACATTTAGACCGTTGACACTTTAAAGTCAACAGCACTTGGCATGCAAGAACGTCTCGGTCTAAAAAAAACTAAAAAAAGACACGTTAGCAGACAACCTTTATGTTCCTCTATACCAACTAGGCCCCATCATCCAATCAGCAGGTGAGTAGTGCAAAGACGTTTAGCTGATGTACATGCACTATGCAAATCATTATAATTGCCTGAATTTGAAAGAACTGCACTTTAAAACAACAGCAACAGAGCTTCTCCTTGGTACCTTTAAAGTGGAAAGATGGAAAATCTGGCAATAACACGGCGCTATTTACATAATAAATCCATAAATTAACTGCTTCTTGAAAAAAAAAAATCAAGGAAAATATAAATTACCTGGGGGAGGCAGATTCATTATTAGAAAACTTAAATGTTAAGGCGTTAAGCCTAGATGGGTATTGTGACTGCAGCAAAATTAAGTTTGCTCTTTGAAAAAATATATAAGCCCAGGGCCGTAGTGGCTCTGCCACTATGGCATAAAAGTGTTGCTCTGTGAGAAGTTGAAAAAGGAAAAATAAAAATATATCGCAACATTATCATTTTATTTTTAAGTTGTGGCTCAGCTGATTAGGGGTGGGGCTGGCTGTCACAGGAACAGGGGGAGGAGAGGTGGGCACTCTCAAGTGTGCATGACTGTTTGGCCGGCCGTCTTGGGCAGGCCAAACAGTCATGCGCACTTTGCATGTTCTCCACCGGCTGTATTACACAGCCTGGGTGGAGAACATGCGCAGCCTCCCAGTCCCTCTCTGAACGTCCGAACCACGGCGCGCAGACCAATCACGAGTGATTGGCTAGGAGTTTGGGAGCCTCTGTGGTTCCTGCTCCTGGAGTCTACCGAAGAGGACCGAGAGGCGGCGGACCAGCCTGCCAGCAGTTACGTTTTTTTAAAAATGTATTTTCTTTCAATTACCCCTGCCTCTCCTGTTAAGTGGCAGCTGACACTGTTGACCAGTCGTGCCAAGGGTCGGCACTGGAAGTAAGGGTGCGGGGTGCTGCATTACTTCCAAAATAACCATGCTGGTGTTCAGATGGTGAATGAGCAATAGAGATGCATTTACATTTTCTTTTTATATAGTCACATGTTTTTGTGCGTCCAAAGACAGGTCAAACTTCAGGCTGTCTTCTGACAAAATATTCTTTTAACATGGAGGTTGGTGTTTACTTTTCTTTCTCCAATTCCAGAGTTAGAGGATTTTGTACATTGAACTATCCTAAAATCTTGCTGGGATACAATGAGCGTTTAAGGAAAGGCTGTAGGATGTCCGTTTTTTCCCTAACACACAACAAATCTAATTACCTGTAAACGAAGAGTACAAATATTTCAAGATATACCAGCAGTTAGGAAAGCACACATGACACACCTTTTAAAAAAAAAAAAAAATTCTGAAGAGTGATGGGGAGAACATTTTTAATACGATCAACACAAATCCGGAAACTTTACTTGGTGATGTGCAAATGATAAATATTTGCCAAAAACAGATTTGCACACATTATCATGTTCACACTATATAGTTTTATCAATAAACCCGCAAGTCACTGCGAGGTTTGTGTCTATTCTAATGGTACATATGCTGTCTGTAGAGGACAGTGTGCTTCCACATCATGCTTTTGCAATATATTTGCGGCAGTGTGAAATAGACCACTGGCCAAAGAACTACCTTTACCACTCTCCTGCTGAATGGACGCGGCTCACTTGCTGTACTTGTTCTTTGTGAAACGCATGGAATGTTCACAAATGCAATTATATGGTGCTTGCTAGCCCTGATGAGGCATTGAAGCGCTTTATGACTTCAGTGATATAACCTGGATGGCAGCACCCGCACTCTGAAAACTGTTCCAGTACCACTGACTCGGGTTATCGTTTTAAATACTTCTGCTCCACACATCAGATGAGACATTAACATGTTTACGAAGGTAGCACGGCTAATTAGTTGCTCAAATGAGAAGGAACAAATCCGTGGGAACCATAAGAAAACAAGTCCGAGGATGGTATGAATACAAATAAAGGCCACTAGAGGGCCATCTCCTCTCTTGAATAGCGCGCCTTAGAGAGCAATCAGGGAGCAATCTCTATTGGAGACAAAAAGGTCACATTATTGAGATGCGAGCCGAACGATGAGGATGCAATTTAATGATTGTAATGTACCTGGCCTTCTCTGATGGAGGAAATTGCGCGGGCTTTGCCGTGGTTCCTATAATCGAGAATTCTTCATTTAGATAATGATAGAGAACTGTTTGTACTTTCAGAGTTTCGTGTACGCTGATTACTTTAATATTTCAAGTACTTCTATTTTCTGAATTTTTCGGTATCTTGATGCGCAGATTTGATATCTTATAAAGACCTTAATTAAGAGTACCTGTTTCTCCTGAATTTTATTGTGTTAACTAAAATTCATGCGGACGTCTGGTTGTCATTCAGAGTAGGAGTTGTGTGCGATTAATGCTGCCTCAAGAGCGTTCTTTTCCAATCAATCAATAGCCTTGCACGCGTCTCCGCACAGCCAATAGCAACACATAAAGGGCACTTGGATGTTGTCAGCTGTTGCGACCCCGGTCTTGACCTTTTCTGGGTCACCGGGGTCTAGAAAAGCAGCGCTTTGTGAGACATGTTTACCTTTCGCGTTTAACCCCTTCTTGCGTATATCGTAGGACTGAGCAGTAAAAGGGATGCTGTTATGAGGCAAATGGGTCCGCCCTGTGACGTCACCGGTGGTTTCAAATGGGGGCGTGACGTCACCGTCATTCACCCAGACATTTTAGCAAATAGACGTCCACAAATATGCATCAGAATTTCTCGGGTGTGTGTGTGTTTGGGGTGGGGTGGGGGGAGGGGTGTGGGGGGGGGGGGAGGGATGGTAAGTCTGATGCAAAGCACAATAAATCACTCGCTTCCACCAAATAAAACTGGCAAAGCTGATTGTGAAGCAGAACCGCACACTAGTTTACAAGGGCCACTCAACATGCCAGAAATCATGCCTTTCGTACCCTTTTCTTGATCGTTACCTCGCTGCACATGGGAGCAGTGCGTTCATGCGTTCTTCCTGCATCTCTTTCTCAGTAGATCAGCGGCTGCACGGGTCCCACAGTGCACGGTTTCTAGTGGGTAACGGCCCCCCAATTGATACACACGGTCCCCACATTGTAAGCCAACATTGTCACTGGGCAGGCTAGCTACCATACTATCCAATCGGCATCCTCTCTATGGAGACGGCCACCAGCTCGGGGAGGGATGGACATGTGATAGTAGGCGTGCCCACCACTAAACTGAGACCCCACATACTCCTTTCTCAGAAGGCCCCGGGAAGCCAGGTTGGAAATATTATTTGTCTTTACTGGCTTAGGCCGGGGCTTAAACATCACAGTTTGTCACAGTCCATACACAATGACGTATGACCTCACAAAGAAGACAGGCAATTCACTTGCCCCATACTAAAAAATATTCTTCTATTCAAACTCCAATTTTTTTGCTGCTATAGCTACCTGCAAGCCTCTAGTACCATCCTGTTCGGTCTTAATTTGGAGAAAGGTCTTCCATTTGTGACTCCCTCCCCCTCTTCAGGCATGTGCTCGGATTGCCTTCCTTCTTGTAGAGTTTTTCTAATTGTTTGCTCTTTGTCTCTGCTGGTTGGTTCACTCCTGGGAGTAGTTGGCTAGCCTGTCTCATGTGCCAGATTTACTTTTATTCTTGTCACTTTTCCTTATGCAAAAGAAACAATTGATGGACGGAATTCTGGACAATGCAAGCATTCACCCCCAGTCACAAGGATGTGCCTGTGAAAGCCCGAAACCAGTCCTAGGATGCTTGTTTTCAGTCCAGGGAGGACCTGGCCTGGTAGTACGGGCTGGACTGTTCCCAATGGGTGCAGGGTGAAGACTGATTTGCATACGGCTGGGTCCTAAAAGGAATGGCATGGTGAGCAAAAAACAAAGGATTTAGGCCCAGATCTCTGTACTGGGGTGAATGTAGGACATTGTTCTGCATTCTGTCCATCAATTGTTCTTTTTGCATTTGTCACTCCAAGTGGGACGGGTATGCCCAGATGTGGGTTCCGTGCTCTCCATGCCACTGGAGTCAAGCTATACTGGCTGATGAGGGCTGAAAGCCCAAAACCAGTCCTAGGATGCTAGTTTCCAGCCCAGGGAGGACCTGGCCTGGCAGTTTGGGCTGAACTGTTCCAATTGGGCGCAGGGTCAAGACTGATTTGCATATGGCTGGGTCCAAATTGGAATGGCATGGTGAGCAAAAAACGATGGACTTAGGCCCAGATCTCTGTACTGGGGTGAACGTATGACATTGTTCTGCATTCTGTCCAATTGTTCTTTTTGCATTAGTAATGAGGGAGACACACAACCAGTGAAACACCTGGAGGAGAACACAGAACCTTTGGAATAAGAGTCAGACCTCAACCACAAGGCCACAGTTAGTCATAAAACATCAGCAGAGGCTAGGAATGGATGTCCCTAAACCCCTGCACGGCGAGAACCTAAAGGGGATTGTAGCCCCTGACAAGGAAGTGCATATATAAATTGAAGACGCAAGCAATTCCCCACACCAGGAGGTAGGAGACAAACCACCAGAATAGAATGTCGCCAAGACAGGGGCACAAGGAACACTGCTGGCACCCTGTGAAAGCGAACATATCCTGTGTGCACTCACATGTCGAACCCACACAGAACACTGAAGAAACAGTTCCGAACGGAACAGAGCAACATGCCCTCCAAAGGACTTGTGTCAACATCTAAGGCAGGCCATGTAGGCAGAAATAGCACAGCGAAAGTTGAAACAACACAACGGGGAGAGCCAGGTGTGGCAGAAACTCAACACTGTGGTGAAGCGTGCCTCCATAGAGGCTGGAGAGAGCTACGGATCAACCGTAGACGACCAGGCACAACCTCAGGAAAATTCCCAACCCAATGGGTCTCACCAGAGGGTACCTCCTACAAAAGTAGGAATGAATGGGATGACATGGAAGGCCCGTAGTATGGCCCATAGATCGAGTCCCTAGAGGGACAGAAGAGAAGAAACCTAAGAATAATCCGCGGGAGCCTTAGAAACTTCCCATGCAAGGAAGGGCAGCTATACAATAGCCAACAAGCATTTGCAATGCAATAGGTCTCGGGTTAATTAAGTTTGAGCTATTGGCATTGCTAAATATTGCAACATCAACTGTAATATTCCATGCAGCACAAGAGCAGTGATGAATGTGTTTGCCCGTGCATGTGTGTGTGTGACACATTGTGCACGGATCCATGTGTGCGCGTTTGGATGTGTGTGTTGGCTTGAGAGCGTGTATGCCTCGTGTGTGCATGGATCCACGTGGCATATCTAATCAAACTTTTACGTGTTTCTGTGTGGCATTGAGTGTGCGTTTTTATGTAGCCAAATGGAACCATGTGCAATTGTGTGGGCTGCGTGAGTGCCTATATATGTGTGTATGCATCTGTGGGCTTATATTTGTGTTTTCAGCGTGTTATAGCCAAGACCTAAAAAAGCAGCAAAAGCACAAAAGAGGAAGGAGAATTTGAAAAAAACGTGAAACTGTGATAAAACGGAGAAAAAGAACCGGCAGGAGCGAGATAAAGAGGCAGGAAGTGTAGGGGGGTGGAAGAGAGAGGAAGGCTGCAGCCATGGGTTTTGGCGGTACAGGCACTTGGCATTGCCAGTGGCGGCACTTAGGAGAAAACCCTGGTAGCAGGTGGCTATAAGTTACGCATTAGGCATGGGTTCCAAATTTGAAACTTCTCAGTTTACAGACATCCTTCCAAGGTCGATGAAATTAATACCAATGAGATGGGTAACAACATGACGTCTTACTTACAGTCCTCTTAAAGTGCAGGTGTGTGCACAACACTTTATTAAAATAATCTGTCTTTAGAACCAAAGACACTAGAGAACCAACCCCAGCACAAGACCCGAAAGGTATACCAAGCGAACATTACAAGATTTTCAACCTATCACCCGCAAAAAACACGCATGTATCGCCATCAACCCACTTAGCTATCTTAGCAAACAACAAACCAGAAAAACACCAAAGCAGCTGCTCTGCATGTTTTCATTTTTTCAAATAAGAGGAAGCTGCGGAAATGACCAAGAGGTCAGAAGCCAACTGGCCATTTTAAAAGAGAAAAAAAAAAAATCGCATTTTAAACTGGCACGAAGAACACGGCAGCGCTCGGGGTTTTCGAGGCGCCAGCCGCCTGGAGGCAATACAATTCATAGTTTAGCGCTTATATAAAGCGCTATAATCAATATATCGCCTCACGACATGTCCGAGGTAACGGGACGAGCCCTGAAGTGGACAGAACACACACACACACACACGCGCCCCCTCCCCCGAGGCCAGGAGGGGGCCGTGGTCAGCAGGTACCTGCGGTGTGGATGCGGGGGTCATTGCCTGCAGCTGGGAGGCAGCTTCGACCTCGCTCCATCCAGCCCGGGTGCCGCCTCCTCTGCTTCTCAGCCGCTGAACTTCATTTAACTCTGGCCTCTCAGCTCTGCGCATAACTTCCTGATTGCCAAAGCACCCGAAGAGGAACTCGACACACAGCAGAGCTGCTGCAGCAGCTCCCAGGGTGTCTTTGCCTGCTGGTGTCTTTGCCTGCTGCAGGCGAGAGCGCCTCGAAGCCCCTAGCGCCGGCCTCTTGGCCACTGTATTACTTATGCTTACACATACGTAAGCAGGCATACAAACACATGTATGCATGGAACAACAGACAAGAATGCACTTGTCCATATAAATATATAGAGAGAGAGCTCATAAATGGAAACACGTACGTACACAACATCCAGAAACCGATCGATGCACACACATATACATAAATTTTGCACGTTTTTGTAACCTGCACCCATATCACTTTTTTTTCTCCTGTAATGCACCGATTGCTCTGGTTGCTCACTAGTGTCACTTTGCTCCATGTAACTTATGGTTTGTTTTTGTATTTTGTATTTTGTTCCTCCTGTATCAATATTGGTCCTTTTGTGAAGCGCTCTGACACCTTCGGGTAAAGTCCGCGCTATTTAAATTTGCATAAATAAATAAAGAAAGAAAACGGAAATCTACGCACCCACCGGAAGTCAGGCAATGTCGCCTGTGACGGGGGCGGGGCCGCGTCCGGACCGGAAGAGGAGGCATGCGTATCGCGGCCCGGGGCTCCTGTGAGCAGTGGAGAACCCCGGGCCCGCCAGCAGGAGGTTAGGCGACTGTTGCGGGGCTCCCTTGACCAAGAGGGAGCCCCGTGAAAGGAGAGCTGCAGCAGCGGAGTCCCCCGAGATTGCCCCGGTAAGTTAGAAAGGGCTGGGGGGTGCGGTGTGCGGGGGGGGGCAGCACTCGTGTGTCTGTGTGCGTGTGTATGTGTGTGTGGGAGGCTGTATGTGCGTGCGTGCGTGCATGGGCGCTTCTGTGTGTGTGTGTGTGTGAGAGTGCGCGTGCTCGTTTGAAATCGCCTCCAAGGCGATGCGCGCGGCCAGCAGTGCCTCCTGGAAAGGAGACACGGCAACAATAGGCTGTCGGCGGACACGCGCTTCCGCGCGTGCAGCCGAGACCTAACAAGCACTCCACATAGGGTACGGCACATCCCTCTAAAAGCAAGGGACACCTCTTTAGACAAGCTCGTAGGCAGAGGTACTCTAAAAGAAATGAAGAAACCGCTGGCCAGCTGTAGCAAAACAAGCATTGGAAATGCAATAGGTCTCGCATTAAAAAAGTTGTAGTTATTGGTCTTGTAAATGACATTTTATTTATTTGTTGGTTTTTAAAATTGCTAAATTGATGGCTTTGTCATTTACAATGCCAATAGTTATAACTTTCGCGAATGTGACACCTATAGCATTTGGAATGCAACATGTTTTGTATTTACGTCACTTAGATGGCAGCTCTGGTCGTTAGGCCACATCTCTAGAGAGCAGGAGAGTGCAGCAGGGGAGAGAAGCACAGCAATGCAATAGGTCTCGCATTAGGAAAGTTTGAGCTATTGGTATTGTAAAGGACACATTTTTTATTTATGTGCTTGTTTTGAAAATAGCGAAATTAATAGCTTTGTTATTTACAATGGCAATAGTTTTATCTTTCGCAAATGTGACACCTATTGTAACACAATATGTGTTGTGAGGGTGAGGGGTTGAGGGTGAGTGAGGGTGAGGGGTTGAGGGTGAGGGGTTGAGGGTGAGGGGTTGAGGGTGAGGGGTTGAGGGTGAGTGAGGGTGAGGGTGAGTGAGGGTGAGGGGTTGAGGGTGAGTGAGGGTGAGGGGTTGTGAGTGAGGGCGAGGGGTTGAGGGTGAGTGAGGATGAGGGGTTGAGGGTGAGGGTGAGTGAGGGTGAGGGGTTGAGGGTGAGTGAGGGTGAGGGTGAGTGAGGGTGAGGGGTTGAGGGTGAGTGAGGGTGAGGGTGAGTGAGGGTGAGTGAGGGTGAGGGGTTGAGGGTGAGTGAGAGTGAGGGTGAGTGAGGGGTTGAGGGTGAGTGAGGGGTTGAGGGTGGGTGAGGGTGAGGGGTTGTGAGTGAGGGCGAGGGGTTGAGGGTGAGGGTGAGGGGTTGAGGGTGAGTGAGGGTGAGGGTGAGAGGGTGAGGGGTTGAGGGTGAGTGAGGGTGAGGGTGAGTGAGGGTGAGGGGTTGAGGGTGAGTGAGGGTGAGTGAGAGTGAGGGTGAGTGAGGGGTTGAGGGTGAGTGAGGGGTTGAGGGTGAGTGAGGGTGAGGGGTTGAGGGTGAGTGAGGGTGAGGGGTTGAGGGTGAGTGAGGGTGAGTGAGGGTGAGTGAGGGTGAGGGTGAGGGGTTGAGGGTGAGTGAGGGTGAGGGGTTGAGGGTGAGTGAGGGTGAGTGAGGGTGAGTGAGGGTGAGTGAGGGTGAGTGAGGGTGAGTGAGGGTGAGTGAGGGTGAGTGAGGGTGAGTGAGGGTGAGTGAGGGTGAGTGAGGGTGAGTGAGGGTGAGGGTGAGTGAGGGTGAGGGGAGGGTGAGATGAGGTGAGGTGAGGGTGAGTGAGGGTGGGTGAGGGTGGGTGAGGGTGAGTGAGGGTGGGTGAGGGTGAGGGTGAGTGAGGGTGAGTGAGGGTGGTTGAGGGTGAGTGGGGTTGAGGGTGAGGGGTTGAGGGTGAGGGGTTGAGGGTGAGGGGTTGAGGGTGAGGGGTTGAGGGTGAGGGGTTGAGGGTGAGGGGTTGAGGGTGAGGGGTTGAGGGTGAGGGGTTGAGGGTGAGGGGTTGAGGGTGAGTGAGGGTGAGGGGTTGAGGGTGAGTGAGGGTGAGGGTGAGGGGTTGAGGGTGAGGGGTTGAGGGTGAGTGAGGGTGAGGGTGAGGGGTTGAGGGTGAGTGAGGGTGAGGGTGAGTGAGGGTGAGGGGGAGTGAGGGTGAGGGTGAGTGAGGGTGAGTGAGGGTGAGTGAGGGTGAGTGAGGGTGAGTGAGGGTGAGTGAGGGTGAGTGAGGGTGAGGGTGAGTGAGGGTGGGTGAGGGTGGGTGAGGGTGGGTGAGGGTGAGTGAGGGTGGGTGAGGGTGAGGGTGAGTGAGGGTGAGTGAGGGTGAGTGAGGGTGAGTGGGGGTGAGTGAGGGTGAGTGAGGGGTTGAGGGTGAGGGGTTGAGGGTGAGGGTTGAGGGTGAGGGGTTGAGGGTGAGGGGTTGAGGGTGAGTGAGGGTGAGGGGTTGAGGGTGAGTGAGGGTGAGGGGTTGAGGGTGAGGGGTTGAGGGTGAGTGAGGGTGAGGGTGAGGGGTTGAGGGTGAGTGAGGGTGAGGGTGAGTGAGGGTGAGGGTGAGTGAGGGTGAGGGGGAGTGAGGGTGAGGGTGAGTGAGGGTGAGGGTG
The DNA here is from genome assembly GCF_964261635.1 of Lissotriton helveticus. Lineage (NCBI taxonomy): Eukaryota > Metazoa > Chordata > Amphibia > Caudata > Salamandridae > Lissotriton > Lissotriton helveticus. Next base: position 1,160,419,183 of record NC_136070.1, on the reverse strand, counting down.
AGTGAGGGTGAGTGAGAGTGAGAGGGGTTGAGGGTGAGGGGTTGAGGGTGAGTGAGGGTGAGGGGTTGAGGGTGAGGGGTTGAGGGTGAGTGAGGGTGAGGGGTTGAGGGTGAGTGAGGGTGAGTGAGGGTGAGTGAGGGTGAGTGAGGGTGAGTGAGGGTGAGTGAGGGTGAGTGAGGGTGAGTGAGGGTGAGTGAGGGTGAGTGAGGGTGAGTGAGGGTGAGTGAGGGTGAGTGAGGGTGAGTGAGGGTGAGTGAGGGTGAGTGAGGGTGAGTGAGGGTGAGTGAGGGTAAGTGAGGGTAAGTAAGGGTGAGGGGGTGAGTGAGGGTGAGGGTGAGGGGTTGAGGGTGAGGGGTTGAGGGTGAGGGGTTGAGGGTGAGGGGTTGAGGGTGAGTAAGGGTGAGGGTGAGTGAGGGTGAGGGGTTGAGGGTGAGTGAGGGTGAGGGGTTGAGGGTGAGTGAGGGTGAGGGGTTGAGGGTGAGTGAGGGTGAGGGGTTGAGGGTGAGTGAGGGTGAGTGAGGGTGAGTGAGGGTGAGTGAGGGTGAGTGAGGGTGAGTGAGGGTGAGTGAGGGTGAGTGAGGGTGAGTGAGGGTGAGTGAGGGTGAGTGAGGGTGAGGGTGAGTGAGGGTGAGTGAGGGTGAGGGGTTGAGGGTGAGTGAGGGTGAGGGGTTGAGGGTGAGTGAGGGTGAGGGTGAGTGAGGGTGAGGGTGAGTGAGGGTGAGTGAGGGTGAGGGGTTGAGGGTGAGGGGTTGAGGGTGAGTGAGGGTGAGTGAGGGTGAGTGAGGGTGAGGGAGGGTGAGGGTGAGTGAGGGTGAGTGAGGGTGAGGGTGAGTGAGGGTGAGGGGTTGAGGGAGGGTGAGGGTGAGGGTGAGTGAGGGTGAGGGGTTGAGGGTGAGTGAGGGTGAGGGGTTGAGGGTGAGTGAGGGTGAGGGGTTGAGGGTGAGGGTGAGTGTGAGACAGACAGAGCAGACGGCGCAAACACACACAGGAGGCTGCACGTACAGCAATCGCAGAAGGCTCACGCACACAGCATGCATAAGGTATACCTACATAGCAGATGACGAAGTGAATGTACACACAAACTGTGCCTACAACAGTAAATGCATTCCTTTAGAGAACACACACTTAGAGTATACAAAACATGGCGCACGCCTGCGGGCATAGTCACAAATAGGCACCCATACAGTCTGCGAGTACAGCAGACGCATGCACACAGCAGAAGGCAGCCTGCATAGAAAGACACGAGTGGAGCGCACACGCAGGGACATTCACAGCGTCCACATGCACAGAGCGGGGTCACAGCTGACGCGGCGCTCGTGAAGGATACAACACACATGATTGAAGAGAGAGACAACTTGGAGGAATGCTTGTAGGTGTGTGTGTAGACGATGAGGGTGTGAAGCAGCAGGAATTTAATCTCCTATTTTTTTTATATGAAATGTTGAGTTGCCCATAAAACCGCGTCTTGTTAAAAGGGTTATAAAAATAGTTATGATTAAAATCCGTGACTCGCTCAGTTTTCTGATTGACATTGTATCAGCTGGGATAGATAGTCAAAGCTGTCTAGTACAAACTTCCAGTAAATTAGTATCGGGAGAGGCGGCATAACATGATTATTCGCTCTGCATAGGAGCTCTTTAGATGATGCAGTCTAATAAAAAAAATAGAGGTTTGCCAATGACATTTTGCTCCAAATTCAAAGATACAGCTAACTGCTGATTTACCTTAATCAGTGACACGGTGAAGCATGAACGCATGCGGTAATGACGGAGATGCAGTTCTTGACCCGAGTTACAGTTTCACGTTTCTTACTGGGGGTTGTTTTGCAACTTTACAGATTGGAATAATAATAATCCACTTTGCTGAACAATATAACATGTGAATTCACCACGAACCTATTGCAACTCGGTGTAAAAAGATAAAATCCCAAATCAAGACACAAGTATTGTTGCAAAAGGTGGTGTGAAGCAGCAGGAAAAGACAGCACCAACCCTAACGAAAACGAGTCAAAAGAAACACGAGAGACGGCGGAGGGCATTGCTGTGGGGAGGGGAAATGCGACACGGCGGGCAGGGGAGTGGGCGGAGCGGGTAAAAAAAAAACAAGACGGAGAGAAGGCAGAGAAGGGGAGGGGGGAGGAGAAATGCGACACGGCGGGCAGGGGAGGGGGCGGAGCGGGTAGAGCGGCATGTGGGTGTGAAGCAGCCGGGGCCTTTGAAGTGAAGCTAAGCTTCACTTCAAAAGGTGTGGGAGGAATGCGGCTGAGGGAACAGACGGAGATTTGGTGATGTGCACGCGCATTTTAGGTCAATGCGCAAGCGCATTGACCTAAAAGCCACGGGCACAGCACCAAATCGCTGCAGTTAGGTAAACTTTGTTTAAAGCCCTATAGTCTCGCTCTGCTCGATGCGCATGCGCATCGACAGGCGAGACCTAAAAAGGACAAAGACATAGCCATACAGTCAGTCCTGTAAATAACGTCTTCAACGCAAAGACTGACATCAGGAAAAAGTAAGTGACAACACTGCAACTAAAAGACAAAGTCCGCATTAAGGAATAGAAACCACGGAATTCATGGAAAACCAGACATGAGACACTAAACTGCTGAGTCAGCATGTCTGTCAAACAGGGAAACCCCATCAAAGGGCAAATCCCAAAGACGCTCCTGAACATTTGCAGGGAAACAGTCACCACGCAGCCTGAAGCAGAGGTCGGCCCGGGACCAGGGTTCAATTCCCGTCGCGGCAGGGTCTTGGGTCAATGTCCGCGGACTCGATAATTCTCGCCTAGGTGCCTAAGCTAACCATGGGTCCCACTCTGCAACTCTGGGCAATAGCTTGCTTAATCTCCACAACGACCCTATCAGCGCCGGGGATGCCTGACTTCACCTTGGGGGTGCCCAGGAGGGACCATCTCACAGGGAAAGCCAGGACGTGTTCCCCAGCGGTATACAGCGCCAGGACACTGCGTGATGGAGTAACAGTGCGCTTTACAAGTATACATTTACTATATGAATGCAATAAAACATTTGAATTGAAAAAGAAATAACCACTGCATATAATTATGATAGAACACTACTAAGGCTTCTTAGCAGGAGGTTGTACTTGGATGAGGCTTAGAAATCCTTTAACGTTTTAATTCTCTTCACAAGTAAATGTGATTCTTATTGGCGCAAAAAAAAAAAAGGACTAAAGAACTATTGGCATTCAATTGTATTAACTTGAAGATATAGTTTAAACATGCAAAGACAGCTAACCAGAAGAATAAAAAACACAGCATTAGCAAGATACATGATTAACCCAACTGCCCTCTTTCTAGGCAGTTGTGACAGATGATCATGCAAAATGCATTCAATCACATTGCAGAGAGAATGAACAGACCAGAGGATGAACATAATTAACTCTAAAATGCCTGTTGGACTTGGCCCTTTTAGGCTAAAGTTCCCTAAACTTTTTTTGCTTTTCCCCCTAAACCTTTTTTTCTGACATGGTGTTGCCAACTTAGATGCTTTGGGCACTTTGCCACTGCTGATCAGTGTCAAAGTGCAAAGTCCCTGTGAAAAGTGTAATTGGTAATTGGTTGTCCATGATTGGCATGTTTGCCTTACTGGTAAAGTCCCTAGTAGAGTGCACTATGTGTGCCAGGGCTGGTAATGCATATGCTACTAGTGGGCCTGCTCCACTAATTGTGCCACCCACACAAGTAGCCTTAAAGAGAGAACTCAGGCCTGCCGATACAGTACCTGTGCGCAGCTTGTTAAACTGCCATGTTGTCCTGACAAGTGCACCCACTTGCCAGGCCTTACCCTTCCCTTTCTATGAACATCAGGCACTCCTATGGTAGGTCCAAGGTACCCCCTGGGCAGGGTACAGTGTATGTGAAAGGTAGGACATGTACTGAGGTGTGTACCATGTCCTGACAGTGAAATACTCTCAATTTCGTTTTTCACTGTTGCAAGGCCATCTTGCCCACAGGGCAGAATGGGGAGGCTGTGTAATACATTTTCCAGCCTATCTTCCCAAAGGCTTAAGATGGAGAGGTGAAGTTTAGTGTGCCTGAACGCACAATTCAAAAACACATCTTTTTGTGAAGGTGGTTTTTGCATTGTTATGTTTAGAAACCAGTGGCTGGGTTTTTGTGCTCTAACATTTCTGTGCGTCTCTGCCTGGTTGTGGATGGACTGTCTGGATCTGAAAATGGTAGGATCTAGGGAATATATTGACCCAGGAGAGGAGGTGAGACAGCAACAGGCTGACCTGCATCTGGATTGTAGGGGGGAGGATAAGCCCCTGGAGGTAAAGAAGCCTTGGTTGCTGCCATAAAACAATGGCTCCATCTCCTGCTGAGTGATTAAGGATCCAGACCACCTCTAATCAAATGAAGAAGGTGTCACTGGCAGGGAGACACCCAGAACTGGTTTGGACAGAGGTCAGTGCCCCCTTGAACAGAAAGTCTTCAAAGACATTGAGGGGTATACCTATGAGAGCTGAAACCCCTGAATGTTGGAATGGAACTGGGCAAGACTGAACAGAAATGGAACCGGTAAAGACTGTAAAAGATTGAAACTACTTCGTGGTCAAGAGGAACCTTTGCCAAGGAAGAAACCGCTGAAGAGACTGAAGGAAAGGACTGACCCTTGCTGTGTGTTCTGGGGCTGGCCTGCAGTTTGATGCTTTAACCGAAGAGAGGCTAAAGGGACTTTGCTGAGTGCTATGTCCCCCTGCTTGAAAGGACTTTGCTGCGTCCTGAAGTAACTTGTCCCCAAGGTCCAGAGGAGAGCTGGCTCCCTGTTGTGGAAACTCAGGAACACAAAAGTTTCCAGGTCTGTCTCAGCAACGCTGTGTGTGTGTGCTTTTTGCAGTCTGAGACCCTCGTAAGAATTGGCCCATGATCGTGGGCACCTGGAGTCCAAGCGAGTCTCAGCGACGCTGTGTGCGTGTGCTTTGTGAAGCCTGAGACCTTCGTGAGGATTGCCCTGTGATCTGGTACACCCGAAGCTGAAGTGAGTCTGAGTGACGCTGTGTATGCGTGTGCACTATTGCATCATGAGATCTTTGCTATCACCAGCGGCCCGGTATCCCCAGAGGAGCTGTGCCGCCAGCCCGAGCTTTCGTTGCCAGAGTGGGACCTCAAACCAACCCTGTCAGGGGAGGGCCTGAGTCCCACTGCCCAGAATCCACAAAGTTGCATTGGAGGCCCAAGTTGCGAGAAGAGGAGAGCGAGGTCGCACCCCCAGGTACCGTGTTGCCACCTGGGGTGGAGTGTGGGCTCGGAGGGAGACGCTCTCGGTCTCTCCCATTCTTGCAGCATGAGCCTTTGCCAAGGAGTGGCAGTACTGGGGCCAGAGTGTGGAGCTGCACTTTGGTTTACACCATACCCATGTTGGGGGCATCTGTTGGCGGAAGCTGACCGTGAGTCAGTACGAGTGGTGGCGAGACCGTCTAAAGCAACGTGATCGGTGCTGGAGTGCATTACACATTGCATTATTTCTGCATTACGAACTACCTGATTTTTTTATTATGCATTGCATTATTTCTGCATTACGAACTACCTGATTGTTGTATACGCCTTGCATTATTTCTGCATTACGAACTACCTGATTGTTCCATTACACATTGCATTATTTCTGAATTATGAACTGCCTGATTGTTGCATTACGCATTGCATTATTTCTGCATTACGAACTGCCCGATTGTTGTATTACACATTGCACTATTTTTGCATAACTAACTACCTGATTGTTGCATTACGCATTGCATTATTTCTGCATTACGAACTGCCCGATTGTTGTATTACACATTGCACTATTTTTGCATAACTAACTACCTGATTGTTGCATTACGCATTGCATTAGTTTGCATAACGAACTTCCTGATTATTGTGTTACGCATTGCATTATTTGGCATTATGAACTGCTTGATTGTTACATAACGAACTGCATTATTTTTACTTTGCATAGTGCCCGATTCTTGCATTACGAACTACATAGCATTGCTTTAGGACGGCAGTGGAACATCTAGAATTGCTCATTAATATTGTCAGAACCTACAAGGGATGGCCCAATAACCGGACAGCAGGAATATTACAAATACGCATATGTTGGATTTATATTGTGTGGTCTCATCGTATAGCTTTTTATATACATTTATACTTGTTTTTTATGAAACTTGTGAGAGCGTGGTTGCAAATACTTTACACATAAAAGATAAGTCTGGCTGCTCGTGTCAAGCTACCGAGGGGGTGAGCAGGGGCCACCTGAGAAGGTGTTCTTCCTTCCCTGATGTGGAAGCAAGGGTCCCTATTTGGCCTACGGTACCTACTTCAGCCAAATAGCGACCCCGAGTTCTAACAATGCCTTTATGTAAATATGTTTTCTTATTATGATTTTTCTATAAAATGAGGTTGGCGAAACTCTGTAAAGCTGTCTCTATGCCAGGCATATAAGATATGGTTTTGAAATTGTACAGACATACACATGAGATGAATGGCTGCTGAAGCCTTAATGCAAACATGGCTCCTTCAGACTACGTTAACCTTTTGAACATGCAAGTGGGTAGAACTTACATCTTTTAAAACAGGGCTGATGAACTATGCCTATAAAAGGCAGAGTTCAGGACGTATGGCTTACCTAATGTCAATTATAATATTTTAAAACCAAAATCGACTTCACATTGCAATTTAACAATTATACCTCGTCTTTAGTACCGCCTAGCTTCTTTTTAGCCCATCTGCTTGTTGTATGGCGTTTTAGGATCAGAGTGAAATTTCCCGACTCATGCCCTTATATAGATAGAATTCACATTGCCCTAATATAGGCATAGAAATCATACCCATATTTAGACATAGCCCATGCAGTTCAAATACAGGCATGACTACTTCCACTCGCAGTTCGACTATCTACTTGCCCGACGCAGCTTGCTACAGCAAGTGCAGAAGGAAGCCGACCCTCCAGCTGACGCACTGATCGAGACGCTGTACTTTCTCTCACCGAGAATGCAGCTCCAGTGTTTACAAGCTCCCCTTGCAGGGTGGTGGGAAATCGAGTCCCGAAACAGAGATACCAGACCTCCTTCATTCTAAAACCAAGGTACGGAGCTGATTAAACCTGAATAGAAATCTTGGATAGATTCTGGGCAAAGAATACTAAACTTATACTAAACCACACTTACTTCTTCCCTAGTACAAGACTTATGTTCGGTACATTGGGGTAGGCGTATTTTAGAAGCACCAGTTGAGTACTTTTAGTCATTGTTATTTATGTAAGTATTTTTATATGGCTTAGAAACCATACAATGCTCTTACAGTATTATTTTAGAATATTATTCTAGCTGTACGCATTATACTTTGCAGCCTGCATTACGATTGTAGCAGTTCATTTCTTCTGTATGAGAAAGAAGTCTGTTCAATAAATCCTTTTATTGAAAACGCCCGTCTTTCTATTTCTCTGCACCTCTGATGAAACCAAGCAAGCACGATTGACTGAGTGAAATAATTATCTATTGTTTCCACAACTCTAGAGATACATTTCTTATTCTTGGGAAACAAAGTTGTCATGTTTATGCGGTTGTCAGAAACTAATCCCTTCTTGTGAATTCGAGAAAGTTTCTAGTGACCTCTGAGCTAGCTGGCACACTCACAATTAATGTTGGTATATTTTCTATAGAAACCTAGTCGACCTCAGACCTACGTCTAATCTATAGGATATATTATTCCAATGCGTAGAGCCTATTGGGAATATAGGAACTACACTACATGCTAGGTTTTTGCCCCATATTTGGGTAGCAAAAACCGTGTAGTTGCCCAAAAAGGGTATTTAATTGTTCTTCTACCAACAGTGTTCATGTGCACCTAGGACAAACTTCAAAACACACTAATCTATCCAAAAATAACCACAGTTTTTCGAAAAAGGCTTTTGACATGAGGCTGCTTGCAGTTCTTCACTGCCCAGATATCAAACCTGCAATGCACCGAGGTGAATAGAAAATGAAAAAAACAGATATAAGGGCACACTCAAAAAGCTCGATTTCCTACGCAGACTATAATAAGCCTGGCTCAACTCAGGAAGGGGAGTCTCATCTCTCATGTGGTTATTTTGACATCATGATAGAGCCAAGTATGGCAGGTGAGCAATCATTCACAATAAACATCTCTCAGTATCCTTGTTGTTCATCCTCAGTCTAGGACCAGGATGTGTGTGGCATTTGCATGCAGCCTTTCTTCACATGAAAGAACTTCTAGAGTTTTATGCTATAATTCCCTGGATGGAATCTCACCGCTGGTGTGTCTAGATATTTTCTATTTCATCATTCTATAGTATTCCCCTTGTTCTGGACTGGGAGACTTCAATAATTGACTAAAATACCACTCTGACACAGTTGCCCCATTTACAGAGACATATTACTAGTGGCCTAGCTCAAGTTATAACTTATAAACCATACTTCAGATACATTGGTTTGATTACTTCATAATGCACTTTTCCAGCACAACTTAATTACAAATGTCCACTACGTCCATTCCCAAGAATTCCATTATTAAATCAACACTTCCTACGCTATCTGCAAAATAACTTACAACCACTTGTAAAACAAAACCTTTCAGACAAACAACCACACTCCCTTTAACTGCTTTTTGTTTTTTTCTCTTTATGGACAGACCATGGAACTTCCAATGTCTGGAGGTATCTTCTAATTAAGTCTAGATTTTAAAATCATAAGGTGATAAACTTTCACAATTATTAAACTATCAAAGAATGGCCATAAATTGGCAAAGCATTCACCCGATTAAGTAAAATACCCTCTGAAAAGCAGTATGCAACTTGGTAAAGTTGATTTCCTCAGCTAAAAATCCACAACTTCTGATACAGCACAAAAACCTAAATGTATACTTCAGTTAGAAAACTAACACATGAAATGGGTGAATCAGTCAAACAGACTTGCTTAATCTCCCTCAAGAACATAGCAGGAGAGAATGTCACTCAGTGGTGTGGCTTTCCAGCTCTTACCCCTTCAAATCTTCTAACAACTGTGAAACCTAAATGGCCACCATTACTCAGGCTATGCCTGGATCCTCATAAAATGTCTTACATTTATTCATTTAGTCCGTCAGCTGATTAGTTTAAATCGGGCTCCTTGGACGAGTAGCTTGTGGCCTACTGGTAGCTCTCTAGCTACCTGTAAACATCATTCCTGTGTGCAGCCCTGTGAACTAAATTAAAAGTCTTCGCTTGGTTGGTTTAATATATGTTTACCAAAATTGAAAAACACATATTTAAAACAAAAACTTGTGTATTTTCAGGATTCATAAACTGATGTTTGGAGTAAAAAGGGTGAATTTCCAAAACATATTTAAAAAGGTTACAAATGATATCGTGTTGGGGAGACTATTACTAATATTACTAACTTGGTGCGTTATAGCTATGGCTAATGGGTATTACCCATGTAGAGGCATTCTACATTGACAAATATTTTTTTTTACTTTGCTGCTGGCAACCGTGCCAGAAGCACAGAGGTGATCACTGCTAGCAATCTTGAATATGGTGGCTGCTAATGTAATCTAGTCTGATCGGGTAACTACTACATCTCTTATAATATTAGCTTGGAAGAATTTACATTGAACACAAGTAGCTCTTTTTACAGAAAACTTTGGGAAAATGTTGGAGATGCCTTATTTAAATGATGTCTAAGGTATAGTAGCAGCTGACATGGGTATGGAAGAGTTGTTTTGTTTTGGAAAACTTAATGTGGACTCTTCTAGGCTTCCAAAGTGCTATTCTACAATCTTCTTTCTGGAAGTCTCAATGGGATCTGAGAAAGTACCAGACTCACAGCTACAAAGTTCCTGGAAAAGAAATCATAGCATCTCTTCCATGTTATTTAGCTGCCTACCACAGCACTGCTGAGAGTTTCTCTGATGATGCTCTTCATATTGCTCATGAAAGTGCTGGGGTTCTACCGGTGCTCTTAGAACTCTCCTGGACATTGTTTATTCCCTGGATATCCCACAGAGATTATCCAAAGTAGTGTGGTGTGTGCCACTTGAGTCACAATTGGGTTATGCAATCTTTCCCTATGCACTGAACAAAAGGACAGACTGGGCCCCACATTTTCCCTTGGGACTTCTACAAGTCAATTTTCCCTTTCATGAATTGGTGTCTATGCAATCTAATGCAGAGAAACAGATATTAACTTTACCCGTATGAGAAACCAGTTTTCGCTCTTTAAACCTCCCTAAAATAAGCCTAAAATAGGATGCAGGAGAGCTTTCTGTAACACATCTCTCAGTCTGGGACCACAATCCTCAAGGAACCAAAGGACAGCTGGCAATGCAGGCTAAACATTCAATCGCCTTATGTCTGTTAGAGGTCATGCCCTTATTGGCCAAAGGTACTTCCAAATGTAGTCCCTGTGCTCACTGTACAACTGGAACCAAGTTACAGTCGACTGAAAAGTCCCAATCAGGTCGAAACCGGTCTTGGTTGTTTTTGTTCCGATTCACGGAGGACCTAACGTGACAAATCCGCTGGACTGTTCCTATTGGAGCAAGGTCAAGACTGATTTGCATATGGCTGGGTCCAAACTGAGGTGGGTAGGTGAACAAAAGAACAATGGGTTGGGATGCTACCTAGATTTAAAACAAAAACGTTATTTATAGTTGTTGGCAAACATGTACATTAATACATACCATTTGTAATATTTTGGCAGTTCCACTTTTACATCTTTGTATTATCATCACAATGAGCATCAGAGATTTATAGACAAAAACTTATACTTTCAGTATTCACTAACTAGCTCAGCCTCATGGGTTGGAGGTTGTTTCTTGTTGACGCATGTAACCTAGAAAGGGTTCCCAAATGTCTCGGGCCGAGATCTCAGAGGCATTATGTCCCAATAATTAGTCAATTGTTTATGGCAGTAAACAATGTCTTTTTTATCCAGTCTCTCGTTTTAGGTACCAGGGAGCCACACCAGCACATTGCGACCCTGCATTTGGCCAAGAGGAACAGTAGCGCAACAAGCTTACGGGAGTGTTTAGGTAACTCTGCTACGTGGCCCAGTAACCAATTAAGGGGTTGGGGAGCAACTGTAATTGTATAATTTCCCCTGTCACCTTAAAGACCTCCACCCAGTACGACGTAACCCCAGGGCAGTACCAAGCGAGATGTATGAAATCCACAGAGAGGTCGTGGCATCGTAAACATTGAGAGTCTGGGGATATGCCCATTCGGTGCAATAGCACAAGAGTGCGGTAGATTCGGTGTAAAAAGTAAAGTGAATGAGGCGAAGCCTGTAGTTCAGAGACAACTGAAGCTGACCTAAGCAAGACGCCCATAATGCGCCTGTAAGTGGAAGGGCGAGGTCCTCCCCCAAGGCTTCTCGGGCGGTGAGGGTCTCTGGAGGTGCTGGGAATGTCCTGAATAATGCTTGGCATGTCGCTCTCAGTTGGTAGTATAACCGCTGGATGCCGGTTGCAGAGTCGGAGGACCGTGGAATTGATCCCCAGGGAAAAGGTCTGCGAAAGTGCGTATATTGAGCATATCTGTGCGGCTACAGGTGAAGCCATCCTGTATTGGGGGTATTAATAAATGTTTAGTTAACAGGATTGATGGACCATAAAGGAGGGGAACTCCCGGCACCGCGCCAGCCCAGCCCAGGCCAGCCCAGCCCATGCCCACCTCATGCACTGTGGAGTATCTATTTTAGCAGTGGGCCGTTTATATGGGGTAAACAGCACTGTCGAGAGCAGCCAAGGTGAAACAAATCTAATTTGATTGCAACATGTGGTTGAAATTGGGTGGGATGTATCCAATAATGCAAGAAGTGTGCCTGGGCGCATAGCGCGTACAACTGTAGGTCAGGCGTCCCAACCCTCCTTGAGTTTGCGGCTGTGTCAGCAATTCATATTTAACCCGGGATTGTTGACCAGCCCAGATCAGTGTGATGAGCTTGGACAAGAGTCTTTTGAAGAAGGCCTGAGTGATCTGAGTGGGAATGTTTATGAATAGGTAAAGAAATTTTGGTAATATAACCATTTTTGCTATGACGATTCGGCCCACTTAGGATTGCGGCAGTTTCGTCCATATTGGGATGCGCTCCTCAAGCCATGCCATCTTGTATGCCAAAATTAGCCTGCCACAGTTCAGTTAGGTCTCTGCTAAGGTAGATGCCTAAATATTTAACGGGCCCTGTTTACCACTGGAGGGGATATTCTACAGCGAATGGGGTTGTGGCGTCCGTTAGCGAAAAAAGGATTGATTTGGCCCAATTAATCTTAACCCCGGACAAGCCTCCGAAGCGTATGACTTCATGGATTAGCGGGGAAAGATTATGTTCCGGCTGACTTACATAGAAAGTAATGTCACCTGCATTCAAGGATACGGTGAGGGTCCGAGTTGTAAACCCCACCCCTCGGTTAGCATGGTGTTGACGGATTTGTGTGGCTAGGGGCTCCATCGCAATGGCAAAGAGCAGGGGTGAAAGGAGGCATCCCTGCCACGTGCCCCTATTGACTGGAAATAGCTGTGATATTTGACCGTTAAGGTGTATCTAGGCGGTGGGCAGTGTGTAAAGAAGTCGTATCTGTGCAAGGAAAATGGAGCAGAGACCCATTCTATCCAGGAGCGGGAACAAAAAACCCCATCCCAGTGTATCAAATGCCTTAGCTGCATCAAGCAAGGCCGCCAACGCTTAGATAATGCAGTACCGCAAACATGGTGCGGAGGTTATGGACTGTAGAACGGCCCGGTATAAACCCGGACTGATTGGGCCTGATCTTCACCGGCAACAGGAGCTGTAATCTGGTCACTAGTATCTTTGCAAATATTTTATTGTCAATGTTGATGAGCGACAGGGGCCTGTAAGAGTCACATTGATCAGCAGGCTTGTCAGGTTTGAGGAACGAGAAGATGACGGCTTCTTGCATGGAGGAGGGGAGCAAGCCCACCTCTAAGGCGTCATGGTAGACCTCTAGCAGTTGAGGAACTAATATGTCAGAGTATTCTTTGTAGAAGGACTCTGTTAGACTGTCCATGCCAGGGGCATTGTCTGGGAAGAGGCTAGCTATTGCCTGATGTACTTCCTCAGCCGTGATGGGAGAGTCTAGAAATACCTGGTGTGAGTTGGAAAGCCAATTTAGCTCGATAGTCTCATGGTAGTCTTGCAGGTCCGATGGGGGAATCACCTGGGAGGAAGGGTATAGATGGACGAAAAAATCTACCATAATGTGTAGTAGATCGGGAGTGTAGGAGTGGTGTTGGCCCTCTGAGTCTACCAGTCCTGTGATGTAGGAAGAGGCGCGTAGTTTTTGTAGTAGCCTGGCTAGTGTCCCGCCTGGGCAATCACCTTTGCCATATCGACGTGCCTGGGTTTCTTTGCCCAGAAATGTCACCTCTCTGTTTGCTTCCTCCTGATATTCCATCAATTTGTCGCGGATGTCAGCTAAAACAGTGGGATTACTAGAGTGGTGGAATTGGGTTTCGAGTGCGGAGATATCTTTTTCAAGTGCTGAGAGTGTACCCCGGATGGCCCCAAGTACCCCATGCGGTTTGGCTATGGAGATGCCTTGGATAAAGGCATCCCAAAGTGTGGCGGGGGAGCGTACTGACCCAGCATTTTGTGAAAAGTATTCCTCAATAGCAAAGCATACTTCTTCTTTAACTTGGATGCTAAGGCAGTTCCATATTTTTGTACTTCTTCTCCATTGAAATGAATGGCAACTCCATGACGAGTTACCCTTGTCATTAGCATCCAAGTGGTTAAAGACTTGGTCCCTGAGCACATTTGGGGGTAGTCACCAGGAAAAAGTGCTAGATGGTGCGGTGCGTTCCGGGGGCTGATCGTCAGTTGGAACGGTGCATGATCGGATAAAGTGTAGGGCAGGTGAGAAGCTGTGGGTCTCTAGGAGACCACGGTCTTGGACAATAGCCAGTAGTCTATTCTTGACCATGCCCTGTGGTGTAGGGAAAAACAGGTGCCTTCACATGCTTCTGGATGTGCATCGCGCCATATGTCAATAAGGTGGTTGCCAGTGATGATCAAGGTGAGTGCAGAGGCTGCTTGTTGGTGTGGGGATTGCTACCTAGATTGATTTCTTCTTGTTGGAATTATTTCAAGCTTTTCTCCCAATACCTTTTATGTGTTTCACAAACCATTACCGTTTGTTTGACAAACATTCAACCCACACATTCGAATCAAGTGTTGCCTGGGAGCCTATTCTGTGATACTACCCAAGCCCTGAAAATGAAAAATGTAGTTTGAAGTCATTTTCTTCAGCTCAACAACTTGAAAAATATCATGCTGGTGTTCTACATAAAAAATGGTTGCAGAAGGTGCCATCATTAACTAACACGATGACAGTGGCAATAAGTTTTATGCATGCCTAAGAGTAATCTACATTAAAGGCTAGCTACAGAGCATGCAGTTGTTCAGTTGGCTTGGACTATGTCAAGGAAAGCAATCCGTCTCTCCACTGTAAGCATTTGCATTCAATTACCCAACTTAAAATTCAATTACCAACACAGTAAGCCCTCTCTGATCTAAAAGCCAGCATCATACCGTACATTCCTAGATAGGACTTTAGTAGTACCATAAAATGTACGAATAGCCCTCACAGCTTATCTTTCAAAGGAGAAAACATTTTGCACTGCAGATCACTATCCCGTGGAATGTTCTGCTATTCTTTTTTCAATAGCCTTCACAGTAACCTTCTTAACCTTTTTAAAGTCATAATTGTGTTAGACAGTGATTTCTAACACCACCCACAGGAGACCACTTGAATAATGTGCTAAATACATTTTGTCAGTCAGGAGATGATGGGATGCTCAGTGGTTAAAAAGGAAGCGGGAGAACTGCACTTCATTCTCTTTAACTATACTGGGAACCTGCCCAAGATATTCAAGGTAAATTAATCTGGTGGCATTGACAGTGATATTAAGGTGGTGAAAAACATTGGTGGAGACTGAAGGGCAGGGATTGACTTTATACAGGAAATGCTATGCGAACAACAGGCATAGCATTTTAAGAATACAGCGAAGGACACTAGTATGTACATGAAACTTTTAAACTATACCTCAAAGTGTAGGTCAGAGCTTCCAGAGCTACAAGACAAATACTACCAGGCCCTCTGAGGTGTTTGGGCAACAACACTATAATCACCATGCTGATGGTCTCTCGACCTTGCTTAGGTCCTGCACGTGGAGCGATTGTTCCATCCTAAACCACAGTGTTCTCTTTTTTGCATGAGTACTATTGTTAGGGACCCAAAAAGCAGAATAAACGATACATACTGGTTAGTTAAAGCCAGTTTGCCTTCTGTGGGGACATAGATAGATCCATGAGGGGAAAGATTAATGAGCTTGGTTGATACATTCTTTTAGAGTTTTAGGTGAGGTAGGGACTGTTTTTGTTTTTCAATTTGTTTGGTGCATAAAAATAAACAAATGCCATGAGTGAAATCTAAAACCAATAGCTTCCAAACAAAGCATGTTACATTATGCCATAATTTTTTGTTGTTGTGAGAAACAGTTTTCCATCTTAAGTGTCTGACTCTACCTCGTGGAAGCCCCACTAATGAGACTGTGCAAATTCTACTACATGGGAATCATTTCCTAAAAAAGCTATCTTTTGACCTGGTGGAGTCTAGTGAAGAGTCGACCAACCACAAACACCATCACTTGAGACGGTGGTATAAAGGATAGAGAGACCAGGGCAATGCTAAGTTGTTTTTGTGTCAGGTGAAAAAACAAAAATACATTTTTACATAGTCTATTTGCACATCCAATTGTAAATATGTCAAACATTTACATATGTAAGACAAACATGCTTAAGGGAGATGAGAGGGGAATGATGCATGTGGAAAGGAATGATGCATGTGGAAAGGAAAGATGAATGGTAGCTTGATTTTGTTGAAGAAACTGATAACCCAAAATTTTATTTGGAACACAAACACTTTGTTAATAAAGTAAAGCCAGAGTCTAAATCAGTGCATATACTAAACACAAAATTTGTAAGAAGGTAATCATACTTAAAAATTATATTAGGCCTAAATGTGAAATAAAATTGCCGATTTAAGCTAACTGAACTGTCGATGCCATGTTAAATGAAAATATTGAAGGGCCTGTTTTCAAATTGAATAGTTGTTTGCGGACAAAGTTTTTCTCTCTTTTTGCAGATGTTGCAATTTTCCAAAAGTCTATTAGCTAGTGAATAGGCACTTGTTTTATATTAGACAACCGATAGTGAGGCTCACGCCAAGAGGAGAGGAGGAAACAGGAAGAATGAGTCATGAGAAGAACAGTTGGGACCACAGAATCTCAACAATGTAACTTTTCATGGTCTAGTGTTTACAGACACTCCAGTCTGGGAAATTGGGGAGTTCGCCTCTTACCAGAAGTTTACTCAAATTCTATTGGAGGAGTCTGGAGACAAAATAATATGTTGCAACATAGAATATTGTGTGTTTATATTAGTGCATGTTCCTGGAGTAGCAGCTAGATTCCGGATTCCTTTCCCCAACTTTCTGACTGGAGACTCACTTTTGAGTTTCTGATGCCTTTCTTAATGAGAGGCTACCATACTTCGGTTTTACTGATTGTCTGCTGAATTCTAAGCTGAGAATATTTTCCAGCTGATTATGCAAACGCTTTACGCTTGTGCATTGACTCATGAGTACTCTTTATGGGTATCTGAACTGACACTTTTTTCTTGTTATTTCAATTAAATTTAGATTAGGAAATTCTCCTTTATAAAACACACTTGCTGTGTTATTACAATATTAACTGTTATTTTACCAAATCTTGCATTCAATTTTATAATTAAATATCTATTGATGGATCATAACACCTTAATAATCAGATCTAAAGATTAAAACAATGAATAAAACATGAAAAACTAAAAACTGAAATATCTTCAACTTACATTAATTCTCTTTGTTGACTAAACTAAAAGTCATTTACGATTTAACATGTTATTGGACTGATGTAGACGATTGCTCTTTACTTCTCCTGGTGTCAATCAAAGGCCTATCTGACCAGTGGCAGGGGTTATTTATTGATTACACCTGAAGATTAAGGTATATAAAACCCTGCTATCTCAGTCCTTTGAGTGAAAAGCTATATCTTTGTCGTATTGATGCAATTATGGATATCTACAAATGCGATGGTTTAGCTTTGAATCAGGTTGATTTGACCAAATTGTTGGGTCAGAAGACTGATACAATAATGATTTTTCTGTTGGTCCATTAAACTGTTATTGCCTTTGCTTGTTTAAGAATCTCATGCCAGATTATATAACCATGAAGTTTAGATACATTTCTTTGCAACAAGACGTGACACTTAAGTACGGTTCTAAATTATTAGCCTGATCATCTATCCTAAAGGCAGATGCACTTTACTTATGATTGGCTTCTGCAACTCTGATTACATGTATGGGAACCTATGTCCACAACCTTCAAAAAAGCCTTTGTGCCTTCTTTAGCTGGACTTTTACCAGAACCATCTTGGCCTCCACATAGGTCTTCGTTTTTTTGGATAAGTACTACTAAGATTACTTCTAGTTTTCCAACAGTTTAACTCAAATCAGGTGGCATAGCAATTTGAAATAGCATGGCATATAATGTCTGTCACAGTGTAGTCTAATTGGGATTTACCCTTGAAGCAAAAAATGGCTGTTATCTGTGTATTGTTTGTTCTGTACAGACCGGAGCAGATTGCTAGCACTACTGAAAGAGTTTTAATGGACAGGTTGCTACTTTTCTTTAGTGAGCAGGAAGTTTGGTTTCTTGATATTCCTTTAGGCCTTGGACAAGTAGTAAAGTACAGTTAGTATTTTTTTAACAACCAAGGCTCTAGATGAAGGGATGCTTTAGTTCATTCATTTAGAAGATTTAGAAGGTTTATGCCATAAAAATTGTACTTGTGTATAATATTTCGGATCATTAGTATATCTAAATTATTCCTTTTTGAATTTTTGGGGGAATAATTCCTAGCTCTCTCCAGGCCTGTAGAAACTTGCTCAGTAGAGTGCTATTCACAAAAATATTCCATACTAATATCTAATGTAGTTGGGAATAAAACAGAAGCATTTCGGACTGTATTTATTTCCTCAGAGAAGTCATATTTTTGTTGATGGGCATAAAGTAGCATGAGCACTCTTACAGTGTAACAAGGGACATAATCTGACCACGACCTTTTTGCTAAAATACAGCTTCTGAAAACCAATAGTTTTAGATATGCTAAAAGCAAATAAACTCACAAATTGATGTACAGAAAAGCCGCATTTTTCTTCGGCCACCAACATTCGATTCAGTTAGGAATTATTGAATATTAGCCTGATAATGGGGACATATTTAACCAAGTGTATAAATATATATATGATCCAATGCTACAGAATCCAAAGTCATTTAGGCTCACGCAAACCTGTTCTGCTCCAGCATACTGCTGGCCTTTTTTCTTGTTTTGCATCTTTATGAAACTCAATGGATAGGATGGGACAGAGCCTATTCTTTGTAAAACATTGATCAACTCACCAGGATATTTATTTTTTTCTGTAAGCAAAATTCATAATTGTTTTGCGATAGGCTCACCACCCTCCTTCTAATCTCTTCGATAGAATATTGTACAGCAGTTAATCTTAGGAATCACCAGCTAGTGGACAACTGCAGAAAAGATTGGACTCTAGAATAAGTGAAGACATTAATCTTTTTTGTTGCCTTTCTTAAAGGGCATTGAAAGTGCTAAACCCATACTAAAGGATGAGTGCACATTGCATCAGGCTAATATGCTTCAGGTATGAAGATTTACCCAGAAACTGGCTGCCCAGAATTTTTGCAATTTTGGAAATCACAGCAGATACCAAAGGAATACTTCCTCCAAAGAGGTGTGGTTCTGGGAGTAGAATTTACACCAGGAAGTTCCGCAAGAAAGAGCAACCAATGTCTTCCTGTGGATCTTACAATCAATACAGAAATTCCTGCTGAAAGTTCGAATAGATGCCTAACTGCCTTCCTTGTAGATGTCTAAAACAGGAATACCTCAAGTAAGAGTTGTTGCTGAGGCCTTTGCGCTGGAGAAATGAGGTCAAAGGCCCTCAGAAGGGTCTGCTTTAATCAAATCATATCACAGCTGGAGGAAAAGCACAATCTATCAAATTACAGTTTTGGTACCTTTCATTAATTTGCTCAGGCAATTCCAACAAATAGTAGCTCAACCACCTAGCATTCCTTAGTTCTATCAATGTGGACGCCAAAGGCTTACTGTGGATCCAACCAGTGTAGCTACTCCTCCACAGAAAGATGCAGAGAAGATAATCAGTAGCGTGATGGCTTATCCCAGATGGAAGGGTGACATAACTTTTGAAGAAACCTCCAGCTTTTCACGCACTGGAAGGCCCTTTGCAAAGGTTGACTGATCACCTTTCTGTTTATTGCTGTCGTTGAGTGCTTAACAGATACTAATGAGGTACAACCTATGCCCAGACAGTGTTAACAAGTACTGACATGACAAAACAATGAAGTAATGCTATCACAAAATGTGCTGCATTACGCCGCATACTTTGCCTTTTATTGCCATATAATTTATTCAGCCCTGACTCATAATTTGGCCGTTCTTTGCTGCATAATTCCAGTGGCACTGAATATGTGCAATTTAAATGTCCCCAAAGTATCTCTTCATACATTCTACTTGCACAGCACTGTAAAAAGTGCGATGTACACCTACCTGCCTACATAGAATTCATTTTGTTTGTTTGGGGGCAATTCTGGATGAAAACGCTAAATCCCAAGGTCAAAAGAGTGAGAAGTGGTGGCCGCTCCTTTGGGTATCTTGTTCCCGAGCTCTGGAACACCCTCCCCAGATGTCAGCAGTTGGCAGTCTGATTCATAAAACTTTTTAAAACCCACCTTTTCTGAAGTGGGGGCTTTAGGCAAAAGGTTCATGCAGGTATTCTGGAGAGGTTGTAGAATTAAGCGCTGGGAGGCCCGGTTGGGTAGTTATGCGCTATATAAATAGAACTGAATTGAATCTCCAATTGCTCTCCTCTCCAACCTACCCACAAGACAAATTTTAGAATAAATGCTATTACAAAGAAGCCTGTATGAAGCATATTCAAAAACATTAAATAAACCATTATAACAGAACTTTTAGTAGGGGTCCTATTACATACAGTGTCCCGAGGGTGCAGTGGGAGTGCGCGCCCGATTAGTGTGACTCCATGGGACTATGGTATTGAAGAAGGGCCTGCAGGCTCTTAGACAGTCCTTTCTATAGATAGTGATGGTGCATATGCAACGCCATCACTATTTTCAGAGGGCATTCCCTCATTTGCATAGGGACATGGCCCCATGCAAATAATGGAATCCCTTAGCTCCAGCACACGAACTGTATTATGTGCGTGGGTGCAGCAGCAAACTGGCCTTTAGGAGGAGCATGGTTAGTGCACCCCCTGCTGAGGACAGCCCTCCTGAGGGTAAAGGGGGTGCTATGGATCTCCCCTTAAGCAGGCGCAGTCATTCACTAAATCTGTCTGAAGGGGAATCTCTGTCCCCTCGTAAAAGAGCAGGCATCTACCATCTGCACTGTGAAACGCAGATGTAATCAGCCACTTTGTATTTCACTGAATGCGCTGTCCCCAGGGCCTGCACACGTTCGTGGATGCTGTGGCGGTAGGTCATAGATTGTAGTAGGCAGTGCTTAATTGGAGCCAGTGGTTTCCGGTGCTCAGAACTGGCACTTAATCATCAACACCAGCGCTTTTCATGAGCATCTTTAAGGACACATTCATTTATGGTAGGCACCGGGAGATTAAGTGATTTGCACCGAATCACAGGATGTTGAGCCTACGCAGAGACTCGAACCTGGTTCCCCAGCTCCAAAGTCAACAGATCTGGCCATTACGGCACATCCACTCCCTATTTTCATGGTTAGTAGTTGGTTCTGTTTTAGGCAGTGCTAACAGGAGAAACGGACTGGTTCAAGCTGCCTTCTGACTTTATTTATTTCATTTTTTTTTACACAAATTAAGCACTGGTAGTAGGGCACATTGTCCCAGTTTGTGCCAGCTCAACTACTTACAAGGGCCCATAGCTCAAACAATACACCCATTATATAATGCAGGCCCAGATGTTCCTTTAAGAAGAAAGTGCATTTTATCTACTCTCCCCCACATTAACAAATCGCCCTATTCCCAATATTACCTTTAGAAAAACCCTCATCACTCTTCTAATACCCTGCCCAGACCATAATCCTAAACCTAGTTGTAAACCCTGCCCTTTACAACATAATTTATTTTTAGGCGATAAATGCCTTTTGCCTGATAGGCAAGAATAGTCCCTTTCAATGCTTTTCTGTTATTGTTATATGCATTATTGTAACCTAATGGTAAAATGTATTATTGATCCATACTGTTTTTTCATGAAGGTCTCCTCGTAGTAACATAATTTCTTTTAGCACATTAGCATCAGCCCTGGGTATTGCATTTTTTCATATGTAAACATCGTAATCAAATTGTCATTCGGGGATATTCGTAGGGCTAAAAAACACATACAATAGCAACAAAAAACAAATTAACTTACTTGAATTTGATGGGACGCCTTTCAGCTGCTGAACCAAAGGATTTATCAATTTTCCCGCTTTCAGTTTACTTTTGCTCACTCTTCTCCGCCGGCCACTTGGTGGCGCCACTTGAAATAACCCTACGTTATGGGGTAATGGCTTTCCAAGTCGAATAAAGAGCGCCTCGATTTCATTCTTTTGCTGGGATTGAAGTTCTGAAATCTCCTTCATGTGTCTAGGAGGAAATGAAATAAATGGCTAAATTAAGGCTGTGCCTTTTGGAAGATGACTGAAATTCCTTCCATACATCCTTCATTCTTGAGCAAACTAAAATAAACTTCTTTGTATCCAAGCCCTGCTTGACAGCAATAGGTCTATGCGGTCATGTTGATATTTACACTAACAGACATCTCTGTAAAAAATTATAAAACTAACTAGGAAATGTCTCTGTTCGATAAATGGAGGGAAAGCGGCTATATGTGGTCTATCTGACTCTTCATGACACCCTGGCTAGGAAGGCTTCAGAAGAGGTAACCCAAAGGTCTCCTTAAGCAGTGGCTGTTGGCATCTACAGGGAGGGGTGTGGGGGAAGGCTCGTGAAAGTGCAAATAAAAGTAACTTTAAAAAAAATTAAATACTTACCGAGTCGTCCGAACTAATCCTCTTCTTTCTCGAATTGCAGCCCGGCCACCAGGAAACTCCCTTGACCAACCTGGCGCTGCCATCGTGCAGCAGGAGAGCAGCGCCCTGATTGCGAGGAGCAGGCTCACTCGGCACTCCTCATCACTTGGGAGGCTTGCACTTGCTCTAACCTAGTTGTGTGTATATGTGGCTGGCCATTGAGAGACGGACAGCCAAAAAGTCATGCGCACTTTAAGCAGTACACATAAAGCCCACCCTCTTCCCTGATGCTGTCACTCAGCAGGCTCCGTCCCATCCAGATGCTCTGTTCAGGACTGGGGATGAAAAATAAAATGGCAATGAATTTTTATCTCTGGGACTGTGGGGGTAATGCAAGTGGGTATACTCTTCGAGAGGTGCTTGGTGATGCAGGAGTGGAATATCAATAGCAAAACAGGCATATGAATGAAAAATAGAAGATGCAAAGTAGTTATAAAATAGTGAAAATGAATTAACTAAACATAAAAGGTAAGCAGAAAATGTGAAACTGTCAAAAAAAGTTATAACTATTTTCAGTAAAAGTCAAAGTAAACAACTGATAACATGGGGAAAAGATGCAGTGGCAAAGTCAGAAATTGTGGGACAATGAAAGAAACTAAGTGTGGCAGAGGGTATTTTATAGAAGTACTTAGGAGAGAGGTTGGTCTAATTCAACTGTGATTGAGGCTGAATTTTGGACTTGGTACAAATAAATAGATTAACTTTACACTTTAAAGCTATATTAAAGCATCATACTCTTCACAGACAGGCAACTGAAACATGCATCTGACAAAACTAGACAGGTTCTGCCAGAGATTTTAGAAAGGAATCTTGAATGATAGTTAAACGTTCCAACCATGAGCACCTGGTGAACAAGTCAGAAATGCAGGTCTTCAGGCTGAACAGCTTCCGTTTTTTTGATTCTGCTGTTCTGGATTTATAAAGTTTAGATTGCCTCTTCAACAGGCAATGGTAGAAGCCCTTTCCTCCCAGTCTCAGGGTGAGAACATTATTACATACCAATGTTCTGGGCTGCTGTGGCCTCTAGTACCTTTTCCTAGCTTGCATTGTAAAGAAAGGCTAGAACCTAGAGAACTTCTACTATGAATAAACTATTCAAGTGTAAAAATTGGGAAAGGGCATTCATGCTCAATCTCTAGGTGCTGGTCAAGCCCAACCATTCTTTCTTCCAGCAAGGACAAGCTAACCCCAGTGCCTAATGGACAGCTATGGAATCAAACTTATTGATGCCTTTAACGGTATCAATAGATTTGCGTAAAGGTTGAGAGTCAGGTCAGAATCACAGGCTAAACCTCTAAGATCAATATCCCACACATTCCCATTTGGGTATTTCCTTTCTGGAAAGCCAACTAGCTGCACTGCGCGTAGCTTTCCACAAGCAGAATACATACTCTTTCTTTTGGTTATGAGCCTGGCAACCCCAGAAACAAGCATTGGCATAGGCAATAGATCTTGCTTTTGGGACCTTATAAGTATTTATGGGCTTTCACAGAAATCCCTTCAAACCTGTTTGAAAGTTTAGAAATACATTTTATTTTTACTCTACACATATATATACATTTTACTTTACCGAGTGTACTCCCTTGTTCCACAGTCCATATTTATGCATTCATGCTGGTGTTGTTTTTTTAAAAATAATTGTTATTGTGCATGCTTCACACTCTATAAGCCCTCGTTACTGTACAGAGAATTGCTACTGGGAACAGAGGACTGTACGAAACCTGTGCTCTTTTCTACTATCTGCTCTAATACACAATTTGTTTTTACCTTTGACAATTGCGGTACTGTACACACAGTAGTTATTCTGCATAAACTGTCTGTCTGGCTGTTGTGTCTATACACTGTGGCTCCCACCCGTGAGAGAAGTTCACATGAGTGCTGGTAATGGTATTGTATAGCAAAGCAAATGGCTTTAACTTAATGAAAGGCGAGACCTATTGCTTTTTTAATGCGTGTTATATAATTGCGTGTGAGACTAAGTACATGTGTAGTTTCACATGATGAGTACACTTGTCTGTATTTTCTTAGTGTCAGGTTTGTGCATGCAAAGTATGTGTGTGACAGAGCATTGGATTATCTGGTTCTGTTTGAATACTCAATGCATGTTGTTTTGTGAGGTATTGAGATTATGTATGTGAAGCTGCGGGTGTTTTTCTGTGTAGTGATATGTGTTTTGTGACTCTAGGCACATGGGTTTCTGTGGTTATAAGAGTCATCATGCCTAATGGTATGTTGAGGCTCTGTAGCTTTGTTGGAAGTACGATTTTATAAATGTGTTTTCCTCAATGTTTGTATATTAGTAGCCACCTTTGTCTTTGTGAGAGCTTGAAAGCATTTGCAGTTGTTTGGTTGTAAACAAACAATATATGGATATGCACTCCTATGTGTGCCAATTTTTGCCTAGTTAGCTTGTTCCTATTTTATTCCTCAAAGTTTTATACAGCGCAAACTCGACCTAAAGGTATTTCAGTGTTTTACATGAGCACCAGTTACATTACACAAGGACACAATCATTTTTGGGGGGGGGGGATTAAGTGATTTCCCCAGCTCCAAAGTTGGCAGCTGTGTTCCTCACACCACATTCTGTGTCACTGGAAAAGAAAATTAACCTGTGAAATAAAACGTGTAGTGAGGTTTCGTTGAACTCAAAAGTCTTTGCTTACAATGGCATTCCTGCACAAAGTAACAAATGCATGTGAGAAAATATAATTTCCTCACCCATGAGCAAGGTGGGTGAGCCTTTCCTTTCATTGCCAAGGCTCGGGTGGAGGATGCGTTTTAGCAAATGCAGCTGGGGTCGTGCCACCGAAGAGTGCCATGGGCTCGAGCCCAGATGTGAGGACACGGTGTCACTGATTTAACAGGCGCCGGGTGAGGGCGGATGTGACTGTTCAAACACTTAGCGGTATTTAGGCGCGGGGCGGTGCTTGGTGGCCTCGGACCCCGTGCGAGTGGAGCCAACCGTCCCACAGGCCCACGCGAACCCTCCGGAAGCGAGAGCAGAATAAATCAGTAAATACCTAGGCTACGAAAAGGCGAAGTCTTCTAGTGGGAGACTTTTACACCAAGCCAAGATCCGTACAGTCATCACGTCATGGGTTCAAAACATAACCAAGACCACAGAGGAACGTGCTGCTACCCCATTTAAAAAAAACTGAAGGAGGGAGAGGAAAGTGGGAAGAGAAGTGAGGAGTGAATGGAGAGACCGAGTGGTGCGCTTGAGCAGACTTCGGGAGCGAGAGGAAAGTGGGAAAAGAAGTGAGGGGGGGGAAGGGTGACTGGGAGAAGGGAGGGGGTAGGGGAGGGGATTCACGCACTGTAAGGCTTAATGACCCATTACAGAAAGCCAGATGGCCGCTCTGCACGTCCACGCGCGCGTAACCGCACGCTGGAGGCCAACAAAAGCCTTTGGTAGCCCTTTGAAAACCCAGTTACTAAATGTCTCGCCAGAACAGCGCATGCGCTGGATCAGGCGAGACCTAAAAACCAACGAGTCGACAAACGATGGATCTGCTTATCTGCTTTGGGAGTTACCTTCTAAGAACCAGACATTTTCTAGAAAACCACTTAACTTCTCAGAATGTTGTTCTTCATTTAGGACATCCTTTTAACTCCCATTATGAGCATGCTGCTAACCAAACCTTCTTTGGAGCCATAGGTGAATTAATTTTTATGTTGTTGCTAAATTAAGTGCTAGAAGTCTCAACCAATAATCAAACATGTTAGTTTAGCATTAATGAACTGTAACAGCTCCAGAAACACTTTTTCAGGATAAAACGTATTGCAATCTATTGGGATGTGTTATAAGCAGGCTTCATAAACTCCCCCTCTTCTAGAAAAGGTGGAAGCCTTCCCTAAAAACGTCCTGTTTGTTGTTTGCAGCGAATGCGTGACAGAGGCCTTTTGTGATGTAATGTGGCAAGTAACATTATGTTACCATATTGTAGGTTTTGCTTCTTTCAGTTGTTGAACTTGCTGTAGCATTTAATTTCCATTAATATGTATCCAGGTTGGTCATCATGAAACTCCGCTATAGCAGTTTTGAGGATTGAAAATAAAAGTCAATTTTTCTTTAGGTTGGCTGTTGAGTCTTTGAATCTGCTATCGCAATCTAGAATTCTAGCGGAGTAATTCTCAGCATACTCTAGTTTGCTGGCAGTATTATGACATGATGTGACCACCTCCATGCCTTTCCCAGCAATGGTGGTGGTACCAGAAAACTTGGGGGAGATGTGATGTTTGCTCTGAGCAAGTGGAAGTTGCTTGCTCAGACCGGTGAGGCAAGTATTGGCATCTTCATTTACGGCTGTTTCTCTTTATCGGAGGGAACACAAAGCTGTTGTTCATTGTCTGGAACAAGAGTATTACCAAACACCGTATCACTTGTGCCAAAAAGAGAAAACGTTGAAAATACATTCTTCCAGTTCTCCAGTGGTAAAAAGCTGAGAATTACACTTTTGTCACAAAACCCTACTTTATGGGACATTCTTGCTACGTAAAACAAGCTGCTGCTGCAGCTTTCATAGTCAGAGACAATTCTACATCTAAGACACCTCATATAGAGACCTCTTGCCCTTATGATATGCTACGAAATACAGAGAAGGAAACAGGACGCCACTTCATTCAGGATTCTGACCTGGTTGAGATAGTTCACAACTAAAACAAACTATCCTTTCCTATGTCTACACTGCATTCAGAGGACAACTATTTAGTTATTCATTCAATATTATAAGAAAGATCCAGAGTCCTTGTCATTCCATGCTGAAGTTCGCAAGGCTGTAGAATGAAGTAGCAAAAAATCATTCCCATGTTTTTTTCATCTAAATTATATATATTTTAGAGGTTTGCTTTAAGATGTGTTCTTTGATTTCTTGGCTGCTTTGGTTGCTGTCCAGGATCATCCATTGCACCTAGGAAACATGTTTGGATGAACCTATTGTGGAGGAGACTGAAAAATCTTTATTAACAGGAAAAGCGGTAAGCAAGTAAATTAAGACGATTTGAGCTTGGGGAGAAGTACGGAAGACTACTTGTATGGAAAGCCCGTGCAAATAGAGCGAGGAATGATACTCAAGAGCTTTATATTGATAAGGGAAACTAATCAAACAATCATGAAAAGATAAAATAATGAATATGTAGTACATTTCACAGCTTATATTCAGATGAGACACCAGCCGAAGCGCGAGAGTTAAGAACATGCTGCCAGGGGAGATAACATTCACATACCAATTCACAACCCTTATCAGAAGTAACTTCGATTTTGTGATCAGGGATAGCATTATCGATTCAAAGTACTTACCTTTCATCTACTGACAGCCCTCGAAATTTTTATCAAAGTCATGGCAGCTGTGCTGGGTCCGATTAATTCCAGGAGTAGTAAAGTCTTTACATACTTCGATAACTTGATAATGTCCTCTTCTTTTCAAAGGCATGCAATCAAGTGATTAAAGTATGCAAATCCCTTTGAAAACACAGCTCTCTCATTAACAAAGAAACCCCAACTGATGATATTATAAGACCTTCTGTTACTTGTGGCTGTCTTCAGGACTGATCTGATAGACGTTTTTCTTCTCTCGAAAAAGAAAGCAATATAGATGTCTTTCCAGACCTCTCAGCAAGCCATTCCAGACAGATTGAGAGCAATATAGGGGGATATATGGCTGCATCCTTGGTACTTCATCCTTAGTCAAGACTATCTTAATACTTTAGTTAAACATCTTCACTTTTGGAATCCAACCTCTCAAGATTACAAGGCCAGAAATACCGGAACATAAAAGTAGCTCTGTACCTTCAATGGTTCTTGAACCCCCATAATCTGGAGAAGGGCTTCAGGTTTGGATTTTCAGCAAACATAGTCTTAATAGTCAACAGTCAAACTACCCCTCACTCTAAAAGTATATTCTAGTCATTAGAAGAATTTTGGGAAGTGGTGTTCTCCCAAAGCGTTGCAACCCTCCTATTGTGAACTATCAAAATACCTGTCTTTTTTGATGGATGGTTTTCTGATATAGTTAGAAGTATCCACTTTGCATAGCCAATGGGCAGTTATTCAGAGGCTCGCAAGTATAATGCATTTGCTTTTAGGCTATTATATAACTAAATCGTTTCTATCTGCGAAGACTGGTGATGAATCCTGCTGCTGCACCTTGGGATTGACCTTTAGTCCTACAGATATTAGAGGAATCACTTTTTGAACAGTTAGAGTCCGGACCTTATATTCTCATAATTGCATGTTCTTTTTGTGTTGCCATTTACTCATGTAGGGGAACTGGTGAGATTGCAGCACTCCTGATCTCAGAACAAATTTTTATTTTTTTTCCCTACCATATTAGTTCTGAGATCTTTAGTCTGGATTTTACTCTGAAGGTTCCATTATCTGTTCACTCTGAGCAAGACCTGGTGTTATTGTATTTTCCATTTTCCTTCTGCATCCGATGCTTCAATCCACACAGTTTATGTCCACACAGCTTCATATGCTTTACCTCCAGAACCAAGTCTTTCAGGAAAGAGT
This sequence comes from Lissotriton helveticus, assembly GCF_964261635.1. Classification (NCBI taxonomy): domain Eukaryota; kingdom Metazoa; phylum Chordata; class Amphibia; order Caudata; family Salamandridae; genus Lissotriton; species Lissotriton helveticus. Next base: position 1,160,390,450 of record NC_136070.1, on the reverse strand, counting down.
TTTTGTTTACCTGGAAATCATGAATTTTTAGACAGTTTTGTAATGAAAGGCAGCACAGGATTAATGTTAGATGTAATGTGAGAGAGTTCCAAGTGTCAGTGACAGAGCCAGAAAAGAGCTAGAAAAGATCACACTTTTGGAATGTCCAAAAGAAGCATGTTCTTGGTGCTGGAAAGTACTAGGCCTCCAGAAATATTCTGTAGATTGGCTAAATGAGCTTGGTCTGTCAGTGAAGGTTTTTTTTGCGTGTGAAACAGCAGATCTTTAACCTTTATCCAAGCATGTAACTGAAGCCAGTGAACTTCCTTTAGAACAGGGGTAATGCGATCACATTTGTTTCTACCATCAATTAAGCAGGTTGTGGAATAGAGGCTATCCTTTAGTTTGACACAGTGTTAGCTGTAGATCCTCTGGGATGGTATTTCCCTCATCGGTTATTGAAATGATTAGGTCATGTGCTTGCTCACTTCAGTTAGTCATTCGGAAGAAAGCACTTAATTCTTAATTAGCTGTCTGAGCAGGTTTGTTCAACTGTGGTAGCATAGGAATGGAGGTCCAATCCAAAACTGTACAATTTTGATAGAAGCTAGGGAAGATAGTACACAGCCAATATCTACAAGTTCTGTGAACAGAGTAGGATCCATTTTATTCTTGAACCTACAGGAGAGCAGTAGAAATATGGTCTTCTGAGGATTACATTTCAAGCAACTGACACCCATTTGAGTCATTTCTTTATACCTCTCTATAGTGTGTGAAGATCATGGTTAGAGGATATCTTTATATGAAGATTGTTATCATCTGCTTATCTCTGTAACTTTTAGTCCATGCTTTTGCAAAGTTGACTTAGCTGCTCAATAAAGGCAATACAAGAACAGGGAAAGAGTCTAGCCTTGCAGGATGCCGCAGAAAGCATGACATTTGTTTTGGTTGTGGCCTAACATTCCCCAGTATGAAAACCTAAGAGAATTCTGACAGGAAGAATCTGAACTAGTTTAGCACCATGCCTCTGAATCTTATTCTAGTTTCTAATGTATCGAGTAGAACATCGTGGTTCACTGTGTTGAATGCCTTCTCTTCCTGTAGCAAATCATGGATGTCATCCAGTACTTTTAACATTGCTATTTCAGTACTGCTTCCTTCTCTAAAACCAGAATAGAGTTGTATTTGTTCATTTGGATCACAGGGCATTTCTCAATGGTTTTACTTAGTCAAGGTAGGTTGGTAATCTTCACTACTCAGAGTCCTTGTCGACCTCCTCACAACCCAAGTTTCCACACTCCCTGCCTAAACTTTAAAATTGGTTTCCAATTGTTGGTTGATCAAGAAAATAAGTGCTTAGGAAAAGCTTCCTCCTTTTTTACAGGAGGTGGAGTAGCAGATAGAGCCACATTGCAATGGTGGGCTATTTGTAAACTTGGATAGGTTTTGCTGAGAATGGAGGCAAATTTCCCAGGAGGCGAGGACTGCAACGAGAAAGACCAGCACTCTGAATAATGAAGATTTCTGTAAGTACTCCGGCTAATTACCCCACATAAACGCAGGAATTCTGCTTTCAGTTGCTTTGCATACAGGGAACAAGTGGAGTTTCATTTCTTCTAAAATAGTAGTCATTCCTGAAATCCAAAGAGCCTAGAGCCATATTTTACTGCCACCCAGTATGCCTGAGACAGCATACACACCCCCAATAGACATTGAACCCCCTCCGTGTACGATCATAGCTCCCCCCCTGCTAATATCATCCCTCCCATAACCAACTCTCCCGCTACCCCATCCATGCAGCACAACGATTCTAGCACGTTCACCCCCCATTCTTGCCAACCCCCACCAGACAAGGTGCAGGTGCATAATAGGCCACCCCATTACCACTTAGAATACTCACCACCCTTAGATCACACATTGCACCCAGTTACTTTCCGCACACCCACACACTAGCCAGCCACACCCACAAATCAGCCACCCTCATCCACAACCCATCCAGCCACACTTGCAACACTGCCTCCAACTCCATTCAGACCTGCACCTGACCAAAGACCTAACCAGACCACATCGCAGCCATCCACATTCATCTCACAGCCACCAACCCCATTCATAACTACTCCAGACCCCAATCTGGATGAGATTATATTCGCACTTCACCAAATCAAAGAGGAACTCCAAGCTTGTAAAGAGTTGATATCGAGACAACCATGGCGCACTAGGCCTTCAAGACCATCTAAATCTAGCAAGCTCTCGAATAACCTAACATCAGGGCCGGACTGGGAACCACAACCGGCCCTGGCAAAATGCTCAGCCGCCCCCCCTCCCCACTCGGGGAGGGTGCGGGGGGAGTTGGAGGTGCCACAGAGCTCGTTTCCGCAGATTTCGGCCGATTTTGGTACAGGGCCGCTTAAAAACAGCCCTTTAACAAGAACGGCCCCAGGGGCCCCAAAACTGGCCCCTACCCGGGGGATTTCCCGGTGCCTGCTATGACCAGTCCGGCCCTGCCTAACATTCACCTCGAAACTGACTCTTCCCAGCTGAAAATCAGTTCCTTCCCGTAACACATCTACGCCCAAATCGAAGCACAACTCCGTTTTTCGAGAGTTATCTACTTGCTCTACTACACTTTTATGAACCCTCTCACATGCACGCCACAACCCCCACTTCTATGACCATCCCTACTATCCCCCCAATCCTCACAAGTCCTCTAAACACAATAGAGGAATCATCAACAACAACCTAAGAAGAGTCCTACTCACTCAGGATCGCACTTCATCTCTCATCACACCCAGTCTGAAATGCATACTCCTAAATTGTAGATCGCCCACTAGACACGCAGAGGACTTAGCTGACCTCATTATCTCACAAGAACTGGACCTGATAATGTTAACCGAAACATGGCTAACGGAATCCTCCACACCTATAATCGACATTCTAGTACCCACAAACTACAACATCATTAGATTGGACAGGATTTATCAGACAGGGGGAGGTATCGCCTGTATAAATCGTAGCAACATCTCTGTTATCAGAGATATTTCCCATGCATTCCCTTCTTGCGAATACACATGCCTCGACAACAACAGCAATGGCAAACCATTATGCTTATTACACATCATCTATCATCCATTTGGTGACAACCTCACAGTCACCGAACACCTCACGCATATGGTCTCATCGAACACCGGCGGCAAAATACCCAAATATACCTTGGCAACGTCAATAGTCTCACAAATTTCCCAGATGCTCTAGACCTCACCCAATCTGTGACAACCCTACACACAACAAAGGCTCAATCCTGGATTTAATTATCTCCAAAAATGACTCCATTCAGCTTGAGTCGACCCAACCCTGTGACTGGTCTGACCATCATATAATCACCTTCTTTATCAAGGAAACAGTGAAACTTAATTCGGTTCAATCCACAAGACCTAAGGTATGGAACAGAGACTTGAAAGAACTCAACCCTAAAACATTACCTTCCTCCAGCTACAACCTACTTCTGCCCCCTGCAGGCTCATCCGAAGTCCATGTTCTCACCAACCACTACCTCAATTCCTTGACCACAATAATAAACGAGGTAGCCCCCCTTCAACTAAACAGAGTCTCCACAAAAGATTCTAGGCCCTGGTACAATGGTCTACTCAATGTGGATAGACAATCTCTCAGATCTTCTAAACGCAATTGGAGATCAGTCCCTCCGCCAATCACCTCAAGATTCTTAGGAAAAAGAGAAATGCATATTACAGAAAGATCAAACGCACTAAAGCAGACTTTTTCAGCCACCAACTTGACCAAGTAAGAAATCGTCCCAATTTTTTTTAAACTAATCAAAACCCAATTTAAAGACGTGCCTCACTGTCTACAAGATATAGCCCGACCGCAACCCAACTGTGAATAATTTTCCTCCTTCTTTAATCAGAAGACTGACAACATCAAGAAGGATCTCCTCAACGACCTAACCTTACACTCGGGTCCTAATGCGAAAACCTCCCCAGCACTCACAATGGTGCCACACCAAATCACCACAAAGTTTGTCCTAAAAAAACGACGTAACTTGGTCATCCTTTGCAACTTACACTGAAGAAGATATATGCAAGATTCTTAGTGCCCTGAAGCCTGCCAATCACCTCACCGATCCTCTCCCCGCAAATGCTGTTAAAGACTTCACGCCATTGCTTCTGCTGCTCTGTACCAAGATCATTAATAGTTCACTGCAACAAGGTAGCCTCCCGGACACCCTCAAAGTTGGACAGGTATCACCCATTCTAAAGAATCCCATGGCTGACCCATCAGACCTAAACTATCGCCCTATTTCCAATATTCCCACCCTGGCCAAACTATTGGAAAAATGTGTACACCATCAACTGACAAGACATATTGACCACTTTGACCTTCTTAACAAACACCATTCAGGCTTCCGAGCAGATCACAGCATTGAATCAGCCATGAAATATATAATTGACGACACGCTACAAGACTCATTTTAGCGTATGCAGAATTAAAGATAACAGATTGCGTTTCATTTTATTTTGGGACATTTTAACATAATCTGATTAAGGATTCTCATGTTTGAACTGTCAGTCATTTAGAGAAAGCAGACAGCTCGGAATCACTGCCTGCAGGGAACCCATTGACACATGGAAGACATTTAGACATTCAAATATAATTAGCTCAGCATCTGAACTATTTGAACCAAGTCCCATCACTCTGACTTACACACATAATACATGCCATGAGCATTAGTAGGCCAAAGCGGGTAATTCATGACTATGGGACTAACAATGATAAATCCCTTGGATACAATCACCTAAAATAATAATACATGTATTTAAATCCTTGCGGGCTTTCAATTTGGAGGCATCTGGAGAGATTGCTGTCATGCCCAGGGTGTGACTTCTAGTTGTTTCTTAAGAGGTAGTCTCACTAATCGACTGACTATATAATGTCAGTTGAAAACAAATATTGAATTTGTTCCAACTTCACTGAAAAAAAGTCAGCTATGCTTGGTGTTATTTTCTACTTGCACATTCTTTTAGTATTGAGTTGACCAAAATGATTCAATTAGATGAAGGAAATGTTATGTGATTCTGAAGAACAAGTTACTTACCTTTGGTAATACTCTTGATGGTAAATACTCAAACTGGGGATTCCTTAACCTTACAATATTTCAAGGCATCAGACTGGATGAAGAGATTTTTTTTCTGCGATGCTCCCTGCATGCCATGGCACTGTATGGCTCTCTGGTAACTTCACACTGCCCAGAAGTGATGGTGTGGACCTGAATACAAATGCTACCTCTGCGCACCATGTCAGTTGCTTAAACGTTCTTATCCCAGACCCGCAGTCACGGAGCAAACTAATTTCAGATCACAGTGTGCCAAAATCTAAAGAGGGATCTTATGGTTTTCACAACTCAACAGAACTAGGATTTGGGAGGAAAGTGCGAAATATGCAGTTAGAATATCCACCTGTTAGAAATGTGGGTCTCTAGTTGGCAGATGTAGGTACCTTTGTCCAAATAGGGCCCCTGGCTTCTAGTCAGGGTAAAGGGGATTCACACTTTAGATAACCCCTGCTCACCCCCTTAGTAGCTTGGCACGAGCAGACAGGCTGATTCCAAAGGCAATGTGTAAAATATTTGTAGCAACACCAACAGTAACACAGAGAAAACACCACAAATGGACACCACACCAGTCAAGAAAAATACAATATCTTTATCTAAACTACACAAGACCAAAACGAAAAAAATCCAACATACAGAAACTCAGTAAAACGACTTTAAAAAGGGTTGTTGCAAAAATAAACTTGTAGATAAATGCGACACTTTAGTCTCAAAGTACCTGGGATGCATAATGCAAAACAAACAAATGGGGCACAGAGAAGGAGATGCGTCGATTCTTCATGTGCTCCGGTTCTGATGAAACAAGCTGGCACCTTGCTGCGTTGCGACGATCTGGAGCGATGCAGCAAAATGGCGTCTGTTGCGATCAGACAACGTGGAGGCGATGCATGAATGCCCAACCGCCGTGCGGCAAACCTGTTGGTTTTCTGAGCTGCAACAGGCCCTGCGACACGCTTCTTTGGTGATGCGACAACACCCTCGGTGACGGTGACACGCTTCTCTAGTGTTGCGGCAGCGATCAGCGGCGGCGCGCTTCCTTAGCGATGAGACGGCCCTGTGACGTGCTTCTCCGATGATGCAATGGCACCCTGTGTGGCGGCAGCACACTTCTCCGGTGATGCAACGGCAAGCAGCGCCAGTGGTGACACGCTTCCTCGATGATGCGACAGTGGCTGCTGTGGCAGCGTCACACTTCTCTTTCATTGCGTCGCACTTCCAGCTCCCCACAGGAAAAAGGCCTCACATACAGTTAAAGGCCCTCCTGGCAGACTGGAACTCCCATCAAAGAAGGTAAGGGAAGCTGAGGATGAAGTCCTTTTGGGCCTGGGACTTCAGAAACAGAAGGCCAGTTGTTCGCAGGCCCTTGGAGACTTTTATTCAGAAGGACACAGCAAAGTCCTGCTTCAAGCAGGGGACACAGCACACAGCAAAGTCCCTTGGTCCTCTCCGCAGTAGAAACTGCAAACTGCAGGCCAACCTCAGACACACAGAAAGGGCAGTACTTCTCCTCAGTCTCTTCAGCTCATCTTCTTTGACAGGGATTCCTCTTGATCACGAAGAAGTCTAAAATTCAGGGGTTTCAGCTCTCATATTTATACCCCAAAAGTCTTTGTTCTCTATGTGTGAGGGGTCACAGACCCAGTTCTGGGTGCACTCTGCCAGTGCAGAACTTCATTCCTTTGTCAATGTGGGCCAGGGTCATCAGATGGTGATGGATTAAACCCAGATCTTTTGACTGGGTGTGAGTGTTTGTTTGGTTCAGATGCTCCGTTCATCACCACCCCCTTTTGTACCGCTTTGGCCGCCATAAGTGTGGCAGGGTATGCTCAGACGTGAGTCCCTTGCTCACTTTGCCACTGGATTCAAGCAAGCCGGGCTGAAGACGGCTGTAATGCCAGAAACCGGTCCTCGGAAGCTTGTTTCCGGTCCAGGGAAGGCATGGCTTGGCAGTTCGGGCTGGACTGTTCCCATGAGGCACAGGGTCAGACTGATTTGCATATGGCCATGTCTGAACTGGGGTGGCAGAGTGGGCTAAAGAACGGTGATGGATTAAACCTAGATCTTTTGACTGGGTGAGAGTGTTTGTTTGGTTCAGATGCTCCGTCCATCACCACCCCCTTTTGTACCGCTTTGGCCGCCATAAGTGTGGCAAGGTATGCTCAGACGTGAGTCCCTTGCTCACTTTGCCACTGGATTCAAGCAAGCCGGGCTGAAGGCGGCTGTAATGCCAGAAACCGGTCCTCGGAAGCTTGTTTCCGGTCCAGGGAAGGCATGGCTTGGCAGTTCGGGCAGGACTGTTCCCATGAGGCACAGGGTCAGACTGATTTGCATATGGCCATGTCTGAACTGGGGTGGCAGAGTGGGCTAAAGAACGGTGATGGATTAAACCCAGATCTTTTGACTGGGTGTGAGTGTTTGTTTGGTTCAGATGCTCCGTCCATCACCACCCCCTTTTGTACCGCTTTGGCCGCCATAAGTGTGGCAGGGTATGCTCAGACGCGAGTCCCTTGCTCACTTTGCCACTGGATTCAAGCAAGCCGGGCTGAAGACGGCTGTAATGCCAGAAACCGGTCCTCAGAAGCTTGTTTACGGTCCAGGGAAGGCATGGCTTGGCAGTTCGGGCTGGACTGTTGCCATGAGGCACAGAGTCAGACTGATTTGCATGTGGCCATGTCTGAACTGGGGTGGCAGAGTGGGCTAAAGAACGGTGATGGATTAAACCCAGATCTTTTGACTGGGTGTGAGTGTCTGTTTGGTTCAGATGCTCTGTCCATCACCACCCCCTTTTTTAACACCACAGGAGGTAGAGCCAGCATTGTGGAAGGCAGGCACAGCCCTATTCAGACCCAGGTGCTACTCCTCCCACCCCTCCAAATGCAGATAGGTCTACTCAGCCTAGTGCTGACTCACACAGACTCCTGGAGCCACCCCAGCCCCTTTCACTCTCAAACCAGACAGTCAATCCACAAACACGCAGAGGCACACAAAGTTTGAACAAGAAAATAGCCACTTTCTACAAGTGCTATTTTCAAACACAGAATTTCAAAACCATCCTTCCTAAAAGATGTGTTATTAAATTCTGAGTTCAGGGATACCAGACCCTTATGTCCTATCTCACTCCTATGGGAAGATATGCAGGTAAACATGTTACACATCATTCCCCATTCCGTCCTATGGGCAAGAAAGCCTTTCAATAGTGAAAAACGAAATTTGCAGTATTTCACTATCAGGACATGTTATATACACTAGTACATGTCCTACCTTTGACATACACTGCACCCTGCCCAGCGGGGTATCTCAGGCCTACCATAGGGGAGTCCTATGTGTAAGAAAAGGGAAGGGTCAGGCCTGGCAAGTGGGTACACTGGCCAGGTCCACATGGCAGTTAGCAAACTGCGCACAGGCACTGCGGTGGCAGGCCTGAGACATCTCTTTGGGGCTACTCATGTGGGTGACACAATCAGTGCTGCAGGCCCACTAGTAGCATTTGGATTACCAGCCCTGGCACACCCAGTGTACTTTACTAGGGACCTACTGGCAAAACAAATATACCAATCATGGATAACCAATCAGCATAACAATTTAAACAGAGAGCATATGCACTTTAGCACTGATCAGAAGTGGCAAAGTGCCCCGAGTCCTATAAGCAACAAGCAGAAAGACCATCACCCACGCACCCATAACCCGTAGACTGGACTATGGCAACTCCCTTTAAGCCGGAATCAACAGAACCCTGCTGCATAAGTTCCAAACAATCCAGAACGCCGCAGTAAGACTCGTCCTAGGGACACCACGACACACACACATGACCCAACACCTACAAAACCTCCACTAGCTCACCGTCTAGAAAGAGTGACCTTCAAAGTTCTTGCCCATGCTTACAAAGCCCTCTACAACATCGGACCCAAATACATCAACGAGAGAGTCTCCTTCCACGTACCCAAAATGGACCTCCACTCCTCCGATCTCGCCCTGGCAGAGACACCCGCATGCACAGAAACAGAGCTGGCGGACGAGCCTTCTCCTACATCACAGCCAAGACCTGCAACTGTCTCCCAGCAATCATCAATGGCTCTCCGAACCTGCACACCTTCAGGGAGAACCTCAAGACCTGGCTCTTCAACTGACCGGAGCTGGCCCCCAGGGCCTTGGGACCCTCATGGGTTAGTAGCGCGCTTAATAAGCCCCTAATTGATTGATTGAACCACAGGTGAGGAAAAACAAAGGAGGAAGACGCAAAAAGTTTGGGGATAACCCTGCAAAAAGGGCCATTTCCAACACCACCAGAAAGTGTGTTACCAAAGATAAGAAAAATGTCTACTGTTGGATACTTCCAACTACAGATTTCTCACCTTTAGAATAGATACCACAGAGGTATTAACCAAAGGTGGAGGGACTGAGGACTGGACTCAGATTAGGTAGTCTTGCATGTTAGAATAGGCAAAATGGCCCACACGTTGGGCTGTGAAGTCGGTAGTGTTCCGTGAACGTGCGCACCTATTCCCACATCACAGCCTGCAGGTATCCAGACCTGGCAGATAGCCCCCTTTTTATTGCCATTGTAGTGGAATCTGCGAAATGAGCCTGTAAGCCTTCTGGACATTCTTCTTCACCAGCAAATAGCAGATTTTATAACAAATGGTTATCTAGCTGGTGAAAGTTCTCTTTTGCACCATCTTTCCTTTCATGGTCCCACTGACAAACTCATAAAGAGCTGATCAGCTCACAATAGTCTTTAGTACAGTCAACGGACACTCAAAGCTCTGCCAGGGCCAGACCAGTGGAACCCTCCACCCCTTTTGGGGGGTGAGGTGGAGATAAAAATGGAGGCAAGAAGATCGATTGACCAGCGATTGGCAGAACAGATGTTAAAGACCGCTTCACAAGTTTTTCCAGGAAAAAAAGTGGCATAGAGAGGGCGCATAGAGAGGTCCTGTAGTTCACCAATGTAACAAAGACAACTGAAGATGGAAAGCGCAACTTACTCTGTAACGATATATTCATAATGTTTAGTGCTGTAGAGTCATATGCTCCACATACTCATTCCATCTAGTTTTGGGCCTGAACGTTTGCAGCTGGTTTTCATTTGAAAATCTGATAATCAATTGCTTCTGAGTACTGGGAGAGTAGGAACATCTGCTCCAGGAGGCCCTGCTAATGAGTGCTTGGCTTTACAGATCTGTATGCATTTAAGAATACATCTTATAATGTCTTACTTCGAAATGTGGTGTCCTTTGGGAGGCCTGTGCAAAGAATACAAACAGTTGTTCAACGAAAGACTTGGTCCAACCAATATAGTACGTGAGCATCCTTTTAACATATATAAAGCTCCTACCGCTGCAGAGTCTGGCCGTGGGAAGAAGATGGAGAGTTCCAATGTTTAATTAATATGAAAAGATGGTATTACCTTTGGCAAGAATTTGGGTTTGTTTCAAAGGGCCACTCCGATCATTTGCACTTGAAAGGTTCCTCAATGGTTAAAGCCTGTAACTCACTGGTGCGTGTGAGGGGATTGTTACTAAAAAGGGCACCTTCCACAACAAAACCGTCGAGCAAAGGAGCGGAATAGTGCAAAGGTTGGCCTATGAGGCATGTGAGAGCTACATTCAAGTTCCAGGCTGGGAAAGGAGGTGTTTTGGGAGGTATACCCTTCTAAGGCTTTCCATGGAAGCTTTATTGGGGATTTTGAAAAGGGCGCGTGTTCCTTGTTCTGCATGTATGCTTCAACTGCAGAGAAGTGTAGGCGGATGGAAGTATATGCTAAACCAACCTCTTCGAGATGTAGCTGGTAGCATAGGATATCTTGTATGGAGACCTTAAGAAGGTATGTGTATTTACTTATGCAGTAGTGGACAAACCTTTTCCACTTTGCCGCATAATAGGTTCGCACAATAGGTCTGTGCACCTAACGCAGGATGAGCATGCACTTCTCTGGGAGCACAAGGTACCTGAATTCTAGGTGCCATATTGAGCTGGATGGGGTCTGTGTGTCTGAGCTGGCCCTAATCGTGAGTGAGGAGGTCCAGCATCAGGGGCAGTTTCTGATTTGGTTTTATGTCACCCATTTTTAAATCTGTAAAGGTGGCCCTACCCTTGGCCACATCACTTGTGTACAACAAGAAACAGGAGAACAACACATGACATCTCAACCTATTTAGGAAATCCAGAAAATTCTAAATTGGTTAAGACAGTCTTTAACACATTCTGCTTCTGACTTTATGCAAGAACTCAGCCACATTGCATTCCAAAATGCCAGCCTCAAGGAAGCCGTCTCACACCGTCTCCCCATCCAAGTTCCACCAGCAACAGTGCCAAGAATCCTTTTGTTCATTTGAAAGCGTACCAGAAGCAAAGGAAGAGTATATTAAAAATTATAGATAAACAGAACTACCATAACGCTCCCCACTACATCGCCATTCCAGACTGAATTTGTGAAAGATCCTACAAAATACCAATAAAACAATTTTCGGTGTTCCACAAACAGGAAAGCTGTTTGCATGTGGGTGAGTCAATGCAAAAATGCATACAGCACAACACACCTGGCTTGGACATGCCATTTTATACAGCGCAAACTCTGTCCATGGGCATTGGAGCGCTTTAAATGGGGACCAGGTACATTACATAAAGTCAGATTCATTTTTCGGGGGAGGGGGAGATGGAAATGTATTGAGACAGGAGCATATTCAAGTCCACACTGATCCACAGAAAAAAAAAAGAACTGGTCTTTGGTTAAGCAGCATTGAGAAGGTTTCTGTAGAACTATTAAGTAGCAGAGTATTCACAGACTGGGAGTTCTACTGCAACCTTTTTTTCAGGTGTTGATATCTTACACATTTTTCCATTTGAGTAGTGCAAAGTCCAAGAAGCCTTTACACCCCATGTCAATCATCAAATATGGAGATCAGGCTAACTGGGTAAAAAACAAAAACAAAAACACAAGAGAAGGGTATACAGTTGGTTTGAAGGAAACAATGGGAGTTTTATAAGATATGCATATAAGTTAAACAACAACTCTTAACTATTTAGATGTTGGATATGTACAGGTTTCTCCTCTATCTACTGGTACAAAATTATAATAATTTGTTGCACTTGATTTCACAGAAAAATGTAACAAGCATAGGTTTACCAAAACATACTTTTCTCTGAGACTCTGCAGCTCCTTCTTCATATCTGCATCCTCAAACTCCGAGTCATTGTCGCTGCTCATGTATGAAGATTGGGAGTGAAAATTGCTAATGTTTATAGCAGGAATCTTTATGGAGTTGCCACTAGGAGAAGCAGGCGTCTTCATACTGCTTTGCTTTGATCGATGCAAAAAAGCTGCTGCCTTCTTCATGAAATCATTCGCTGAACCCTTGCTTGGCAAAGAAGTCCTATTGTATCTCATTTTATTTTTGAGGGACCCACCACCTTCCGAATCACTCGAAACATGTCCACAAATAGGTGATGCAGTCTGGGCACGAGGGACGGCTACTTGAACACTGGAAAAGGGATCATCCAGGTAGACATCAGGGGGTGCCGAATATCTCAAGTTTTGTGGAGAAGCCATGGACGATTCCTCCTCTGTGGCAGACACAGAAAATCTTCCCACAGTTTTAGATGGTGCACCACTTGCGTGCTTTCCATGAGAGGTTCCAGAGTATCCACATGAAGAGGCAGCCATTTGCCCTGATGAAATCCTTATCTTTGTCCTTTTGATTAGATCAGTCTTCTTTGCTGTTGACGAAGCAGCCTGCAAAAGCATATTAGTTTTTAAATGTACAAATCTGACATGTAAACATCTTTATCAGATTATAAAAAGACATCTTTTTGGAATTAAGCTCATGCAAAAATTATCAAAGTAATGTCTGCTGCTCTTCTAAATAGTTAGAGCCTGGTTTACTTAAGATTTCCTAAGTCCAGACTGTATAAAGCTAGAAATTAGTCTTGTGTACTAAGGAGTTTTCTACTTTGAAGCAGTTCCAAAATTGTTTTGACTGTTTTAATGTTGTTCTAAGAGATAACAAAACCTTCCCCAAAGAGGGCCACCTTTTCTTATCTGAAGCCAAAGAAGTCTTTAGTAAGTCTGGCTTTAGTATGAAAGTAACCTCTGCAGGCAATGCAAAATACACACTTATACTTCAGATATTATTCAAGAAAGCATTAGCATAATATTTGGCGGACCTTCAAGAATGGGACTCAAGATGTGTGTTTGTCAACTCACAAGCCCATCTTTAATTTTCTAAATAGATCATTCTCTACCACTTGTTGCAGAAGAACTGATATTGCGGGTACCAAAAGAACATTGAAACAAACAGGCAACAATGGTAGTTCGGTACTATACTGGGCCAGTTGGAGACCATCACAATGTCAATACGTCCAGGTTTGTGTTCCAAATACAATTTTTGGGGAATGAGGTTTTTTATTACAATTTACAAAAATACACCAATGCACAGAAATAATTATTTACCAACATAGAGAAAAATTAGAGGGCCTTGAGGAATAATAAATAAGGTTGATGAAGGTGAGGGGAGCCTCTCAGAATATATGCACTTGAGTCATCATGAATAGGCTACTCCTTTATGTGCTTTAGAAACTCAAAAATAGTGTTTTTCTGCACAAAAATAGTAGCCACAATAGCCAGGCCCACTCATAATTGTGCAGAGACGAATTCCACATCAGAAGTCTACACTGCACAACTTGTGTTTGCGGCCTTGGGGTAGGCTTTGGGTCAGTCCATTGGTCATGACTGAATGGCTCCTTATTCAAAAGCTTTCTTACTATGGCTTGTTTTTGCTCTGAACCAATCTCCCCGGGTATTTATTCTTTACCAAGGTTTCTTATTGGAAGAGTTATATCCTGCCATTGCAGATGTGGGAACTTTTTTTTTCTTTTTAACTCAAACAAAGCTCATTGCTTTCTTTGCTCTCTCCTCTCCCCTCCATCCTGTTTCGGCGACTCACCACTCCACCCTAAGGCTTATCCTATTACTTTAAGCCGCCACTTCATTCACTCCATCTTTATTCTTCCTGCTACCCACAGTCCACTTGAAACATTGTCTTTGACCCTCCTCCTTCCCACTCTCCAATGGCTGTTTTTTTTTTTTTAATGTATTTTTTTGTTATTGTTTATGCAAAGGCATGGCACCTGCACCCTGCTACCAGGCTGCTTGCCATACTTTATTATTGACTTAAAGCTCTGCCATCTTCTTCAATTTACAAAGGATGCTGTAGATATGAATGCTATTCCCAACAAGCTCCTAGGATAATATTAAATGATGCATTAACCCTCATATCTCAGCTGCAAATGAGCTCTAATTTAACAGTGACCTCAGTAATGCTAATGTACTGGGTATTCATAATTGGGGACACACTCACAAATCAACATTCAAATGGAGAGATATTTTGCATTTATATCAATAACTTTTTCTTCCTATCAATTTTTGTTCAACATAATGAGGTACATTTTTAGAATCCAGTCTGTTGAATATTTTCCAAAAGATTCATTTTCAATAAGTTTCTTTAAATCAAATTGGGAACTTCTTTAGGGAAAATGACGCTTTGTTTTATGGTTCTTGAACAAAATGTGTTCCATGTTTAACAGTATTCATAATCCATAGCAAGGTTTGTAAAATAATCAGTGCACACGGAATATATGTCTTTACCACGAATACAAATACTCCGCATGGCATTACCACGCGAATTTTACTTCGCAAGTGGCTTTACCACGCAGCTTTTTAGTACGCAGGTTCTAACATCGCATTTAAAAAACGTTACGTTCAGCAGCTCTTACTTCCATCCACCATGGAAATATGCGTGAAAACACGTCTACCAAAACTAAAAAAGGACTACAATTTTGACGTACACTGCCACGTCTTTGGTGCGGCTCTTTTCTTTTACTTTTTAATGACACTGTAGTGCGTTTTTTTAATGTATGTAGCCTGCTCGTTTTTTTTTTTTAATGGGGGGGGAGACCCCCCCACCCCCCCAACGTCACGCAGAACTTACAAGCAGGACGACCAAAAGGAATACCACTTGCGTGGTAAAGACGGTCGTGGAAGGCACCTGCGTTGAAGAGACGTTTGCGGGGTAAGTGGATCGTTGATAACGTCATGCGTGGAAAAGACTTCGTTGTAAATGATGTTTCCCGTGCACACGTGTATCTTCGCTTTGGCTGTGCATGGAGCTCTTTTTTAGGTGTATAATTGATGAGTAAACCAAAGTCTTGTTTGCACACATGCATCTCGGATTGCAATGCTTTTTCTTTGTGTAATTATGCAGGCAATACCTCAGATTCTGCTCATTATAGGTCAGATTAGTTGGCTTTGAAAATCCTTGTTTATATCCCACTTAATACTGCCTTTTTGTCACTTCTAAGCGTTCGAAATAAAAGACATTACTATTATCGAATTTAACAATTCTTAATTTATCCATTTCAGAATGATGGAATTCTGAAGTCAGAATTCCTAGGATTTGAAATGGTGACCTTGTAACTGCCATATATTTCAGCAGTGACCATTTAAGTTACCAAGTCAGCTGATTATCAAGGAGTGCATTTGTTTTTAATGTGTAAACAACTGTTAATGAAAATGTGTTTACTTGCCGTTCTTGACACAATGGCCACATTCCAAACCAATGGCCCCATTCTCAAACCCCAGGGTATAACTGTGTTTGCATTTTCTGTATGCTAGGTCCGCCTTGCATAAGGAGAGGAATACAAGCGGCTACCCTCATTCAATTCACAACCACAACAGTTCAACCATAACAGGTTACATTTTACTACAGCCACACAAAAATAAAACTGGAGTTGAAGTACACAGGACTCTAGAGACAGGTCACAGCAGAGTGGCAGCAAATTACTGGCATAGCAGATTAGAGGGCCATACATTTTGCATTTGGTTTAAAAGTCTAAGGCTGAAGGTTCCAAAAGATTGGAATATTTGTGTGGACTGTCTAAATAAAATGTGTTTAAATTATGGTTTTACATAAAAGATGCCATATACAGAGTAAATAAGGATGGAAAGGAATGAAATAAATCATTACGGCTTACCTCATATGAATTCCTTTTTGATAATTTAACTGGAACATCAGGGATATTGCCTGCTTGGTTATGAAGTAATTGATGTTTATGCGTTTGTTCCAAATGCTTTAATGGGATAGGCTGCAGATCCCCGTCAGAACCTGCCTTAAAATGTTTGCATACATTCGAGTCTTCAAGGTCAGATTCCATTCCCTGTCCAGAAGCAAGACTTGTTTCATCATTCAACTTCTGCAAATTATTTAAGTCAACTGGGAAATCTAACTGTGCACCATTTTCAGGTGTTTCTCCCAAGGGGCAAGTTGGAGCATATTCTTGGTACAGTAAAGTGCGTAGTTTTTCATCTAGACTTTTAATGGTATTATCAGAAAAATCAACTCTAGGTGGGCCTTCACCATCCGACTCGTTAATACTGGATTGTTGTACACCGGCATTGACACCGACTGAGGATGAAGCATGAGACTGTGTTTGTAAACCAAGTTCAGATGTAGAACAAGGGACCATGGTTGGACTGGGAGGGTGAGATCCAGTCAGATAAGGAGATTCAAGGCCAGCAAATGGCTTGCCCTTAGGAAGATGCTGATTGGGTTCTGATGGAGAAGAAATCTGCATTTCAGAAGGACAGCCTACACTGCCAGGAGAAATAGGAAGCAAACCTATGTTTGCTTTTAGCGTTGAAACAGTTGAGAGTGATTCGGAAGGTTTGACTGTACTGCAAGAAATGGCCATGGCAATAGCAGCCTCATTTGTTGGTGGGTTTGACAGACTTGAGGATGTTGTAGAAAACTGGGTTGAGCAGCAGCCTTGAAGAGAAGCCACAATGTTGGTTGCATCAGTCTGCCTACTTGAAACTGTTTGCGTAGTTGTTGGTGCAATTTGGCCAACATCAATAGCCTCTTTAGTACCCGGAGTAGGGCCTTGTGGTGCTTGTAGCTCTGGCTGGTTTTGGGAAGGGCCCAAAGCATCACCAGAAGATGTCTGCACAAAGGGAGGAGCATCCGAACCATCCATGATGACTGGCTGCAACGGTGTCTTCTGTAAGCCTGATGCTGTGAGTTCATCTGTTGCTGCAGAATATGCTTTTTTGTCCTCTAACTGTTTCTCCGAATCTGTAAGATCAAAAACACTTATTGTGATTCATGCAAAAGCCACACATTACTTTCTTTAACTGAGTGTGTGGTATATTTCCTTCTGACAAGCTAAGACTGGGGCTTAAATACCAAATATTCCTGGAACTGGGATGAAAAAAACTGAAGCTGGTCGAGGAGTATACATTTGGATTATGAAAGTATAATGAAGACAAAGATTTAAAGAAAGGACGAGTAAATTATTTGTTGGGGTGTTACCAGAACTGGGGATCCTAGCCTAATTGTACAATAACAAGCAAGTCACTTTGCAGGGTCCATTACAGAGATATACAGCTCAACCATGCAATATCAAGTGCATGGAAATAAAACATCTTTTCACATATATTTACTTTTTTAGAGTCTCTTAGACTAAATAAAGGATAATTGCATTTTTTTCCTTACTTAATGCAGCTCTCAGGCGTTACATTAATCCTGATTGACGGCAGGCTCGAAAAGACAATCTCTAAATATTTATCATGCACTTTAACCACTTCCGTGCGACCGCGTTTCCCCTCCGGTGCTGGGCCGTAATAGAAACGGGCGTGGTCATGACGGAACGGTTCCGTCATGAGCACAGCTCAACCGTAGCTCATGACGGAACCGTTCCGTCATGAGCATGGAAGGGGTTAAAAGAAATGCATCTTTATTCTTCAGTTAATTTAATTAATTAACAATGCACTTAAGAATATACCAGACAGGTTTGTGACTAGGCGCAACCTAAACATTTTGCTATTGCAGAGACACGGACCTAGTGTAAGAAATTGGGTTAATTGTTGAGCTAGGTGCGGAAGGCCCACTCAGGCAACAACCACAAACCTGGTCGGGGTGAACCACCGAAATGCAAAAAATTAATTGGTGTTTAACCGTCTTGTAGCTTGTCATAAAAGCAGCCAGGCTTAATTTACAGGCAATGTGTAAAGCATGTGTGCACCACACAAACAGCAATAAGTGAAAACAAAACACAAACAAATTCCAAACTAATTTAGAAAAATAGAGTACATTCTAATAAAATGCTACCATCACAACCAAAATCCAACCAGTAGAACTGGAGATATGCCATTTTAGCGTTTTTTGTGATAATAGCCCCTAAAAGCACAAAGTGCAGGTCAAGCGCTGTGGTTATTCTACGCATTAGCATGAAGAGCCTGTTGGGTGTCACAGACAGTTGTTGCTGTAGCTTAACATTGGCGTTTGTCGTGGGTTGTTTTTGCTGTAGTGTAACATGCAAGTCACCGCGGACAGTCGCTGTCTGCGCGAAGCGCTGGTTTCACTGGAGCTTAGCTTTGGCAGTCATTGTGGACGGCAGAGTTTCAGCATGAACAGGACAGTCTGTGGTAGAGTGAGCAAGGGACCCACGTCTGGGCCTACCCTGCCAACTTAGGGGGAACAACGCGATACCAAAGGGGATGATGGACAGAGCGCTTGAGTAAGAAATGCGTTACTTACCTGTAACTGCAGTTATCCAGTATTGGTGTCTTTCATAGATTCACATGCCTGAATCATTCCCCGTCGTCGAGACGGGAGTCTCCGGTACATAGAAAAGCAATGTCCTATAGACATATATATATAGAAAAATAGGCCTAAGGGCCTCGCCTTAGTAGCCTATCTATGTCCTTTTGTAAAAAGGACCAAACTCCAGAAGGTAGCCAATCAGCTACCACCTCCCTCTAGAACCTTCCTGTCAGGAGCCTCAGTCTCTCAGATTTTCGTACGCACCAAGCTAGGTAGGCGTAACACTGTTAGAGAAAGAAGTGAGTCCTTCCAGGGGAGGCGTGAGGGTTGCATGTGAATCTATGAAAGACACCAATACTGGATAACTGCAGTTACAGGTAAGTAACGCATTTCTTATCCAGTATTATGGGTGTCTTTCATAGATTCACATGCCTGAATCAGAGTAGCAAGCAATACATTATGCAAATTTCTGATGGAATAGCATATACCAGTCTGTAGATAATACATATCATGCGACTATGAGCCATCAATAAATAACAAGAAAGAAGTAAATAAATGTGCATACCAGCGAAGGATGGCGGGAAGGAGGAAGGCTCACCTCATTGGAATAGATGGCGAAGCACAGCCTGGCCCACTGCTGCATCCTGCATCAGTTCCGTATCCAGGCAGTAGTGCCTGGTGAAGGTATGCGGCGCCTTCCATGTCGCTGCTCTGCAAATGTCCAGTATTGGCACCCCAGCGAACAGTGCAGCCGATGTGGACACAGCTCTTGTAGAATGAGCTCGTACTCTGGAGTGCAATGGCCGTCCGTCTCTGTCGTGGCAAAAGGCAATTGCCGAAGATATCCATCTTGAAATACTTTGTTTGGAAAGCGGCATGCCTTTCCTTGGTCTACTAAAAGCGATGAATAGCTGTTTAGTTTTCCTGAACTGTTTTATCTTGTCAAGGTAAAATTTAATACACCTCTTCAGGTCCAAAGAGTGCAGGGTTCTTTCAGCTGCAGTGCTGGGATTTGGGAAGAATGATCGGAGGACTATAGGCTCATTTAAATGGAAGTCCGACGGGACTTTAGGAATAAACCGAGGATTAGTTCTTAAAACCACTCTGTCTTCCTTAAACTGCATGAAGGGACTTTGCATAGAAAGAGCTTGTAGTTCACTGACCCTTCTTGCTGAGGTCAGTGCCAGTAGGAGGGCTGTTTTCCAGGAGATGTATTTGATTTCCGCCCTGTGAATGGGTTCGAAAGGGTGTTTCATCAATTGGTTGAGGACGACGAGATGCCATGCTGGTGGAACCCTCCGTGGCCGAGGAAAGGATCTGTAGAGTCCTTTAAGGAACTGTTTTATTAACCTGTGTGACCAGAGAGAGGGCCCTTTTGAACTTCTCGTATACCGTGAAATCGCCGCCAAATGAACTCTGATGGAGGCGTGCGCAAGGCCCGACTGTGCCAGGTGTAGCAGGTATGGTAGTAGCTGCTCCGGAGTAGCCTGAAAGGGATGTAGATTTTTGTCCTTACACCAGATGCAAAAGCGTTTCCACTTTAAGGAATAGGTCTTGTTTGTGCTCTCCGCTCTTGCCTTCGCGAGGACTTCTTTGCACTCCTGCGGGATGTCTAGCTGGCAGAACTCTCGGTACTCAGGAGCCAAGCCGATAACCTGAGTGATTTCAGATTCGGGTGATGTACTTGGCCGTTGGACATCGTGAACAGGGATGGATGTTGAGACAGACGGATTGGTGGGCGAACTGAGAGGCGATGGAGGTCCGTGAACCAATGCTGCATCGGCCAGAACGGGGCAATCAGAATCAGAGTGCAGTGCTCTATCTTCATCTTTCTGAGGACTCTTGGTATCAGAGGGAACGGCGGAAAGGCGTACGCAAACACGTTGTGCCAGGTGATGGAAAATGCATTTCCGAGGGACCTTAACTGGGGATGCCAACTTGCGAAGTTGCGGCATTTGGCGTTCTCCCTGGTGGCAAGAAGGTCGATCTGCGGTGTCCCCCAATCCGAAAAAATGTGATCGAGCACCTCTTGGTCGAGCTCCCATTCGTGGGACATAGATCTCTGTCTGCTTAGAGCATCTGCTATGATGTTGTCCTTGCCTGGGACATATTCCGCTTTTAACGTGATACTGTGGATCACAAGCCAGTTCCAGATCTTCTGCGATTCGCGAGATAGTGTGAGCGAACGCGTTCCTCCCTGCTTGTTCAAGTAGTGCATCGTCGTAGTGTTGTCTGTCCTGACGAGCACAGGGTAGTTCTTGATACGCGGTAGGAAAGCCTGCAGAGCTAGAAAAACTGCCCTCAGCTCCAGGAGGTTGATATGGAGCTTCTTTTCCTGGTCCGTCCACTTGCCGCTGATCTGCAAATCCTGGAGGACCGCTCCCCATCCCTCTAGAGAGGCGTCTGTTGTTACCACATGTGGGGCTGCAGGAAGCAGGAATGGTAGCCCTTGTGAGAGGTTCTTGAGCGACCTCTACCAGAGTAAGGCCTTGGTCATTTGTTGAGTTATCACAATGCGATCCTCGAAAGAACCTGTGCTTTGAGTCCATTGTCTGGTCAAGGCCTCCTGCAGTGGGCGCATTCTGAGCCCGACAGTGGGGAACAAGCAGGATACATGAGGACATCATCCCCTAGAGGTACTTGAAAGTTCGGACCAGTAAAGTTTTCTTCGATGCTACTGCGCTAGCCAGAGTGATAAGCTTGAGCTTTCTCTCCTGAGATGGGAATGCTCTTGAACATTCCGTATCCAATGTCGCCCCGAGAAAGGTAAGAACTCGGGAGGGCCGTAGAGTAGACTTCTCGTGATTGAGCGTCAGGCCCAGGTGCTGGAAAAGATTGAGACAGGCGCTGGAGGACTTGGCTGCGCCTTTCAGAGATGGTGCTTTCACCAGCCAGTCGTCCAGATATGGGAAGACCTGGTGTCCATGCTGTCGTAGGAAAGCCGCCACTGGAGAGAGGCACTTGGTGAATATCCGAGGTGCCGACTTGAGGCCAAATGGGAGGACACAGAATTGATAGTGTTGACCCGCCACTGCGAATCTGAGGAATTTCCTGTGGCCTTTGTGAATAGGGATGTGGTAATATGCGTCTTGCAGATCTAAAGACGTCATAAAGTCCCCTTCCTCTAGTAACCCCAGAATCTCCTGGATCGTAACCATGCGGAACGATTGACTCTTCACGAATGCGTTGAGTGCCCTGAGATCTAAGATGGGCCATTTCTTCTCTTTCTTGTGTATCAGAAAGAAGCGGGAATACAATCCCTTTCCTCTGTGAGCTGATGGTACTCGTTCTATTGCTCCTTTCTTCAACATAGAAGAGTCCTCTTGAAGGAGTAATCGTAAATTCCTGTGTTGCATTTTGCGAGGAGGAGTTGTCGGGGGAATTGATTTGAATTCCAATGAATGTCCGAATTGGATCAATTGGAGCACCCACCGATCTGTTGTAATTGATCTCCAATTGTCGAGGAAGTGTGTCAGTTTTCTTCCAAGTTTGAAAAAATGAGATTGTGGACGGACTGGCTGCTGGAAAAGGTCATTGGCGTCCGCCAGTGGGTTTCCTTTGTTTCTTTCCCCTGTAGTTGGACTTGCCATACGAGGTCTGGCGACCTTGTTGCTGCTGACGCTGTTGGTATTGCGATCGGCCTTGAGTATAGGAGTATGTGGATTTGTTTTGGTAAGATCCTCTGTAAGAGGATTGACCTCTTCCCCTGCTCCCTCGAAAGGACTGGTTCCTAAACTGTAGTGTGCCAAGCACTCTTGCCGTGTCTGTATCTTTTTTGATCGTTTGTAGGGCCTCGTCGATTTTCTCCCCAAAGAGGTGTTGGCCATCGTACGGCATGTCCAGTACCTTAGTTTGGACCTCTTGGCGAAAAGATGTAGCCTTAAGCCACCCTTGCCTTCGCAAGACCGCAGCCCCTGCCAGCTGTCTGAAGCTGGTCATTGCAACATCCATTGCACTATCAATAAGTTCCAATGCAGATGTTTGGCCCTCTTTAAGGAGTGATTGAACCTCCTCTTTCACGGTATCTGGAAGCTCCGCCAAATACGGAGTAATATCCTCCCACAATTGCCTGTTGTAGCGGCCCAGTAGCGCAAATCGAATTAGCTACTTTCACAGTCATGGCCGACGTGGTGGAAAAGCGTTTGCCAATACTGTCCAGTTTCCTGCCCTCCTTGTCCGGTGGAGCTGACAATGGAGATGACGGATTCCTAGAATTTTTCTGTGCCGCCTGGGTAACCACAGAATCTGGTTTGGGATGACCAGTAAGGCAGGCTGGTGCTGTTGTTGGTGCCTTATACTTTTTGTCCAGCCTTGGTACCACTGCTGAGACTGAGGCTGGTGTCTGCATCAGCTGTTTTCCCTGCTCCCATATGTGGTCAATGATAGTGATTGATCTGGTTGTTTTCTTAACCGGGTCTTTAAAATCATACAGGAAACAGTCTGTTTCATGAGATTCTATCGTCATATGGAATCTTTTGGTCGCTCTCTCCACTAGGTTATGAAATCCGCCAATGTCCACTGGCGGTGATTCTGAGGTAGTGGGCTCAGGAGTGGCAGGAGAAGGAGCGATGTAGTCCTCCTCATCTCCATGGTCAGACTGGTCATCTCGGACCTCTCCATCCTCCGGTTCTTCGACTTCCTCGTCAGAAGACGGGATATCCTACACTGGCTCTCTTTCCTGACGGATCACTAATGGTGATGGTCTAGGCCGTGAAGATGGCGTCGGTCCAGATGTAGGTGGATTTGTCCCCATTGGTGGAGCAGAAGACGATTCAGGAAATCGCTGCTTGTAGTCTTGAATCAAGAACTGCAAGTCTGAAACTATAGACACTTGCGTCTGGACTTATGAATGTTCCGTCTCTTCTGTAAATTCTACTTCGTTCCCCTCATCATCAGTGCTTTGGCACTTCACTATTAGGTCTGAAGGACTGGTAGCCTGTTCATACAGATCCTCGTCTGATTCCTCGTCCTGCAGTAGGCGAGCTGGGGGCAACTTTTGCACCCTACTGGGAGACGTTAAGTCTGGCGTTATTGACTTTTTTGTGCCCTTTTTTCCTAGAGGGGTTTGATGCAAACCATCTGCTGGTGTTAATGGCCCAGTCGTCGATGGTGGGATCGTAGACGGCTGAATGGCAGCTGACGACGTAGAAATCAGCTCAGATTGCTTCCATGGTGTCGACGATGACGGTGTCGTCGTCGACTGAATATCAGTCGTCGTCGTCGTCGTCTTTGTCGACGGTACCTTCGTCAACGGAATCTTCGTCAACGGTACCTTCGTCGACGGTGCACTCGTCGTCGATGTCTTCGTCGACGGCATGCTCGTCGAGAGTTTCTGTGTCGACGGTGTAGGCGTTGACGGTTTCGGCTTAGTCGTTGACACGGATGTCGTCGTCGACGCCGAAATCTTTATAGTTGTCGATGGCTTTTTAATGAGGATAATCGACGACACACGTTTACCCGCCGTCGACGGAGTAGTCGTCGTCGAAGAGAAGGCGGACGACGCCGTCGTCGTCGACACCGTCATCGTCCACGTCGAAACAGACTGGAGACACAGTCTTCTGCGCTGAGGAGAGCGTCATCGAAGTCGTCGTCGACGACGGCGCAGGCTTCCTGAAGGCAGGAACCTCATTGTCAGACTTTGTGGATTTTGCCTCTGAAGACTTTTTGACAGTCTTTTTAGGAGGAACGTCTGTAGGGCTAGGGGAAGCAACCCTTGGCCTCTTCAAGGATAATTTAGAGGAAACAGAAGCTATCTCATCGTCCTCTGAAGACTCCAGGTTGTCTCTGGTTTTCAGCCTGTTCAACCAGAGTAATAGTCGTCCTTCTCTGTCTTTTAGAGTTTTTGTAGAGAATGTTCTACAAATTCTACATTCTTTTGGAGTATGGTCCGGATAAAGACAGTATAAGCAGGTTTCATGCTTATCATCAATATGGAGCCTCTTGTTACCACAAGAAGTGCAAGCTCTGAAGAGACCCTTCTTCTGTTGATCAGCCATAGTAGAATTATGAAGAAAATATCCAATTTCTGTGAAGAAAAGAGTTTAAACAAGGAAACCTGAGGAGAACTCAGGTGGAGACTCCCTAGCACAACGTGCAGTAGAAAATCTGAGAGACTGAGGCTCCTGACAGGAAGGTTCTAGAGGGAGGTGGTAGCTGATTGGCTACCTTCTGGAGTTTGGTCCTTTTTAGAAAAGGACATAGATAGGCTACTAAGCCGAGGCCCTTAGGCCTATTTTTCTATATATATATATGTCTATAGGACAATGCTTTTCTATGTACTGAAGACTCCCGTCTCGACGACGGGGAATGATTCAGGCATGTCAATTTATGAAAGACACCCATAATACTGGATAAATCAAACATACCCCCAGTCAACTCATCTGAGTTTAATCCATCACCATTCTTTAGCGCACTCCACCACCCCAGTTCCGACATGGCCATATGCAAATCAGTCTGACCCTGTGCCTTATGGGAACAGTTCAGCCCGAACTGCCAAGCCAGGTCTTCCCTGGACCAGAAACAAGCATCCCTGGACCGGTATCAGATTCATAATCCTCATCAGCCAGGCTGTCTTGAATCCAGTGGTAGAGTGAGCAAGGGACCCACGTCTGGGCATACCCTGCCAACTCAGGGCCTTATGGGAACAGGATGCTTGTTTCCGGTCCAGGGAAGACATGGCTTGGCAGTTCGGGCTGAACTGTTCCCATGAGGCACATGGTGAGACTGATTTGCAAATGACCATGTCTTAACTGGGGTGGTGAAGTGAGCTATAGAATGGTGATGGATTAAACCCAGATCAGTTGACTGGAGGTGAGTGTTTGATTTGCTCAAGCGCTCCGTCCATCATCCCCTTTGGTATCCCCATGGTACTTCCTCAGGCAGAAAGAGCAGCCCTTGGTATTACAGGCCCCTTTCTGAATGGCAGATGGGCTCTTCGAGGCCATCATATGCCATTTGGAAATCCTGTTTGGATTAATTTCCGACCAACTCAATCAAAATGGGTCGGTCGGAAATTAATCCAAACAGGAGACTACGATGCCAGAAGAACTGCTCTGATGGAGGGTCGGAGCAGTTTCCTACGGCATCGTAATTGGCCCTTAAGTGTCAAATGTGGTGCAGAGATTTATTTGAAGAAGACTGGAGAGCACAACACTTGTGTCCACTGTTGTGCCCACTCCTGACACCTGTCCCCTTTCATGAATAGTAGAGCCTGCGTTTTTTGACATTTGGATGCATACTGTGATACCAGCAATTTGTTGTCAAGGAAGTTACTTAGACTCCCCTTCCCAAGAGCCAGTGGGCACAAACAAAGTACCAAAAGAGGAGGACACAGAGGCACCATCCAGGTTCCATACACCATCCTGGAAACTAAAGCAGCCCTGGCTGGGCTAAAATTCAATACCATGTCTCAGAGCATTGAAGAGATGGGTGCAGAGGAAACAATTCATTGCATGTGCTACCGAAAACAATCAAATCACCTGGATTAATGTTACATTGTGTTTTTCGGATGCTCATGCAATTACCTTGAGGAAAGAGGTAATGGAAGGAGGAAATTTCCCCAGAAAGTTTCTTGAATGACAAGCTGAATGGATGGAAAGTGTTCTTAGTAATAAGAAGCGGCATTGGTCATTGGCACTGTAATTGGTGGATGCTATAGGATCAAGGTTATTTGTATTACACGTTCCTACATAAAAATATGTTTTACTTTTAACATTGAGTGTATTTTCTCGCTTTATCCCCACATACTAAGCTATCATACTCCTTTTTCAGCAAATTATTACAAAACAATGGAACAGTTGCCAATTCAACAAAAACACACACATTGAATGTTTTACTGGAATGCATGCGGGTTAGTATAGAGTACTATACCTTTAATTTCTTCTGCAGGCATGGTGGCAGAGGAACAACGCTCAGAAGATGCAGTCTCCACAACAGGACATACAATGAACCATCTTTTTCCAGTATGTAAGACTGCAAATGTTAAAAGTAAAAGTTACTTGTGCAGCATTAGAAGACGTTCAGCCCTAAACCGATTAATTTATCATATGAAGTAACTACCACTAGGCAACAATGTGAACTGCATTTTAATTATCAGAATACTGAGGACTCTGAACATGAAACACTAAGACAGTGAACGAAAAATCAAAGGCATGTCTTTTAGTAGAGGTTGCTAAATGGTGATTATGAATCTTGCATTTCTTTTGCCTCAAAATTCAATGTTTCGGTTCCCTATGATATATCCGGTGTGCCCCGTGCATGATAATATAAAGAAATATTTGTTTACGAAAATCTTTTTATCAATACTTCGACATGCAGCAAATTCATTGTACATTGGCCTGCTTCAAAATTTTTTATTAATTTAACACTGGTAAAGAAATACAAACTACTTCTAATGGACTGCTAACCTTATGAAAGTTATATGTTTATGTAATATTTTATCAAGTACACCACGTGACATTAGATAAACATATTACATTTATAAGTCTTTTGCAACTCAATTTCTTCAGAGGGATGACATGGAAGGTTTTTTTGGGGATATAATACTTCTAGTCTATATAAGAATAATATTGCAAGTCACCAGGACCATATGGAGGTGCATAGCCACAGGCCAATAGCCTGTGTGAGTATCCGAAGGTGACTTGTAGTTTCCTTACAGGCAACATTAGGGGGGGGATTTTAGAATTATTAAAGGTTTCCATCTCTAACAGGTTTTCATTCTCTGCAAGGTCCACGTGTCTGGGAGTATTATGTGAGGCAGCAGGAGGACCATGGGTTGGGCAGAATAGTCTGTTTACTAGCCTGACTAAAGAACCCAAATACATACACAGTGAAGCCTGTAAAATGCCACTGAAGGATTTCAGTAATTGTAATCCCACCAGTGATTCTTTACACTCGTTCTCGAAGCAAAGGAATTCTACATATCAATTATTCCCATTTGCAAGACTGCTATTGCTTAAGATGATCATCACAGTCAAGGAATATTGTGCACCCTTTAACTTGAATGAATTTGGCAGCCAGAGAAAAGATCGGTGCACATGGGAGCCACCGCCTTCCGTGAGCACGACTGCCGTCCTACATCCCAGGACATGGTTTCTAGCAATAGAGATTTGGTGGGACACAAGACTGTGCTTTACACAACCAGATAGGAAATGTTGCTCAGACAGCACTAGAACATGGTGTCAGGTCTGCTATTCTGGGACTGAGGAAAACAAAAATTTCATGCATGCTTAAGGTCACCTTAATTCTTTTATGCCATCAATCCGGTAAACCAGCGATTACAGGATATCGTGGTTAAATGAGAAACTAGTGGGTAACATCGCCATAAAGTACAAAGACATTAAGAAATTACATGTTTACCATTTTGTTGATAAACTGGTGATTTTGATTGATTCTGCTGACTCTCCTGTGAAGATAAAACACATCAATGATTTCGGCATTCACCTGACCTCCACCACCATTACTAATTTCTGCAACTGTTTACAGGAGACCAGTGACCCAAACAAGCCACCTGAACGTATGTCCCCTTATACAGCTCAACTATTTAGTAGTAATATGTTAGAATTACTTCTACACCAGTCAGTAGAGGTGGGACCATGTAGAAGAATAAACTGGAATATATTAAAATCACGTCCACATCCGTCATTCGAAGTGGGACTACAATCTATAATCCTGCACTGTTAAAATTCCAATAGGAGTAACTCCAGTTGTGTGCATGAACAGAACAAACCTGAAAAATCACTCTCCTACGCTTTCTGCCGATTTCAGATCTTTATACTTTTTCAGCAGGACTGGAATGGACGCTCTTTTTTGGCAACAAGAAACAGACTAAGGATTAAACAGGTGCAGTAAGCACTCGGCTAACTGTTCTCACTGTTACTCTGGCTTCTCTCACCCAAGACTGTGAATAGATGAAACTAGAAAGTTACAGCAGCAGCAAGCAAATAAGAAGAGTACAAGCTCCTTGTTGCTTGCAGTTGGTAAGATGTAAAACTAGTGATGCACCATCCAAAACTTGTACTGACTGGGATAGCAAAATACCTCATAGAAGACAATTTGGAAAAAATGTGTAAAGGTGATACATTTTACAAAACCTTTATCAAAGAATTTTGCTAAAGACCTGGTGCAAAAGTGGTTATTTGTATAAGTCGACTAAGGTCCACCACAATTAGTAAATACTTTAATAAAGTAAATTACAGCAAAATGACAAAAATCTAATAAGGGGAATTAGAAATATGCATTTTTAATGATTTAAGAAAAAGTAGCACCAAAAAGTGCAAATTACCAATAGTAGTCAGTCATATAACTTTATTCGGAGTCATAAAAAAGAACATCCATAAAAGCGTTTGTACATATAAAATCAAAGAGCAATACAGAGCACAGAGATTTATACATTTCATTTCACTCCCCAATTGCAAGCTTCAGTTATGCATAATATACCACGAGATCCACAAATAAAAACATGTGAACAGTTCATTTCGCTACATATTAATAAATTATGGTTATATTTAGTGTGCACATAGGCACAACTTGTTAAAAAAAGGATTATATTTGGCAATCTGTCATTGTACCTTACGAAATGGTAGCGTTCCCTAATTTTTTCTCCTTTTTTTCTAGATCAGTCCGGTGTAAGGCTATTTTCAGACTCAACTTCACATTGCTCTTCCTCTCACAGCATTTCCTTCTTCCTCAAAGAATATGCTATTATAATCAGGATGGCGAGAACTGGTATGTTTTTTTCTTTCTTAGAAAACAGCCCATAGGAATGATGACATTCTGCAGCATATCTCTAATGATGACAATGATTGTAAAAACAGGTATGCAGGGTGGCTTTGTACAAAAGACATTTGTCTAATAAGCGGGTGAACATACCTCTTTCTATATACAGTATAACATTTACAAAAGAGTACCACATGCATTGTATTCTGGGGCATCCTATCATCACAAGGGCAGTTTGAAAGGTCTAAAGACCAGTCATTCATACTGGGAAAGATAATTAGTCTATGAAATATATCTAATCTAAAAAGCGTAAACATAAACCTATTTTGAGCATTAAAAACACACTTAAGATATGGCTGTGTGTTAAAAGTAGTTAAAATCAATAGATTTTTTTTTTTAAACACTAGGTTTATTAACTTCGGTAGTCAATTTTAATGTTTCCAAATGAGCCATTGCTTCC
Organism: Lissotriton helveticus; assembly: GCF_964261635.1. Classification (NCBI taxonomy): domain Eukaryota; kingdom Metazoa; phylum Chordata; class Amphibia; order Caudata; family Salamandridae; genus Lissotriton; species Lissotriton helveticus. Next base: position 1,160,360,575 of record NC_136070.1, on the reverse strand, counting down.
TTTTTTAGCAGTTTTCTACTAATCATTTCTAGTGATTCTGGTTTCTCAAAGTACTCTGGATGGGCCATGTCACAAAAGAACCGTTGAACGTACTCCAGCCATGCAATGCGTGGATTAAAAGGTGATTTTAAACAATCGCTAATAAGTGCCCGATTAAGATCGGTGTGGTCTGAAGTCCAAATTTCATGCCACAACAGGATTGGTTCTAACTTAATCAAATCTGCAACAAAGGGGGAACCAAGTTCAGCACGCGATACGTACACTGGGGTACTATTAGGAACTGCCAGAAGATGTCTAAAAAAATCGTTTTCGATTACCTGCATGCCTTCACACTTCTTGTGTCCCCATATGCTCACCCCATATAGAGCTATGCTAAGGCACTTTGCTTTGTAGATTTTTAACATCATTTCGGGGAGGTTTGAGCCCATCAGGATGCAAAGTTTCTGAGGGCCCAACATGCCTCACTAAATACTTTGTTATCAATTGCCTTATTTCAGGAGTTGGCTTTGTCGGAAAAAAAAACCTAGATAAGAGAAGGAGTCAGTGAACCCAACCTTTGTTCCAGTAATTGTTATGTTCCTACATTTTGTGGTTTTCTTCCCACATTTCATAATGTATGTTTCTGATAGGTTCACTTGGAGGCCCAGTTGCCTCATATTATCAACGTTTAGTGAGCAGGGACTGTAGGGCCAAGGGGGTACGGGACCAGTCGTCATCGTAAAGGAGGCCCGTGACAGGGCATGGGCCTATTTGTGGTAAGTCTTTTACAAGAGCCGCTAGCTCCTTCCCCACACTGTTGATGTATAGTGAGAACAGGAAGGGGCCTAGGACGCATCCCCGCCTCACCTCTCTCCACGCTGAACGTTTCTGTGCATTCTCCTTTTGCCCCGTACCTTATCTTTGCTCTACATCCCGTGTATAGGTCCCTCCAGAAGCTAATAATCGGGATCTCTACCCCCATATCTTTCCGTTTTGACCAAAGTTTATTGTGTACCACGCAGTTAAAAGCTAATGAGAGGTCTACAAATGCTAAATAGAGCACCCCTTTCTCATCTTCACATACTTCCCGATAAAAATGTTTAGGTTAAGGCTCTGTTCTATTGTGCCAATCCCAGTACAAAACCCGTATTGAAGATCAAACAGTTTCTGATGGGTTTCAGCCCAATTCTGTAGCCTCTTTAAGATTATGCGTCCTGCTATATTGACTAGGGAGTCAATCAGGTAGATAGGCCTGTAAAAGGCAGGGTTTAAGCGATCTCCCTTCTTATAAATCGGGACTATAATTGATTCTCCCCATGTTGACAAAAAGCCCGTAATGCATAAGGCCCTCAACACTATGGTCAATAGTGGTCCCCACAGCGCCATGTTGCTTTTATATAAATCAACTGGGATGGCATCGGGTCCTGGTGCTTTGCTATTTTTACTTGACTTTATAGCTGTGATGACTTCTTCTAGGGAGAACGGGGCGATGGACACGGTTACTTAAGGGATTAATACCTGGTTTTTAAGAGGTCCCTGGACCTATGTGGTTGTCGGGTAGGGTGCAGTATAGATGCTAGAAAAGTGCTTAACCCATTGTTCTTCTAATATTGCTAACTCAATTTTAGGGGGCGCGTCTGTACCCAATGGGAATTAATTAACTATTTTCCAAAAGGTTCTTTCATTATTACTGTCACTTGCCTGCTGTAACGTTTCCCAAGCGGTCTCTCTTATGTGCGTTTTCCTTCTCTTCACTGCTCGTTTGTATTGTGCTCTGCGAAAGTGAACCTCATTTGCACTTCTAGGAGTTCTATGTAGAGCTTTATGAACTTTTATACATGTAGCGTCAAAACACCCTTTTTCCCCTTGATTCGTTCTGTCTTTGTTAACAAAAAGATTCTCTCTTACGCCCTGGTATATAGTCAAAAAGGCCGCAACAATTTCGCGAGGGGGTGGTATCTTTTAGGTATAGATTAAAGGCATCCTTCTTTTCAGTTATCAACTGTGTAAGGAATTCTTCCTTAATGATCTGTGTCCACTTTGTGGAATACCCATTATGTTGTGCTAGTTCTATAGGTTTTAATTGGTGGGCAATCTTGTCAGACCCTTGAACGATAACTGTACGTTTAAGGGAAAATGATCACAGAGAAATTGAATGGGTAAAAAAATTAAAAACTGAGCCAACAGATCTTTTCGACAGCAGTACATGATCAATAATACTGTTATTTGTTCTCCCATCATAAGTTTTCTTTCGATTAGCATAAGGCACAGTAATCTCTTTAGCAAATGACAGATCAAATTTAAACAAGTTTGTTAATCTTATCGCCATACATACTATGCATAAAATGGGGCTGCTCTTCCTCCTCCAAGTGTGTAATTCCGCACGTTTTATTTGAGTGGGCCATACACTTTCGCAAGTTAAAATCGCCCCCCCCCATAAATTGTCACATGGTTTTTCTTTTCACTAACAATCCCCTCCAGATTATTTGTCATTTCGTGTATGATATCCGTTATTAATTTTATAGTGGCATTGTTGTAAAAACGAATTATTGCTAAACTGGCAGCACCTTTCGTGTTGCAAACCACTAATTGATATTAGGGATTATCTGAGACAAACACAATATTTGTAAATTGTAAGGTGTTGGATATAAAAGTACACAATCCCTCCTTTGCCCTACCATATCTTTATGGGGACGCCAAGGTAAAATAAGTTCTGTAACCATTTATATGGATGGGCTCCGTGAGCCACGTCTCATGCAGGCATATAATTGGGTAGCTAAAGACTGGTGGATGGCGAAACCTTCATAGCAATGCACCTGACCCACAATAACCTCAACTATAATTTCCCCTTTTAAGTAGTGGACTGGGGTTTATGTGCACACTGATACAACACCCACCATCACAGTGATAGTTCTATACAGAACCACCAGGCGCACTGGGGGTGTGCTGTTATTGGGCTCTACGCGACACAGATCGGACGTTTCTTAGCCTTCCTACTGCGAGTCGGCCGTGGTCTAAGGAAGGGTTTGACAAACATACTAAACGCCGATCGGAGTCATTACTTTGCAGATCAGGTTAAGGTGCACAACCTTTGGATGGTGCACCTCCTATGAACTTGTCTCTGTTCAGATTAGACAAGATTTATATTGTTACCTTTATTCTAAGGTGAATACTCAAGCCCAGCTTCTCTTTAATTCTTGATTCGGAATTCGATCATTTTGGAGGACAGAAATAATAGGAAGACCTCCAGTTACTTTTTTAAAATATTTATCTAACCGATTCAAAGTACAACAGTGATCACCATACTCTTGCCTTCGCCGTACGACCGACCACACCGTCGAGGAGCTACCAATCTATTTTTGCCCTGAAGAAGTCCCTTCCGGGACGAAACGCGTCGGCTGTTCGTTTCTTTCTATTGGAATAATAAAAGAATTAACCAAAAAAATGTGGACATCACCTTTTGTGTCTTTATAATAAGCTCACTGTCTTTTCACAATTCTGATATATGGTGCACCTGTGCTTATATAATTGGGTAGCCCTCTATAAAATCAAGCCACTCAGTAGTTTGAATTTTACTCTGTAGCCCTGCAACATTCCAAAATAAGCAGTCCAACAGTTTGGCTAGTGTACAGTTTACCTTAGATGCTAAATTGTCTACAGGGTCAGCTGGGGTGCTAGCTTCAGCCATTTGGGGGACCTTAGCCTGTATTAGCGGAGTTTGCTGCGATGTAGCCCTAGGTCAGCTGGGGAGGTGAATTCAACCAAATGAGGGACCATTGACCCCATTGACGGTGTTTCCTGTGACATTACCATTTGAGTATTCTAGTTGATGGATGTACCTGAATTTCTCAGACTGTTCTTCTTGCGAGGTTGGTGTACCCCCCTCCCATACGTCAGTCCAAACCGTCCAGTCCGGACAAACTTTATAACCGGTTTGAGGTTTGGACGGCATAATTTGGGAGCCTCGAACACTGCTTTATACTGAAGTGTGGTCTTAGATTGTTCCTTCGGTGTATTGGGCGGTAGAAATACCCCAGGGGGCAGGGGAAAATTACATTCACATCTTCTTTAATATGCCCTGTTCTGTAAAGGACCGTCTAAACCAGCTCGAGTGAACCAAAGGACAATACCACACAATCACCAGGCTCTTATTTTTGCCTCTCCCTACCCATTTGACTCTTCTTGCCATCTTAAAATTAATAAAAAGGTTTTCAGTTAGTCCTGATCTTACACCCAACCAATTTAAGGATTTGTTTCTCAGTGAAACCCAGTTCTCCTTGCTGTTTAAGGTTAGGAGTGGACGTTTGTCAAGACCACCACATATGGGGCTGTTGCTGGTGGGAGGTCCAAACGGTCTGATGCGCAGTCTATTTGTTCTCTTTGCTCACCAATAGTTTCTGCAGGCCTTGATACAGGCCTGTGGTCACCTGTTACCCTGTATCTGCAACTAGAAGATTCCCTGTCCCCTCCCATCTCATCGTTCTTTTAATACCATTGTGGCTATTGGGCCTTACAGGATTTTCTATTGAAGCAGTGTCCTCTGGGGGGTCTCGCGATTATAGCTTCAGTGGCTGGTTGAATGGCTGGCCTAGAGTCTTATTTCTGTACAGTATTCCCCTTTTGTCCTTCGGAGAAAATTGTCAGAAGTTCCAGACATGAGTCTTTTTTTATCTCTACTTCATTAACCTAGTTTGTTTTGTCCCCAAAGTTTCCTCCATATGCTCCATCAGAATATCCAGTTTACCAATGATAACATCATAGTTTGGGTCTGGAGGGGTTTTAACAACGATAGTCTTGGTTTGTTTTAGTGACTGTAACGGAGTAGTTCCCTTCTTGTTCCACATGGTCTCTTTACTATGATGATTAGCAGGACCCTGGAGTCTGGATTTTTTGAGACGTTTGGGAGGCGGCGGATTTGATCTTGACGGGGATATACTATCAGAGATAAGCTGTATGCAGCCATTTACCATGGTTACTCCATTCCCTTTGTTATCCTTACTAAGAATCCCCACCTCTACAGTACCACCAGAAGCCTCAACGTCATTAATCAAAACCTGCGCTAACGTAGTTTGTGGCTGAGCCGCTTCACTTAGAGATACCTCCACTGTTAAAATATGCTTTTCTATCGCCCCATAGCGCCTGAAATATATTTTAGTAGTGACATCTGTATTTTTTCTGGGGAATGTGATTTTCCTATGGTAGTTGTATGTTTTTTTTTGGCCCATCTTAAGTTCCTTTTTGACAGCCTGCCTTTAGCAGTATTAGTGCGCAAATTCAGACAAGAGTAATTACGTTTTCTCGGTCTTTCTCACTCACCCTCAGGGGTCAAAGTCTTTAAAAATTCCACACAGTAATCAAAACAAAAGAGTACCTTTTAGTTCTCAGGTTATGCAACAAAGGAATATCTGTAGGATCACAAGTAAATATCCCTGTACTTTCAAGGTTAAGGGGTGGCCCCGCCCACCTCCTCCTGTCACAGACGGGCACAGGAAGGGCCTGCCCTTGGCCCGGCCTCCTGCGCAGCGGGGCCTCTTGCTGGGAGATAAGCGCCTCCGGGTGCGTGAAGCTGGCGTCAGGTCTGGTGTGCCTACTGAGCCTCATGAGAGTTGTAGGCTGTAACTCCGGGGCTCGTGTTGCATGGTGCTGGCTGTGCTGGCTGTTCCGCGTCCAACGCAGCGGGCCTCTCACTGGGAGATAAGCGCCTCTGGGAGCGTGAAGCTGGTGTCCTGTCTGGTGCGCCTACGGAGCTTCACAGGAGTTGTAGGCCATAACCCCCGGGCTCGTGTGGCATGGTGCTGGCTGTGCTGGCTGTTACCACATCCCCAATGGTAGTCAATGTTTGTGGTAGACTGGTATCTAGACGCAATTTAATGCTGAACACAAAAGAGTGGAGGTCTGATACACCAACCAGGTTCAACACGGTTTTACCTTGGGACTTTGTCTTTGTCCGGGATGTCAAAATACTTCAGCTAAGCAAGGCGGCAGGCTGTATCTGAGGAGGGTTCCATGATGTTGGCAAGGCATTGGACAAGGTCACAGTGAAGCCAATGGTTTAGGCTTGAAAAGCTTAGAGGGGGAAAATGTGAATTTTGCCTCCAGGAAGTCCTCTCACCAGTTTATAGAGGGGAAGGCTGCAAGCTGTATCTGACAAAGACTCCATGAGGCTGGTATCGTCTTGCAGAAGTCCAGCTGAAACAGATTTGTTGTTGCAGAGAAACTACAAGCAGGGAAAACCTGTTTCTTCAGCTCAAGTGTGTGGTTTTTAAAAATAGGACACGTAGAATTTAATGTCAACATTTCCTTACAGTGACTTGTATGCAAAAGCTATTTCCACTGCAAGAGGCCTAGCTGTTCCATGTAGAATCTAGAGTACAGATTAAAATGCTCCTAATTTATTTTTTGGAATGGGACCAGCTTGAAAAATATTTAAAAACTGTTTTTTAATAGTTATTGAAAATAAAACTCTATAATGGATGTCAGATTTTGATTAAATATTAAGGAAAAGTAACTTTTAAAAATACCTTTTCCCTGCATGTCTGACGTTCTTGGAGGTGGATTTGCATTAGCTCTCCAGCTTCTCCCAGACAGTATTTAGCTTTGAATAGGCATGAATAGATACAAGATGCCTCCCAGGAGCAAACAATAGGCTGATCTGAATTTGTGATTCTTCTGTACTCCACAGAATATGCAGGGTGAAAGCTCTGGGCATCTTTTTAACATTTAGGAGTCAAATTCTGCACGAGTGTCAAATCTTGCTCGACTCCTCTGCTGGGTTTTCATATAACACTAAGGGCAAACGTGAAGTATGCCAAGATTAATTTTGTGGATCCACTATCTGGTTGCTGAAAGACTCTACATTTGTCTTACTAGACGTCGGTCTCTGGGTTTGTTGTAGATACAGTGACTGCCTTAAACTGCATTTTAGGGTTAGTTGTGGGCGGATACAAGGATTATAATGGGACACCACACACATCTACCTACCGGTCTCAGAGCCCAAGTTGACTGTGGCTGAAGACTTTCGCCATCATGAAAATGCCCAGGAACTTTTTTCGCATTGGTTATGGAGTGCCAAGGAGTAATTGCCACCCACTAAGTATTGCTGGGCACAAATGTGGGACCTTCATACACCAACTTCAGAAAATGTCTGGACCTGTGGAAGAACAGAAGTGGACTGGAAATGCTGTTCATATCGTAGGAGGAGCCTTGAAGGACTGTACCTGCTCTTTCTTGTACCCTGGATGAAAAAGTTGATTCCAAGTGTCACGTGACTGCCATTGCAAGCTACAGAGATACAACAGGCTACAAAAGGCCTATTTTGAAAGTACACAGGTGTCCCGTGGCAACCCTGCGTTTGATCTCTTCCTGACACCCTGAGTCTTTAAGTAGACTCCCAGAGGTCCTGGAGGGCTTTAGAAGTCTACGCCTGTTGTGGATAGGAACTTAAGGGACTAAGTCAGAAGCTACACCTTTGACCAGGATAAACCTGGTTAGTGTATCCAATCCACAACTCCATTGCGGTCAGCCTCAGATTGCACCTGGACCCTGGTTAAAAGTGACCTGTGACTATCATTGTTGCTTTGTGCTTTTGGAGTAATTTCCACTTCAAAAATCATATCTATGGTTCTCTTTGTTGGATTTTTGTCATTGTGGTGTCATTCTGTTTACTTAAAGTGAGCACATGAACCTACAACTCTGAGAATACTAAACTTAATGGCCTGCTCCACCATTCACAATTGGGGTTTCGAGCCGGTCATAGCGGCGAATTGGCACTTCTTGTTACTTATGGGCTCATTATGATGGCGGGTGGACATCAGTGCACTCGCCATCATAGCGGTGCTGGGACCGCCTGGCAGACGTGCAGGATCCCACCAGCCCAATTAGGATGCGCCCGCCAGTATGGTGGGCGCATCCTGGCTTCTTAACATTGCAGATGCTGCTGCTGGCTGCAACACCATACATAATGTTAATATGCCACGATGTGCATTTCCATGCACAATGTGGCAGGCACCATGCGGTGCCTGCCACATCGTGCATGGAAATGTAGTGGGGTACCATGGGTACCCCCCAGTGCACAACTGGCTCCCCTCACAGAGGGGGCCCATAACAGCCCCTCGAAGCCATCTCTGCCAGCCTTTCCATGGTGGTGGAACCACCATGGAAAGGCTGGCTGACGCCAGCATTGTGATCTGAACTGCTCTGCCAAGCAATCACAATTGCCTGTGGCAGAAGCATGGTGGGCGCTCTTTGCGCATGCCACGCTTGCGGAACGATTCCCCCCGCCATCCTATTATGGCGGGGGAATGGGAGCCAGATGGCGGAGGGACCGCCACTGCCGGGCCGGCGGTCCCTCCGCCATCGTAATAAGCCCCTAAATTCCTGAAGCATGAGCTGAATAATGGTGGAGCTGCTACATTGGTTTTGTTAGATCTCAATGCAAAATTTGATACTGTAAACCACTTAACACTGCTCGAGAGACTAGAGGGAATGCTAACGAAGTTACGGCCCTGTCTTGGCTAGGATCTTTTCTGTAGGACCGTATCCCTTCAGGTGCATACCAACCAACACAGGTCAAAAATTCACCCAATGGTGTCAGGTGTGTCTCAGGGATCCATTCTGAGCCCTTTGCTCTTCAACCTTTATGTACATTAATTAGTGGAGATAATAGAAACTTGTAGCCTCACTCATTATTCATATGCGGATGATACACAAATCATGTTATCTCTCATCACTGGAAAAATCAGAATGTAGGGACCCTTAACTCCGGTCTCTTGCAAATCTTACTATGGGTGGGTGCTAATTAGTAAAAACTGAATGGTGACAAGATGGAGGTCCTGTTAGTGGGCAACATCCCCAATCTTTGGGGAGGGCACATGTGGCCCATAACTATGGGTTTTCCTCCTAGCCCTGTGCCAGTTATGAAGAACCTATGAGCCTGGTTGGATGATAAACTTACCACGAGCCAAATGATTAATAAGGTGACAGCTACGTGCTTTGGGATCTTAAAATGGCTTAGGAAGAACCTTCATTGCCTGCGTGCCTCTGCTCAGAGAGCCGTAGTCCAAGCCTGGTTATCTCTAGGCCAGACTACGGGAATATTCTGTACCTGGGGGTGGCAAAAACATTGCTTAAATGCCTCGAAATTGTACATAACGCAGCCCGCCTCTTTCTCCACCCTCCTAGGTTCACCTCCCCTGCTAGCATGTTAACAAACCTATACTGGTTGGCCATTGAACAACAGGTACAATTTAAGATGTTGTACTACATTCACAAATGCCTGGCAAACAGTAGTCTTGGTTTCCTTAGACCTTTGGTGTCCTGGTACAAAACTGACAATTCATAGTTCTCTAGTCATCTTAATCTTGCTGTAATTCCTGAAATTAGGAAATCATGACAGGGCTGTTGAGCGTTTTCCTTTTTGGGACCAAAACTTTGGCATGACCTGCATCTGAGACTGTAGTTTTTTTCCACTCCCCCCGTTATGGACATTGCAAAAAATGTGGCTGTTCTCATCCTCTGACCCTTCCTAAAGGTCTTAGTGTTTCTGAGGCTCCTCCCATTTTTCATATTGCGCTAAGCACTGGGAAACTTTTTAGGTAACCATGCGCTTAAAAAATACGCATTATAATAATAGTAATAAAGGTGCAGGAAATTGGATTACTGGTTGAGGGGGTGAAACTTCAAACAGTAATAAAGTGAAAACACCACAAGAAAAATCCCACACCAATTTAGAAAAGTGTAAAATTGAGTGAACTATTTAAGACCAAAACAACAAAAAAAATCAATAGGTAGAACTTGAGATATTCAATTTTAAAGATTTAAGTGAAAATAGTGCCTAAAAGTACTAAGCACCAACTGAGGTTATCTGGTCGCACCGGACCGGGACAAAGTAAAGTTGGGCTTGGTACAGAGACCAAATTGGGCAGCTGAACAAAGTACCTTAAATCTTGGTTGTGAAGCATTGCGAGATCCCGCATCTAGGATACATGTTTGGGTCTGCGATGCAGAGTCCTATGTCGTGGAGGATGCTGCCGACAAGGGTCTTGTGTTGAAAAGGTCTGTCTCAAGGATGTGTCACATAGTGGGGGTTCAGAGGAAGCTGCGGGCTGCAATGCAAGGTTCTGAGTTGGCGAAGAATCACACTGCATAGGATTTGCTCACAGGACCACAGATGGGCTGGAAGAGCTCCTTCAGGTTCACTTCCAAGGGGCCAGGACTGGGGTGGCACCACTTGGGGGTAGGACTCATAAGACAGAGTGCAGGCGCTGGGTTCAAAGTGGTTTAAGCTTTTCGGTCCCCGAGGCTCTGATCAGGAGGCCAGCCCACTAGTCTCTGGAACGACTATGGTGGGCCTGAGTTCAAGATGCAGGTCCAGTCCTTCTTACTCAGGCAGCATGGCATCAGGCAGCAGAGCAGCAGTCCTTTTTTTGAGAGAAGCACACCAGTCCTTCTGAGTCTTCCATAGGTCCAAAGGTAACACTGAAGAGTTGGGCCTGAAGGTCCATTATTTATACTTGTTGCCCACTTTGATGTAGGACAAGTTTCTAGAGGCTTCCACCCCTCAGAGGTGCTTGGATTTCCCTGCTTCCCTGTCTTTGCCCCAGCTTGTCTGGGGTCACAAAAGACTAGTATTAAGCCTTTGTGAGTGTGCTCAGGTAGAGCCTTTGTGATGTGCAAGTGTGGTAAGCCAGAGAAGTCCCATCCTGCCAATACCTATTCCCCCTTGGTTTCCCTGTCTGGCAGCAATACACAAAGACCAACTGCTAGCTACACTTAGTCATTTACCTCAGGATACTGGCTGTAGGCACCAAATGGTTAGAATAAGAAACCACCAACTTTCTAAAAGTGGCATTTTTTAAATTAGGGCTTAAAATACACCTTTACCATTAGAGAAGGTTTTAAATTACAGTTCTTTAGACACCAAACTCGACATTCCTATCTGCTCCCAATTGAAAGTTATCACCTATTAAATGTAATAGGGCAACTCAATGTTATCCTATTACAGAGGTAGGCCTTGCTGTAGCGATAAACAAATGTAGGAGTTTTTCACTACCAGGACATGCAAAAGTTAAAAGTACATGGTCAATTTTTTTTTAATACACCGCATCCTGCCCATTTGGGCCAAGGGCCAATCAGGGACTACCCTTGGATTGATGTATATTTATAGCCAATTATGATTTATACCTGGCAAAAGGTTTATTTTTCCAGTCTGAAATGGCAGATTAACACTGCACACACAGGCTGCAATGTCAGGTACCTGGGACATATTTAAAAGGCTGCTTAAGGGGGTGGCACAATGAGTGCTACAGGCCCAATAGAAGTCACGTCTTAGTGAACTAGCTGGATGGATGAATACCAACTGTCTGTGCCTCAATGCGAATAAAACAGATCTTCTCGTGTTGGGGAAGACTCCATCCATCTGGTCGTCTACATGGTGGCCATTAGAACTCGGCGCCATTCCAAAGCCCTCAGAGCAGGTGAAAATTTTAGGGGTTATATTAGACTTGACTCTGTCCTTCGAACACCACACTAGAGGGATTGCAGGCAAATGCTACGGCATTCTTAAGACTCTACGTAAGACCCTGGACTCTCTCCCTGCAACTAGTAGGATAATTCTAATCCATGCCCTTGTAACCCCCCCATCTTGACTACAGTAACTCACTGTACATCGGCCTGAGTAAAAAAGGTCTTCAGCGTCTGCAATGCGTGCAGAACGCAGCTGCTAGATTGGTACTTAACTTGTCTAGAAAGTCCTCAGGGAAACGTGCCTTAGCCACCCTCCATTGGCTGCCCATACGGGAGCGCATTATATTCAAAACAATGTGCCTGACTCACCGCATTGCCCAAGGGAAAGTACCAATATATCTCCAAAAATTACTGACCAAGTATCAACCCAAACGCCATTTGAGATCCCTAGGCTGTATGCTTTTTCAAGTGCCCAGAATTTACCGGGCGCGTATGGGCGGTCGGTCTTTCAAATACCTGGCCAGTAAACAATGGAACTCCCTACCCATTGAACTCCGGATGGAGCCATCAGAGAAGAGCTTCCGGCAAAAACTAAAAACCTACCTGTTCCCGAAGATATGAGTTCCCTTCTTGGCCTCCCAATTTTCTATTCTTCTTCCTCTCCCGGTAGCGTCCCAGTCCTTTGTTCATACAGCGCGGGGACACACTGTTCCTAGTGTAACTAGGCGCTATATAAGATGCTTTTATTATTATTATTATTATTATTATTATTATTAAGTGTTAAATGTACAGGCCCCGGGCACAGGTAGTACCACTTTATTAGGGATTTACAAGCTAACTAAATGGGACAATTGGTGGTAATCCAATTTCACCAAGTTTAAAGAAGAGAGCACCACAAGTACTTTAGCACTGGTTAGCAGTGGTAAAGTACACAGAGTTCTAAAAGCAAACATAAATGAGTTCAGAAAACATGAGGGTGAGCCATAACATTTGAGGATGACACAGCAGAGAGGGCCAAATCCAACAAAAGGTTATTCTATTTTTCTAATTCAGTCTGGGATTTTTATTGTTTAGCATTTTGACTTTATTACGGTTTTGGTACTGTGTTAATATTTTACACATTGCCATACGATAAGCCTGAATGCTCTCTGCCATTGCGATCAGGGGGTTGAGCTCATAATAATTTAGTGACTTTGAAAGTTCACCCGGATAAGGGTTACGATTATTCCTCCAGGTGGGTAGCCACCATCCCCAAATATTAATCAACTTTTTATTCCACTCTAACAGGCTTCGAACACTCTCAGAACATTAGATACTATTCTTGCATTGTCTATAGTAGCTGAAAAATATATTTTACCTAAAACTTTATTTATCTCTGTTTTTTGGACTTCAATTGGTATTCAGAGTCAACAGAAATCATATGTAACATACATTAAGTAGGATAGGTGCTCCTACAACCTTCCTATGTGCAATATAACAACTGTTTTCCAATAACAAGGTGAAGGTTAAATTGTGATCAAGCAATAAAGTTTTCCTGCAAAATGAAAATCAGAAAGGGCTTAAATAATGATGTGTTTCAGGGCAGTATTGGCTTTTATTTCTCAGACCTTAATATCATTATCAACCGTGTCTCATCCCAAATAATTACCTCCCTTCACGATGCATAGTATATTGTTTTGTAAAGCAAAATGGCCGTCGGTCTGCTTAGGATTATAAAACACTTGCCCTCTTTCTTGTTCAACAATTCTATTGAAATAATTATAAGGAAATAAACCTTTATAAAATTAAAGTAGTAGTCATTGGTTGAAAAATCAAGAAACTTTGCGCATTACATTTTAGTTCCCATGAAATAAGTTTCTATCGAGACATACTGTGTGTTGAGCAAACCATCTTTAGACAACACATTCATTTTAAAACGTCAGTTTAATTACTTAGGCTTTGCGTTAAAAGCTTAGTGTTAAAAAGTGTGAGTATTAACGATCCATGGAAATTCCTCATCAGGAGCAATGGAATTCCAATGCATCTAATAATTTATTGGGAAAAGAAAATCACATCTCAAACATTTATCCTGTTTGGAAGATGAATTTACCCTGAGCAAATGGTTGTATGCTTAGATGGTCATAAATTCTTATATTTATAGCCAAAGGCAATCCTATTTAGGATCCAGTTTCAACATTTACATTAAATTAATGAAATATCCAATTGGTCTGTTACCATTTTGGGATTTCATACCTGGCTGGGCACAACTAAGTTTGCCTCATAACTTGCATGTGCGAGAGTTTGAGCTATCGGCATTGTAAATGACACTGCCTTTTATTTATGTGCTTTGAAAATCTGCAAGTGGTGCATAAATATGCCCTTTGGACTTGTAGTCTTTGCTTATAAGAAGCAAGGCTGGCAGTAAAAATGAGTGTTTACTTATCTGCTTGCAGGTTTTCAAAACACATAAAGGGCATTGTCATTTACAATGCCAATAGCTAAAACTCTCGCAGATGCGAGACTTATTGCAATGCGAATGCTTGTTTTTTGTGCAATTACTCAATATCTGAATGTTGTCCCCCAATTAAGGCCTCTGTCTAAACTAACAGCAATTCAAATTTGTGGTGCTGAAACAGATCATCGAGTTGGAAATTTTGATTTACACAAATATCAAGTTGGAAATATCATGATTCAGAAATATCGACAGCAAGAATATTGTGTTTAAGGTTAGAAATATTGTTTTAAAAAATATAGAAGTCATTAATATTATTTGCAAAAATATATGTATTTTAGTTTATATTTTAAATGTATGTGATGCATGTTTTGGTATAAGTACTGTTTATGTTTTGTAATATATGTGTTGAATTTTTAGTAGTTATTCATTTTATTCTAATTAAATTTTGCATTTTTTAGTTCCATAACAGGTTGTGGGTTTATAGGGGAATAAGATGGGAAGTAATTTAATTATAATACATTAAAGATTATTTTTTATTTATTGAATTCAGATTTGATAGTGTTAATTTTGGGAAGTGACTTATTTATAATTATTAATTGGTTAATTAATAATAATTAAGGTAACTAATTTATTTTAGGTGCAGGTTGTGGGGGTTATAGGGGTAAAGGGTGGAAAGTAATGTATGATTAATTAATTAGTTAATTGATATTAAATAATTAATTGAATATTATGGTAACTGATTTTTTTAGGTGTGGGTTGTGGGGTATATGGGGTAAAGGGTGGGAAGTAATTCATAATTAGTTCTTAATATTATTTGATAGATAATTATGGAAATTGTATAATTAATTTTAGGTGTGGGTTGTGGGGTTTAGAGGGGTAAAGGGTGGGAAGTGAATTTTGTTTAATTAAAAATGAGTTGATCATTAATCTTCATTAGTTCATTTATATTCAATTAGGGTATTTGTTTATGGTTTGTGTGTGTTTTATTGTTACAGGCATACAGTGTGGGGAGTAAATTAATTCTACCTACTTTATAATTCATTGTTAAATGCTATTAGTTTTTTAATTGAAAATAAGTTTTAATTGTGTAATACATTTTTTTATTGTTTAATTTTAGCTGTGGGGATTATGAGGTTAAGTGTAGGAAGTTAAATCATTTTTACGAGTTTTTAATTAATATTTCTTTGATTGGTAATTAATTATGTTAGTTAAGGAAGTACATTTTGTATTAAATTTAGATGTGTGTTGTGAATTGTGTGGTGTTATAGGGTAGGAAATATAAGTACATTTAGATAATTAATGTTTTTGTTTCTAAATAATTTTAAATTAAAAATATTTGTTTGGAAATGGTTTATTTAATTTAATATAATATTTGTAGGTATTTGTTATAGGTATTTAACATTCTTTTTTGTAAATATTAAATATATTTGTATTTGACTTTGTAACACATTTATATATTTCTAAATGCATTAAAAAATAAATTGTATTGTTAAAATTTAGTTTGTGTTTCATTTTGAACTGACTGGGGTGAGAATAATAATTGTTACTCCTCTGAAATCCAACAGTTTACCTACTGTTGCACTCTCTGGAGTAGGAATAGTAATTTTTCCCCTCGGCTATCCAACACTTTGCCTACTTTTACAATTATTGGAGTGGGAAAAGTAAATTTTATCCCGCCACTATCCAACACTTTCCCCACCGTTGCAGCAATGGAGTGAGAATAGTAATTTTTACCCCTCCGCTATCCAACACTTTCCCTACTGTTGCACTTATTGGAGTTGGAAATTTAAGTTTCCAGATTTTTTAATCGTTTAATGCTTTAGTTTATAATATACTGTTTTTTTTCATTAGATTTTATGTAATTTATTATATTTTATGTAATTTTATGTAAATGTATATGTAATGTACATATACATTTCTTTTTTTATGGAACTTTTAATATAATTTTAAAATTATAAAATACATTTAAATTAATAGTTTGTTAATTGTTTTAAAGGAAATGTATATGAAAACATTCCAAATGTTTAAGAAAAAATAAATATACATAAATAGAAAATGTTAAAAACATTTCTACAATCTAAAAAACAATTTTACATGTTATATTTACAAGGATAAATCCATAAAATGTCATGTCATAACTATATATTTACATTGATTTTCTGAATAATACCAACAGAGTAGGAACATTAAGAGGAGTGGATAGTTATAGTATCATAGCACCCTACCTCGCAATCTTAATTTCCTAACCATACAGTACAAATCCTCATACTTCTGTTCAACTAACCCAAATGGGTAAAGTAATAAATAACCATTCAATTGCAAGTGGGGAGAAATAATCCTTTGACTACATATCCATTGCCCTCACACGAGTACTGGAGTGAACTAATATGTGTAAGTGAAGTGCAAGTGCATTTGGAATCTGTTTCCTGGATGGAACAACCCCCTCAACTTATCAGAAATTCCAACACCTGGTCCCAGGTTTACAAGTTGTCTCCTAATAAGTCGATATGTATGACAGTGTTAGTAAAAGAACAAAGTTCTGATATTTAGAAAAGACAACCCTTCACAAACAGGTATACATATCCTCACTGGCGTTGAGGCCTCCCGGATTCTTGCTGTTAAACTCCAGGATGTACCTCGTTTCCAACAATCGCAGCTTGGCATCTCTATTACCTCCCCTCTTCAGGGGGTAGGATCGTGTCAACCAGGTAGAATTGTAGACCCGCAGGGTCACTATTGTGTGTTGACTCAAAGTGCCGCGCTACTTGATATGTCTGATCCTTTCCTGATATGGCTCTCAAGTGCTGCAGTATTCGCTTGTGGGCGGGCAGCCGTGTGCTGCCCACATAACTCAGCCCGCACGGACACTGCAGCACGTAAACCACATATTCAGTCTTGCATGTGAGTCTTTTACTGATAGCAATTGGTTTGTCATGAAAGGGGATAGAGTAATGAGTCCTATTAACTCCATGGCGACAAGCTTTACAAAATGGACATTTTTTAAAACCCTTATTCAGGTCCATCCAGGTCCCTGAAATTGGTTTGTCCAAGATGTTGCTTACCAATGCATTAGCCATTGTCAATGACTTGCGGAAAGTGAGTTCAGGTTTGTTGGATACCAATTTTCCTATCACTGGATCCCCTTTTACCAGGTTCCAGTTTTTGCTGAAGATTTTCCTAATCTCCGCATGTTGAGTACTATAGGTCACTATGGCCCTAGATTGTATAGACTCTGGTTTAATTCCCACAGTCCTGGTTTTAGGTCTTAAAGTTTGTCCTCTAGGGATACTATGGGTGCGTTCAATTGCCAAATCTAACAACTCTGTACTGTACCCTCTCTCCAAAAAAACGGATTCTGCTGTCCCTCTGAGCTCTCTCACACTCTATGTCGGTACTGCAGATACGTCTCAGTCGCAGCATCTCCCCATAGGGGATGCTGCGAATGAGATGTCGAGGGTGCTGGCTAGTGGCATGTAACACTGTATTCCCCGAAGTTGCCTTTCTGTGTAATTTGGTCTCCAACCTGTTATCCTCAATGTATACTTCAACATCCAAAAAGTTCACCCTTACTTTGTGGATCTCTGATGTAAACTGTAAATTATAGATGTTGTCATTCAGTTTTGCTGTAAAATCAGTGGCCTCTTCCTTGGATCCCTTCCAAATCATAAACAGGTCATCTATATACCTTAAATATACAATTACATTCTTGGTCATAATGGCCTCATGGTCGCCCATGAGGACCAGCTCCTCCCACAGTCCCATGTGCAAGCACGCGAAACTGGGGGAGAAGCAGGACCCCATGGCCACTCCCCCGAGCTGCTGGTACACTTGGCCATAAAAAATAAAACAATTCTGCTCAAGGCATAACCTTAACATTCCAACAATCCTTTTGTTGTGATGTATATAGTTCATAGGGCGTTTGTCCAGATAGTATTCCACTGCCTTAATACCATCACTATGTCTGATTGAAGTATACAGAGACTTCTCATCCAAAGTCATTAGCAAATAGTCTTCATTCCAAGCAACCTCCTTCAATTTACATATAAAATCAGTGGTATCTCTCACATATGACTGCAGTTTCGTAACCCATTCTTGCAGGAAATAGTCAATGTATCTCGAAATGTTCTCAGTCGAACGGTCAATGGCCGATATTATCGGCCTTCCAGGTGGGGCAGCAACATCCTTATGGACCTTTGGTAAAAGGTAAAATGTGGGGATGATCGGATGATCTTTTTTCAAGAATTGAAATTCATCTTTGGAAATTAAGCCACCGCTTATCCAAGCCATTAATTTCGGATTCTGTTCGTTCCAGGCTGACCTAATTGCCCCTATATTGCTTTTTTTATAACAGGATTGGTCCTCCAGTTGATTTTCAGCCTCCCTTATATAGAGGTCACGGTCCCTCAGGACAATGTTCCCGCCTTTGTCTGTCTGCTTCACTACAACCTTCTTGTTGGTGTTTAATTTCTTTATCAGATTGTTGTAGCTCTGATTCTGTCGATTAATGGCAGAGTGTTTTTTGTTTGTGGCTATGTACAGTTTTTTTAGGTCATCTGTGATGAAATCATGGTAAACATCGAGGTTATCATGAGGCATGATTGGTAAGAAAGTTGATTTACCTTTAAATGGTGTGGTGCCTGTCCCTGTGTTGCCCTCTGTCTGTGTAGTTTCCATTAGGCTCACATCCGCACCTTCTTGCTGAAGTGACCAAATTTCTTGGAACGCGGATACATCACTGACTGTTAGAAGAGATGGACTTTTTAACGGTGGATTTTTTGCCTTCCTATATGGTTGTAAGCGGTGGAATTTACTCAATTTCAGTTTTCGTACAAATCTAAAAGCATCCATGCGTGTGGTCGCATAATTGAAGTCCCTGGGTGGACAGTATGACAATCCCAACCCCAAAATGGCCACCTCTTTGGTCGTGAGTGACATGTCTGTTAGATTTATGATTGCTTTTGTATCCAAGTTTATCATTGGTTTAGAGATTTCTTCCATTTTCCGCGTTTGTTTTTCTTCGCTCCGCCCGTATTTGTTTTTATGGCATTTGCGACGTTCGAGCCGCTTGCGATTTGCTCTTTGTCGCTTGGAATGGCGTTGGCATTTGCTTTCAGTCTTGGCCTCAGAGAGTCTCGGCGATTTTCGCGTAAGCAACTCACTTCCTGGGCGAGGGAGAGTTTGGTAAACCCCAACCCCTCTATTCTTGTGGAGTCACCATCTGTATCACTCTCCGCTGCCGAACTTAAATCCGTTGAGGATACGGACACCGATGTTGCTCCTTGTGTTTTTTGCACACCCTTGCCCGCTCTTGCTTTGATGTTGTCATACCTTCAGGCGAAAGTAAAAATTCGACCATTTAAGTAGTCCAATCTGTCTCTTTCAAATTTGAAAGCTTAAAGCTTTTTAATGATGTCCTCCTCTTTTCTCAAGCGTATCAACATTTCTTCCCTAATTTTTTTGGAGCTATCATCGCTTTCCATTTTCCCCAGCTCCTCCTCAATGCTTTCGATTTCAGATTGTAATTTCATCCGGTCTTTTTCCGCAGATTCTACCAAAATCCCCATCAGTCTGGCAGAGTGCTCCAAATTTGCAGCAGCCCATTGCTCTAGCATCTCAGGGCAGGGTTGTCATAGCTGGGCGCTAATGTTATGCGCAAACCCCTGGGGACATGTCCGGCTTGCAGATAACGAGATAGGGACTTATTCTCCCACCATTTTGCCTGTTCTTTTATTATGAGTTTTTCTAATTTACGAAATAAATCCTTCATTGTGGGGTTAGTGTCAGTCCTGTCCATACGTAGCGAGGTTGATTCTCCTCCCCCAGCCGGGGGCTCGAACACAGATTCAGAAGCTTCCTCCGTGTTTCAACACATCGGCAGACATTGTATTGCTTTCTAGTGGCTCTATTTAAATGCACAACACAAAGGAACCGGTAAGACGCGTGTTCATAAATTAACACGCTGCCTCCGGGCACACTCCTCACTGCGAGACGATTTTCAGTGTTTGCCGACTCCTTTGGTCCCAGGCCGGCGTGTGCTTCACTCGCAGGGGCTCTCGCGGCTTCCTCCTACCGGAGTCAGTATTTCGGTTCCGGTTCACGGAATCACTGCTTCCTGCCGCTTTTTGCCCGATTGAGGAGGGGTTTCACTCGCACCCTGGACGCTACTAGGTGCTGACTAAATGTAGAAAAATGCCATTCGCCATGTCCCCTGTTCCAATGGAGACCAAATATATATATATATATATATATTAGAACTGGGGTCTCTAGTTGGCAGGGGTATGCACCCTAGTCCAAGTAGGGGCCACCGCTTCCGATCTGGTAGCTTGGCGCAGAGCAGCAAAGGCGTAACTTCAGGGGCAATGTGTAAAGTATTTGTGCAACACACAACGGCGATGCCGCAGTAAAAACACTAACAAAAGGAACACCACACCAGTTTTGTGTAAGAATAAGAATTTCTGTATCTAACAATTATGCGAGAACCACAAGCAGGTAAATCCAGCTCCAGGCAAGATCAATAATAAAAAAAGGATTCCAGTTTCCAAGCAAGATGATCAATAATCAATAGGAATGTATCCAGTTCCCAGGCCTGATAAAATCACCAAAAGCTCATGTGTGCCAAGGGCTCCTGCTGATAATGTCTTTCTCACAGTGTCCTTGGATGGCAAAAGTTCACTTGAGGTAGGTTCTTATGGTCAAAATTCACTGTGGGAAGGTTCTTAGGCCAAAGTTCCCTTGTAGCGTAATAAGTGTGCCTCTCATAGAAAAGATGCTCCCAGCGTAGGAAGTGCGGCTGCCCAGGCGCTGCTGATAATGCAAAAAAATGCCCCAGTGTCAATTACCAAGTAATTATGCCCCCGTAGGCCGGTCAGTGAAGGACGGTTCCCAGCCAAGCACAAAGCTCACACTCCAGGTACCCGGCCAACCCGCACCCCGCCCCCTCGCAGCAGCCTGGTTGCACTGAGGCATTACCTGGGGTGGTGGTTGCGGGCGCGGGTGTGAGGCTCCTCTCCCCCTGGGGCCTCGGGCTCAGCAGACGCTGCACGGGTGGGGGTCACGGCCACACACCGCTCCTTTAGCACAACGCTTAACAGTGCCTCCAAGTCCGGGGCAACGACGGAGACTCCTGCCACACAGCGCTTCGCTTCTCAGTGCTACACAGCGCGCTCCGGTCCCAGTGGCGGTGACCTCAGGGCCAGTTTCAGTCGGCTTGCGTCAGAAGCAGAGGCAATCACAGAGCCCTCGGGAGGATCATGGGGTAAGCAGTGCTGAGGGCAGGCACAGTGTTGCAGGGCAAATCTTGAGAGTGTTGTTGCTGTTCCAAAGGGCAGTCTTTAAAATGCTGTGGTCCAAGGACAGGTAGTTTCCTTTAGCTTAAAAAGGGTGCAGTTCCAAAAAGGCAATCTTTAAAAGGTTGAAGACTCTTTAAAATGTTGTTCAAAGAAAAGTAGTTCCTTTGGGCTGTTGTGGAGACACTCTGGTGGTGATGTTGCAGTCTCCCATGCAGGGCAGGATCAGCAGACAGTAGGGCAGCTCAGCAGGTTGTGGGGCAGCAGTTCCTTGGAGCAGTCAGCCTCCTTCCCAGTGGCAATCCTCTTGCGCAGCAGTCCTCACTCCAGCAGGGATTCTTCCAGGTCCAGCAGTGTAACCAGAATGTGAGGCCAGGACCCTCCCTTATATATTCTACAGTCCAGGGGCTAGAAAGTGGTGGAAGTCTCTGGAAGGGTCTGGGGACAGGGGCTTCTGGAAGAGTCCAGGGAGTTCTGGTATGTTCCCTGCCTTCCCTGACCTAGCTGTCACAGTGACGAGAGACAGGCCGTTAAGGCTACAGTGGGCAGCCCATCACAGGTCATCCCAGGGAAGAAGGTGTGAATCCCCACTCCCACCTCCCAACCCAGGCAGGCTATCAGTATGCAGAGGGGAGGGGGAGTCTGCAGAGCCTAATCTAAGTGTAGGCAGGAAAAGGTCCCCTTTATAAAAGTGGGACCCCTAGCGTAGTAATGCCCAAACCCTATATATCATTGGAAAGGGTTCCCCGCCCGGAGTCCAACAAGACCAAACATGACAGACTTGTTAGGTCCCTGTCAGAAGTTATCCCATAAGGGGAGGTTCCCAATGTTAACCTATGGAGGATTAAGCCTTACTGTGTTAGCAGTGGCTTTTGGCAGATTTGCCAGCCTCACAAGGTTTTAGGGGAGAGCACCTGCACCTCAGCAGTGTTTAGCAGTGGTGAGGCGCCCAGAGTCCTAAGTCCAACAAAAGGTAGGGTAAAAATGGGAGGCAAAAAGGTAGGGGAAGACCACCCCAAGGCTGACAGGTCCAACTATATATATATATATATATATATATATATATATATATATATATATATATAAATATATATATATATATATAAATAGATAGATATCTATGTATGTATAAAATTCGACATTTAGTACAACTATATTTTTTACATCAATATTTTTTTCTCAATATTTTTGTACTCACCTGATTAAGTATAGGGAGTTGATATGTTTGCATTCTATATTTTTACATCCATATTATTGACTTCTGTATCAACTTTGGCACTGAACCTTTTTTACCATCTGGACACAGATTTCATAGGCAGGGAATATTTCCCTCATAGCCACTTCTACAGCAGATAGATTTAAAAAAAAAAACTTTTTGTAGCTATCTTTGCCCCCATATTCCCCCAGACTGAACGGCACGTTACCTACAGCCACTGTACCAAACTGGATCCTGCGGTATAGACAAGGGTGATAAAAGAAATCCACCTGGCAGCTAAGGGTTATTGAAGTCACCCTTGGCTGAACTTGCATTCACTTTGGCTTACTGGAGCTCTGCCTCCCCATAAAGTATCCTTTCGGATCACCTTTGGTATTTTTGGTGTGCACAAAGTCTACTCTTTGAAGCTATGTGCTGAAACATCACTTAGAAAATGACGCACTTAAATGATAAATAACTTAAGACCATAATTCTGTTTTTTATTAGAAACCACAAAATATTCAGAAGGTGAATTTATTCAGCAACACAAAATAAATTATGGAAAGAGCATTTAATAGGGCAGGCTGTAGGAAATGAGGGAAGGAAATCAAAGTTATAACTGGTTTTAAGAATAAGGAAAATACAAAATGCTAATACTCAAAGATGCTGAATTCTCATGATCAGTACACAAATTGACATGTTCAAGTTGGTAGGGGCCAGTAAAACCTTTACATAGAACCTTTCACCATTACTTTTACATAGAACCTCTAACTAAAGAGAGAAAACTGAGCAGAGATAGGCCCCTTCAAACTGCAAATATATGGAAATAAATTGACACATTGATAATCTCTTCAGTCCAAGGTGCTCCACCTCCATAGCCAACCACCTTGCAATTATTTTCTACATAGTTGCAAGTGAGAGGATTGACAAAGGTAAGGCAACAAGTCATGGCAGAGGACACCGCTACTAAGATTGAACACTTGAGCAAAGTAATTATTTTAGATTTGGGGGTCTCTAGTTGGCAGAGGTAGGTACATTTGTCCAAATAGGGACCCTTGCGTCTAGTATGGGTAAGGGGGTACACTCCTAAAATAACCCCTGCTCACCCCCTTGGTAGCTTGGCACGAGCAGACAGGCTCATCTCAGAGGCAGTGTGTAAAGCATTGGTGAACACACACAGTAACCCAATGACAACACTACAGATGGACACCACACAAGTTGTAATATATAAATAAGTATTTTTATATAGACTTAACACAAGACCACAAACGACAAAAATCCACAATACTGTACTTTAAAAATGGTAAAAAAAAAGCTTAGTTCTCTTAAGATGTAAAATGCAACACTGAGTTCAATGTACCTTTGGATGTGTAACGCTATACAACGCAAGTGTTGCAGGGAAGGTGGTGCATCGGTTCCTTACACGCAAGAACGGTGATGCGTGGGGTCCCTACTGATGCGTAGGGGATGCGTTGGTTCTTCTCGGCGTGGGGAGGTGATGCGACGGTTTCTTACTGCTCTTCCGTGGCGATGCGACCAGCAGCGCCGTGATGCGATGAAGATCCGGTGCAATGAAACAAAAATGGCATATTCTCCTTGATGCGACACAATGCGTGCATGCCCGATGGCTGAGCGGCGACTCAACAATTCAGGCCCTGCGACACGCTTCTCCGGTGATGCTACGGCGTCTGGTGCGATGGCGACCCTCTTCTTCAGTGATGCGAGGAGCTTCGGCGATGCGACAGCTGCGACACCCTTCTTCAGTGTTGCGACAACAGCTGCTGCAGTAGCGACATGCTTCTCCAATGATGCGACAGCGTCTGATGCGACGGCGACACTTCTCCGGCGATGCGAGGAACTTCTGCATGGGAAGCGATAGCGGATACACCCTTTTTTCAGTTATGCGACAACAGCGGCTGCGACACACTTCTCGGATGATGCGACGGAATCTGATGCGATGGCGACACTCTTCTCCGGTGATGGGAGGCGCCTCTGCGATGCGAAGCGATAGCGGCAACACCCTTCTTCAGTGAAGCAGTGACACACTTCTTCTTCAAGAGTCGTGCTTCCAGCTCCTTGCGAAACGCAGTCCCTCAGAAGGCCCAACACAACAGCAGGCACTTCAAAAGATCTCTTGGGGAGCTGGTGGGTGAAGTCTGTTGTCCCCGAGACTTCAGCAGGAGGCAAGTTCTATCTCAAGCCCTTGGAGATCCTTCACAGGTTTAATGAAAGATGCACAAGGTCCTTTCGCCTTTCTTTGGGAGTCAGGCAACCACTGCAGGCCAATCCCCCAGACAGCACTCAGCTTAGGGATAGTCTCTTCCGCAGTTCCTCTGGTTCCTCTCCTCAGCAAAGGTTTCTTCTTGTTTCCCAAAAGTGATCTAAAGTTCTGGGGTTTGGGTCCCCCTTTTATACACCTATTCTCTTTGGTGGATTTGCCATTACTATTTTTTAATTGCCACTTTTAGTAAGTTGATATTTCACACTCTTACAGCTCTGTGTGCCTGCAGCCTGTCTCCAATCAACATCTGGGATGGGTGACAGCAACACTTTGTGCATTCCCCCAAGACAGCCACAAAAACAGGACAGTTAGGTGTATGTCATTCAGATGACTCTTCTTGGGCAGGGAGGGGACTGACACACCTGAATAGACAGGGTCTTGTGCCCACACAAAGGGCTCATTATCCCATACAGCTTGTCTGGAGCCAGGGCTGGGAAGAAATATGGTTCTATACACTCCAAAGACCCTTCTTTGAAGTCAAGACACAGCTAGGTATAAGTACTGGGTCTGTGACCCCACTAAATCAGAGCCTCCTGGATCTGTAATGAACATCTGTCAGATGAACTGCTGTGCTGCATTAATGATGGTCACTCTGCTGCTTTGTAAGAACTTCTTTTCTGCCGTAATGCCCTGCTGTACTTTGACTGTGCTGAGGGCCAGCAGGACACTGCTTCAATCCTAGATTGAGTTCCAAGGGCTTGTTGACTTGGCTCCTGTTGCTTGAACCTCAGGGATATCAAATTCTCTACCCCTGCTCCTGTGCCTGGTTCACTGGAAGTGGACCCAGACACTTGCAGAGAAATTGATGCATCTCCAATCTGCTTGGATCAGAACCGGCTGTGGAACAAAAGCATTGCCGCCCCTGTTCAAGGAGATCAATGCATCACCTTGCCAGCTTGGATTAACCAAGCGCATTGCGTTCGGAACCACTGGACTCAGAACTGGTGCTTTGCCCAATGGACCAGATACATCGCTGCAGCTGTGTGGAGAAATTCTGCGCAACACCCCCATTGCATGGGGATCATTGAAACATCTAATGCTGCGACATGGATTAAGGTACTTTAGCTCAGCGGGCACTGCATGGGTTCTGTAGCCGGGCTGTGCTCCAACCCGGGGGCCTGAACGTTTGACTTTTCCCAGTCCGGCAGAATCAGATAACACCCATTGGCGCTTATTGCTAGAACTCTTTATTTTTTTTAAATTCATACCTTGACTTCTACTAATTAGATTTTTGTTGTTTTGGTCTAGTTTTGTTTATAAAATCAAAAATTGTTTTTCAACCTAGTGTGGAGTCTTTTTGTGGTGTTTCCATTGTGTTGCTGTGTGAGTGTGTAGCAAAAATACTTTACACATTGCCTCTTTAGTTTAGCCTGACTGCTTGTGCCAAGCTACCTGCGGGTGAGCACAGGTAAACGTTTAGTGAGTATCCTACTTACTCTGACTAGGATTTTGGTTCCTGCTTGGATAGGCAGCATAACCAGAAACCCAAATTCTAACAATCTACTGACTTTTCCATAGGCTTAGTAAACCAATTACTCGGCACTTGCAGGAACTTGTCCTTAGCCTTCTGAAGAGTTGTCCAGGACAGTTTGTTGTTAATACACAATCCAATGAACCTACATTCAATTCCCTGTATGAACCTAAAGTTCCGCAAGCACCATTTCCCCCTATATCTGGAAATTCAAAAATATCATAATACTTCTTTACATTTATAATGTGTCCATTTTCAGATGAACACAATTTAAGGACATTAACACGTATCTAAAACAACTGCTCTACTATTGCAGAGGATAAGGCAATCAGTATGTAGAGTGCAGTGATATTGTTTATGCCAATTCAAGGCCAGAATAAATTTCTATACATCAATCTTTTAATCAACTCTCACAAAAGAGAGAAAAGAATCTGCACAATAAGGACCCATTTCCAGATTATACTTTGTTTTTTACTGGCCATTTAACATCAACTTGATGAAGGTGCATATGCCTATATGCTCATCACTAAGGACAACTGGCTTCCGTACAGTCCCCACCCCATCTCACCACTTTTCTCTGCATGATCCATTTATTGCTCAATATAGATACATAGAAGAAATTTGGATAAAACAAAAATATCAAATCACACTGCAGCTGCACAATGCCCCTTTTAATTCTTGAAATTGCCTGTCCTCAATTCAGTTCTGTATTCTGTGTGACTGAGTGGGTCAATAGTCCTGGCCATATCACTTCTGCACAGATTTTGTCTGTACGAAATAACTTTCTTCACTGAAGTAATTCAAAATACAATTTAAATTCTCCTTTAGTTAAGGGTTTTATCAGGACAACAAATATATTCTGCACTTTTAATTTGTGCGGAAAATAATTTACAAATGCACTATGATCACCAAGGAATTTGAGGCTGAAACAGGTCATACGTAGAGACCGGGTAAAATTTGAACAAGAGAAACAGACCATAAATATTTGTTTTATAAATGGACGCAAAACTGAATTGTATCCTGGCCTAAAAGAAAAGGACAACAAATGTTTAAAAACAATAGAGTGATCCAGAGGCTGTTTTCACATGTCAAAGGGATGTTGACAGAGAACTGATATTTCCAGACTACAACACTCCAAACAAATTTGCAGTTTCTGGAGCTAGATAATGAATGGCATGCACAGTTGTATATCCTGAGAAGAGCAATTAAACTTGCATCCATATATGGTGGCAATCTGCTGAGGAATTTGTGATGAGGAACATGTGTATTGTACCTGTACTATTTATAACATTATTCACAATATACATTTGATAAAAATGTGCATTCACAAATTAAGCTGCCCAGACATCAAATTACTATGTCTAAACACAAACAACATTTTGAAAACTGTAGGCAATGGAAAAGTAAACAAAGCAGAAGATATACAAATTTTATAATTAATCAAAGTGAAGCAAGCAATACAATATTTGTATTGCAGCGTTTGCAGGAGGATTCATGGGATCAGCTAATGGGCGTGAGAGAATGCCCAGGCAAAGAGCGCTGATGTTTAAGATGCAAGAGTTTCTTTAGATTTTACTAAATCATTATATGCTTCTTTCAACATTGGAAAAGGGAAATAAATAAACCACAGCAAACGTGGTCCTACTTACGTCTTTCATGTCTACCCTGCTGTTATCAGCTTTTTGAGGACTTGTTCCTTGGTCGGAACTTCTTTCTCCTTCAGTGTCTTCATTCAGCATATCATCTGCTTTATCAATAACATCTTTCATTTGCTCAATAAATATCTCTCGTTCTATCTGAAGAATGAATTCATTGTCTACCTGGAAATGTAAAACACCCTACTGTGAAAGAACTGTGATGGCAGTTTTGGTGACACAACCTTTAATATATGGAGATCAGACAAACCAGTGCTAATTTGTCTTTGTACACAGTTTAACAAAGTTCCAATTAATTTGTTTCACATAATAAGAAAAATAAAGACAAGCAGCCAAAGCAATCATCTTAACAGCCTGACTAACCCCTATCTGAATGGAGCACGGTTTACTAACAAAGCTGAGGAGACAAAAGATAAGCTAAAGCCACAGAAAGAATATGTTCTATAGCACCAATACTTTACAGCACCAGAGTTGGGACTTTCTATATTCCACAGATGTACACAAGAAAGCGTAGGAAAAGTGCTTAACCTGCAAAATATACGCCTCATCTGGACTGTCACAAAATTGAACATAGTTTGCAGAAGATAAGATACTAGAAAAAGGATAACCAGTCACCACCAAATCCTTTTTATTGATGGACCACACCTGTTGCATTTTGATTTTCCGCACCAAATCTGAACACATTTAGGAGGCCCAAGCATTAGCAATAATATAAGTTCAAATGTGAATATGTAGCAGCCTACACTAACATAACATGCCATCTGTTACTTGGCAAGTGTAATTTGTGATTATGAGCTACTCTGCATCTTTCCTTGCAGTCTTGATATGAGAAAACATCACCTAATGTAATAGATGGCATTAAGTGTTTTCTTTTTCATATGTTCGCCTTATGGTTTGTCTCTAAAATGATCAATGTAAGAGTAACAATAAGAATACTAACTTCAAACATCAACAATGTACATAAATATAGATTCATGAGGCCCAATTATTAACCATTATCTCAGTGTTGACTGAAATGCAGTTCCAAATGTTGGTAATGCCCAATATTCAACCTCCCACACCCCTCCCCTCCCAAGAATTATTTTGGCTAGAAGGTTGGAGAATGAGCTAAACACGTTAATGAAAAATTAAGCCAGGGGAATATGAATCATATTGCACTACAAGATACTTAAAGTATCATAATGTAAGGATAAGATCCTATGGTGGTCAATGTATTTGTCTTAGGACAAGCATGAAAGGACTGCCATGATGCAGATTAACAACTCTAGTAGATCCATTCTAACCATGTTATAGTGAAATAGACTACTTCTTGCTGGTATGATCAGAGGGGTTTGTCAGTAGTTTAGCATGCAAAGGCTCTCTGGCCGACAAGATCCTACAAACTAACCAGCATGGGGAAAGGTTTTTGGATACCTCACTCTGGACCTGCAGTGTCCCATGAACATTGTCTATTTGTTAGACGATGCATGGATAAGAACTTCCAGGACTTAAGTATTGAAGAAGTAATCATTGAAATAGCATGGAGGTCTTTTTTGGATCATAGCAACTGTGTCGATTATAATGACTATTTTGGTGAAAAGGCTGTGTCTGCTGTCCTGCATTCTAGTTAGTATTATCACGCTCAGATTGTTGTTCTGTAAGGAGGTTCAGAAATATTGCGTATCTGCATAAAAAGTAGATTAATGTTGAGGGAGCCCAGTAGATGAAAGAAAGGTTTCTTTTAGAAGGTGATCAAAATGTGGTGAACCTTACAGAACCTCAAAAGTGGTCAAAAAAACTTTCAATTATTTATGAATGTTGCCGATTCACAAATATTAAGAAATTATTTAAACCACAAAAAACTGTCTAGGAACCCACAGTAACCATGACAAATGTTTGTGGAATAGTGAACAACCACTAATGAAATGTTTTGCCCCAGGGATGTGGTGGTCCTCTGGGCTGTGGGGAGGGTGCCGCACAGGCCCCCCACATGATTAATACATTTGCCCTGGGTAGGTGGTGGTCCCCAGGGCACGAGAGTTGCAGCAAGGGCAAACACCACATATATTTTGAAAAATACCCCAGGAAGGTTGCGGTCCCCAAGGCTTTAGGGATCCTAGGAGGGGGACCATGCACCCACCTCCTGCATGTTTGGACATGCTCCAGGGACCTGGTCCACCTGAGGACCGATTAGAAACAGAATGGGAAACGGCACTTCGATTTTCTAAAAAAACGTTCAGTGGGAGTAGTGGATCTAGTGCAGCTGCTGACAAATTTGTTATAAAAAAAGAAAGGATAACAAAAAAGCTTTTTGGGCCTAGTGGTGTTCCCTGTGAGAGCCACCAAAAAGACTCAGGGGGTCAGGGTGTTTCTAACCTGCCCCCTTTTCTTTTAATGTTTTTCCCTGTGAGTCAGTTCAACAGAGTCGCAAGATGGCAGCTACCATGTCCTTTTGTAAAAACTAGAAATCTCTATAAATAACTCAGCAGCTACTGAACAGATTTGCATCATTTAAGTAAAAGGTAAGTTTCTGCACAAAGCCACCTTTCTGCCAAATTTGGTGTAATTCCGTTCAGCAGTTCAGGCTGTAGCCTTGTTTAAACTTTCCTAAGGAAATTAACATGGGAAAAACGTGTTTTTTGACCCTCTCCCTTTTTGCGGCCCTCGCTTGACGGATAACCCCAAAACAAAAACAGAATGCTGCAGTGAGTGGCAGTCTAGTTTTGAAAATCTCACGAAGATTCATCAAACAACGCAAAAGTTATAGTTAGGTGAATATGTTTCAGAGACAACATTAACGCTTTGAACTAAAAAAAAAAGGAGAAATTAACCAGTTATAGTTAGCATAGCTAACTAAAACTTGCACCCCTGCCATGCACTGCTTAAGACCTCACATAATACATAATTCATGACACCACTTATGGCACCACAGATGATATCATCCAATGAATGTGTTAATTTGATTTATAGTTTACATACAGGTGGGTAACTACCATCTTACTTTTCTACCTAGATTTGTTCAGCCTGTGTCCAGCTAATCGGTGTAAGTGTTTCCAAAGCACATGCGCTCCTAATGTACCATAGGTGTGTAGAGGCATTGAACACACTGTAAATCTTTGTATTGAAGACTACTCTGTGTGCAGGT
Source organism: Lissotriton helveticus (assembly GCF_964261635.1). Lineage (NCBI taxonomy): Eukaryota > Metazoa > Chordata > Amphibia > Caudata > Salamandridae > Lissotriton > Lissotriton helveticus. The sequence continues at coordinate 1,160,329,687 of NC_136070.1, read as the reverse complement.
GACAGCTTACTACTTGTGTACATTATATTCCACACACATTTTTGGGTACTGCAGAAAAAGTTTGCAGCAGGGAAAAGATTCTATGAACTGCATACTGAATATTGTAAACAGCCTTGAGTTATTAGGCAGAATCATCTCAGCATGACAGTTTCTACTTTCATAGAAGGCTTGGTGCACCAGGTACTAACCTATGCACAGTTGCCGGTTTTGCTTCAGAGGATGGGCTATCTGTAAAGATTTCACCACAGTATAAAGGCTGCAGGTAGTATAATCTCTCTGCACCTTCAGAACTTAGTTATTTTAAGTGAATTATTGTGCTTTAGACACGTTTTGAATAGTGTGCACACTGTTGTTAGTAGATACATTTTACTACTCTGTGGTGAATTTCTCATGAGAGTTTCACTGTCTGCAAACAGTGTGGTACAAAGTACACTCTCTCCATACATACATTCACTCAATTCCTCAAAATAGGTTTAGTGACTGTCAGAGGTGTGATGCATGTAGACTATCCATAGAAGGGCATTAATTATGCAACAGAGTTTCAGTATCTAGAGGAACGTAGTTTTCCCTGACCAGTTGTATACAGATTGAACACTGTGTGCAGAATAGGTTACCCTTTCATCTGTGGTTCAGCCAACATGAACTCACCTACCCATGAAGTGCATGGTATGTGGCCAATCTTGCACACAACACAAACTTGCTTTACCAATGGGGGTTGTCTGCATCATAGCAGTAATAATGCTTTATATTATTCTGAGCTATTTTGCACTTGCTTTCATGCCTGTTTATAGAGCAATGTATACAAAACAAGCTTGGATGATGTCACTAGTAATGTCATACATTATGTTATAGAACATGCAATGAATAACATGTGAGGTCGTAAGAATGTTAATGTCACTGGCATTTACTGAACATACATTACTTTAACCTTTTCTTTTTTTCCAGCAAATTTCTAACTTTTTTTCAAATTAATAACACATGTTTTTATCACATCCAACTACAATGTTACTTTAAACTTTGTTTTTTCCAGTTAATTTATGGACTTTTTAACATTTAATGTAATATTTAATTATCATACATAAAGGCTACACCTCGCGCTGCACGGCGAGGGGTTGGCTGTAAGTCCTGGCTGCCCACATGCAGGCAAACCCATGCTGAACATGCCCTTCAAACTTGTGTAATGAGCTAGGTTTGCGGCCTAATCCTCACACTACGCAGTGCCTTCGGTCGTGCCCAGTGGGGGCTTGGCTGCAGGTCCTGGTCGGTGGCCAGTCCCACGCATGCAGCCAACCCCATGCTGTGCATGGCCTTTTGGTCGTGCACGGTGAGGGTAGGTCACAAGGATGGCCTGGGGTCAGGCCTGCGGCCAACCGCACAATGCTGAAGGCCTTTGGCCAGGCATGCTGGGTGTTGGCCATAGGGCTGGCCTTGTGAACCCCAGGGCCTTTTTAAAAACAAAATAAGGGCGAGGAGGGCCATATGCCCACCTCCCCCTTTCCGAGCCCTTTTAAGCATTGGGGTACCCATTCCCCAGGGCCATACATATAAGGTAAAAGAAGAGGGAGGTAGTAAGGTCCCTCTCGCTCTGCCTTTTTAGGCCATGGGGACCCCATCCCCCAGGGCAGTACATGTATGTTGGGAGGGAGACAGCATTGCCCATGCCCCCCTGAGCCTTGATAGGCTCTGGGGACCCCATCCCCAGGGCCCTTTGCCTTTTAATTAAAGGGTAGGGAGCCTTGTGGCCTGTCTCTCTCCTGAGCCTTGTAAGGCCCTGTGCACCACACCCCCAGGGCCATTTCTAAAAATAAAGGAGAGGGATCTTTGACATCCACCTCCCCGAGCAGTTCTCTTCCCCAGGGACCAAATTCCCCCAGGGCCACTTATTTTAATAAAGGGGAGGTGGATGCAGGGCCCCACTCTGAGCCTTGTTGAGAACTCAAACTCCCAGGGTAAATTCTTAAATTAAGGGGATCGGAACAGCATGCCCCCTTCCCCAAGACTTTATCGGCCCAATCTCCCAGGGACACTTAACTAATAAAGGGGAGTGGGGCACACAGTCCCCTTCCCTGAGGCTCCTTAGGCCCTGTGGACCCCATCCCCAAGGACCATGTCATTTTTTAGGGGGAGGGCGGCCACTATCCCAAGCGGTTACCCAATCCCCCAGGGCCAGCATTTCTAATAGGTGGTTGTCCACCCAGAGCACCCACCATTCTATCATTGGGACCTGCAAGCTAAGCCCCAAGGTGCCTGTGGCCCCAGCCAGCACCCCGCATACAGCAGGCATAGCTCCCAGCCACAGGGAGCAGCTCTAAATGCAATATTTTGATTTGTTTCCCTGCCTGCTTCAGTCCATTTTTAAGGCTCACACTTACTGGGAACGGACTTGGTGTTTGCACCTGCTTGGCCCGGTATGGGAAGGGAAACTGCAATGTCCCAGGGATGGGCTTCCTAGGACATAAATACTGAGCTGACACCAGGAGATGGGGTCCCCGGAGCCACTAATAGCACAGGGAGTGGGGCCACATGGGGAGGCCCATATAAGGTAAATTTGGTTCTGGGCGTGGGCTTCCCAGGGCATAAACACATTAAACATGGCCCGGCTGCCATTTGCTCTTCCCAATCCCACGGGAGCACAGCATTTCTTGAAGATTTGTATTCTTGTTCGGTCACGGGGAGGCCCTTTGGGTCCCCCTTATTTGATCTAGGGGATCCCTATCCTGCCCTCATTTACTTTTTTTCAGTACTAAGTCCCCGACTCCTATAATGGCTGCCAACAACTTTTTTCATATGTTGCTGGCAGCCAATAAGAGCGCTTGCTTCTGTGGGAGTGGGACTGCATCAGGAGCGAGATGGCCCAAGAGAAATAAAGCTCCCTGGGCCAAACAGAATGCTCAATTTTTAAACTGGTGTTACCACAAGAGTCTCTTGAGCCTCTTGCAGATCCAACAAACCAGACATTTAATTATTTTTTACCCTTAATTTCTTGGGAAAAAATACTGATAGGATTTACACCAAATCACAACAAGCATAATGTTCATGCCATGATCTAGCTTCTGGGCAAATTTGGTTTAATTTGTTCAGCAGTTTTTGCAGTAACCTTGTCTACAGAAATCTATGAAAAATGTATTGGGATTTTGCTTTTGGGACCCTCTTTGTCTCAGTCCATGCTTGGCAGATCACCCTTGAACTTTTCAGGAATGAGCTGGAATTATTTTTGGAAGGTTTTGTGAAGATTCATCAAAAGGGGCCAAAGTTATTAGCAAACCAAAAACACTTACTATGGAAACGCAGATATAACTATTTATGTGTGTGCACTTAAAAATTTTTAGACACCTGAAAAGACAATTCGTTCATTCATTCATGCATGCTGATATTCCTGCAATGTTGCTAGCTAGGTGAAGAGGAGTACGAAACAAAATGGAAACTCATTCAGAAGACAGCTGGCTTTCAAATAGTTACTCAGTTTCTTCTTAATAACCAACTTATATATTTTTTTCAGCATTGAAAGTACCTTCTGTTCTGTGGTGTCTTATTGTTCTGTGTGTACAGAGTAAGATCAGTGGTGTACTGTCTCCACATGTAACAGTATGACATGCTGGGTGTTTGCAGGTATAATCTCAGTTAACAGTGATTAGTAGGGAGTTAAAATAAGAGCCCTTACTATATTGTAATGTATTACTATTTTTTTTTTGTATAGCGCCTAATGCCATTGCCAAAGCAGTTCTCAGTGGAAGAGTAGGGGACTGCTACATTTGCTCAGTGTTCTTAGTTGTTAGATAGTTGGTTTATAATGTAACCTATGGTGCAGAGTTTGGTGTCCTGCATATGGGCTGAACGGATGCCAAGACTGTGCAACAGCACACCTGTAGGTGAGCTTATACATGCCATGAAGAGAATTAAGAAATGCAGTGGAAATTTTGCATTTATTTGCCATCTTTGTTATTTTGCTTACAGCAGAGGAACATTTTATTTGAGAACTGCCAGGTCTATACCACCATCATGAATTTCTGGAGATACTGAATGTTCATTTTCCTTGCTTAGAGTGCACTGGGCTGCGTATACCTATGATGGGCAGCTACATAAAGGATTTTCATTACTTGGCCAAATTAAAAATTGGACCTTTAGGTAGTTTTTAACCAAACAAACATTTGAAAGGAAAAAGTAAGCAAGCATCGATTGATGTAAAACCAATTTTAGAAGCAGACGGCCAAGTGTAAAAAAAACAAAAAACAAGGCAGCAGGTATTTTCCACCTATGAACCCAGGAACTGGAACAAACAAACCGCATCCATCAGGACCGCCTCAATCCTGCTTAAATTTAGAAAAGAACTAAAGACTTTCAAAGAGCAGTACATCACAATGCATTAACCATCCACAACCCAGCTTCCTCTCCTAGTAACTTTTAATTTACGCTTTTTATTGACCAAGTACTGCACTCCACTACCTGCTAGGTTTGCACTCTAGAAATGATGTCATGTGATCAAGCTTCAGGGGAAGCCAAACCCGTTATGGCGGACAGCTCGGTGAAATTAAAGCACTCTAATTCTGCACTGATTTATGGATCTGCTCTTCGTCAATTTGTTCGAGTGAGAAGCATTTGTTGTTTGACGATTTACTTTGTTATATATATATATATATATATATATAACAATGTGGTTAGAGGTTTACACATCAACAGTGGAAAAGGAACAAGAGAGGCCTCTACACCAGTTTCGCTTCTTTGTGGGTGTTTCCGGTTCATCTTGGAGAGGCAAATTGTGTTGTTAGCATGTACCATTTTAAAACATGGCTGCATTCTGTGCATTAATGCTGGTGAACTTAAAATGAATGCCGGTTGTACATACCTGAATATGCACATGTGCTTGCCAGTTTCAAGTTGGGGCGTTCTGTGAAGCCATTGCTCATAAATTATGCACTTTGCAGATTTCCCTACAATGGCAAAGAGCTTCAGAAAAAACAGTAGCATAGCTATCGAGTCCGACACTTGTCAACAGATGGGGTAATTGTCAAGTTATAAGCTTGAATGTTTTTTTTTCTTCTTCTTTATTGTGACATTAGTAGGACTATCAGGGCTTAGGCCATATGTCTGCTCATCAATTGGCATTATTCTGGATGAGGCATGGTGGTCATCGCATCCCTGTACAGAACTTTATTATGAAAAGTACTGTTTCCTGGTTTTCCCTTTTGGGGCATTTCTTGATTTAGATTATCCCAATCTCATAACTTAGGAGGAGTTTGCTTCCTGAGATGGGTTAGTGTTTAGATGGGTATGCTGGTGTTTATCCTCTTCTAGAAAATGCAGCAGGTCTTGAAGATAAATGATTAAGAGGCAGTCAGTCCAGCCCATTAGAGTAAAAGAATCTTTAATTATTGAAATTTTTATGAAGTTCAAGTTCAGAAATTTATATAGCGCACTACTCACCCAGAGGGTCTCAAGGCGCTTGGGGGAGGGGGGTGCATTTATTTATCGAATATCCAAGTTTTTAGTTGTTTTCTGAAGGAGAGGTGGTTCTGAGTAAGGCGGAGGTGGTTGGGGAGAGAATTCCAGGTCTTGGCCGCTAGGTAGGAGAAGGATCTGCCCCCCATGGTGGATTTAGGGATGCGTGGGATAGCGGCGAGGGCTTGATTGGATGATCGTAGTTGGCGGGTGGGGGTGTAGAAGGTTAGTCGTGTGCTGAGGCATTCGGGTCCAAGGTCGTAGAGGGCTTTGTGTGCGTGGGTGAGGAGACGAAATGTTATTCTCTTGTTGACGGGGAGCCAGTGGAGGTCTTTCAGGTGACCGGAAATGTGAGCTTGACAAGGAATGTCCAGTATGAGTCTGGCTGAGGCATTTTGGATGCGTTGGAGTTTTTTCTGAAGTTTGGCTGTGGTTCCGGCGTAAAGGGTGTTTCCGTAATCCAGACGGCTGGTGACCAGGGCGTGGGTGACCGTCTTTTTTGTTTCGGTGGGGATCCAACGGAAGACTTTTTTGAGCATGCGTAGGATGTTGAAGCAGGATGATGATACGGCGTTGACTTGTCTGGACATCGAGAGAGAGGAGTCTAGGATGAAGCCCAGGTTGCGTGCGTGATCCGTAGGTATGGGTGCGGTTCCCAGGGCAGGTGGCCACCAAGAGTTGTCCCAGGCAGAGGGGGATGAACCTAAGATGAGGACTTCCGTTTTGTCCGAGTTTATTTTTAAACAGCTGTTCTTCATCCACTCAGCTACATCTTTCATTCCTTCGTGTAGGTTGGTTTTGGCGGTGTTTGGGTCTTTGGTGAGAGAGAGGATCAGCTGGGTGTCGTCTGCGTAGGAGATGATGTTGAGGTTGTGTTGGCGCGTGATGGATGCGAGGGGGCTCATGTATACGTTGAAGAGGGTGGGGCTGAGTGATGATCCTTGTGGTACGCCGCAGATGACTTCGGTGGCCTCTGATCTGAAAGGGGGGAGGCGGACACTCTGGGTTCTTCCGGCGAGGAACGAGATGATCCATTCCAGTGCTTTTCCTTGTATTCCGACATTGTTGAGACGTTGTATGAGGGTGCTGTGACAGACTGTGTCGAAGGCTGCGGAGAGGTCAAGTAGGATGAGGGCAACCGTTTCTCCGTTGTCCAGTAGTGTTCGAATGTCGTCTGTTGCTGCGATGAGGGTGGTTTCGGTGCTGTGTTTGGCTCGGAAGCCGTGAAGGGTCAAGGGATTTGTTGGATTCGAGGAAGGCGGCGAGCTGACTGTTGACGGCTTTCTCAATGACTTTGGCGGGGAATGGGAGGAGCGAGATGGGGCGGTAGTTCTTAAGTTCAGTGGGGTCTGCTGTGGGTTTCTTCAGAAGGGCGCTGAGTTCGGCATGTTTCCAGCTATCCGGGAAGGTGGCGGAGTTGAGGGAGCAGTTGATGACATCCCGGAGATGGCGTGCGATGATAGAGTCTGCTTTGTTGAAAATGTGGTGGGGACAAGGGTCGGTTGGCGATCCTGAGTGGATGGAGTTCATCAGGCGGATGGTGTCTTCGGTGGTGATTGGGTTCCAGGCGTAGAGGTTGTTAGAGTGCGGTTTTGGTTCGGGGGTGGGTGAAGTGGGCTGGTCTTCGGATTGGTTTTTGAAGCTGTTATGCATGTCGGCGATTTTGTTGTGGAAGAATGAGGATAGAGAGTCGCAGAGGTCTTGGGAGGGGGTGATGTCGTTGGTGCCGGCGGTGGGGTTGGTAAATTCTTTGACGATGTTGAATAGTTCCTTGCTGTTTTGGGCGTTGTCGTCAAGTCGATCCTTGAATGCTGATTTCTTGGTGGATCGGATGAGTTGGTGGGGTTTGCGGGTGGCGTTCTTGAAGGAGGCCAGGTTGTCAGTGGTTGGGTTTTTTCTCCAGGCTCTCTCGAGGGTACGACAGAGCTTCTTGGATTTCTTAAGGTAGTCGTTGAACCAGGGGGCTTTTTTGCTGCCTTGCTTGATTTGATGGTATTTCAAGGGTGCTAGTTCGTCTGCGCTGTGGGTGATCCATTGTGTGATGTTGGTGGCTGCTTGGTTTGGGTCCGATGATTTGGCAGGGGGGTTTTGGTGAAGCGATGTGAAGAGTTGGTCGGTGGTAATTTTGTTCCAGTTTCTTCGGGGAATAGGTTGTGGGGGGTTGTGGGTCGAGGTCTTTTTGTAGTTGAAGTGAACGCAGCTGTGGTCCGTCCAATGGAGAGTAGTGGTGTGATCGAAGGAGATGTGCTTGCTGGAGGTGAAGATTGGGTCGAGCGTGTGTCCGGCAAGGTGGGTGGGGGTGTCAACAAGTTGTTTGAGTCCGAGATTGGCTAGGTTGTCTAGAAGGTTGGTGGTATTGCTGTCGTTTTTCTTTTCCAGGTGGAAGTTCAGGTCTCCCACTAGGATGTGAAGTGCAATATATAATGTTCTGCCCTCTGCAGGGCACTTACAGAGCCAGTTTAAAGTCAGAAAACTACAAACAAGGAACAGAAAGACTTCAAAATGCAAAGTATATACCAATTTTTTATTTATTAACTGCCCTAGTTATTTGTGATTAGTTGTCCTAGTTAAAAAAAACACTAGCTTAAAGAGTTCCATTTAGCCATTCCCGAAATAACGTTTTTGGGTTCAACTCTCATGGTGGGGTTCAAAGCATTCTGGAGCCTCGGCCCTCACTGCTGAAGTGGTGTAAAGCCCAAAGATTGGTGGAAAGACCTAATTTGATCCTCAACATACAGGCATTAGGGCTGGATTCATGCAGAGTATTTAACTGAATGTTTTAAAATAGTTTGGCAGTCTAGGGTGGTAGCATTTGCAGTCTGTGGGATGTTTTTGGAGGTTACAGTTCAGTCTTCATGTCAAATGGATCCAGTGCCAAAAGAGCAAGGATTTTCAAGAGTACTAACATAGACAGATAACCCGCTATAACATCTGTTATGAGTCTGGGGTAGATTAAAGTTCTGTATCACAAATGACACCCAGGTTTCTTTCTTAGTGTGATGTGGCTGGTGGGACCTCAGACATGAGGGCCACTTGAAGGAACAAATGTTGAGCCCGCCAAACCTATCAGGTATTCTGCTTTGCTACAGCAGAATGTTTCCTTGAATCTTGGAGTGTTTTGTGCGATTTGATAGTATTTCTGTAAACCTTTCACTAATCAGGACAACCTTCAGCAAACGTGTTGTGGAGATCGAGGTACCATTAGAAGGACATTGACAGCAAGTCACATTTGAGAGAACCAAGGTTTGGATGGTCATTATGAATTCTATGCATGAGAAATAGGGAGTTATTCTTCTTAGTTTCAACAGGGATACATACTCAGGAGGGGAGCTACAGCAAGGTTCTACGGTATGGGTTTCTGTTTACTGTTTGGCATGTGCATACTCCATCCACCGGTGGGCCAACTTTAAAAATAAAAAAATGAATGTGTCCGTCTGCAACGCAAAAGGTGCTCATGTAAAGTGCTCTGATCCCTTCGGGTCTAGTTCATGCTATAAAAAACTCCCCCAAAAAGTGTAGCTAAGACCAATTACAATGGAGCTGGGAGTGCTATCAATAGTATTCACTTTTGTTGCAAATTATGATTTCTGCTAAGGTTTTTTAATGTTTTTTATGAACTGATATGACATTCGAGATGGCGAAGCCCATTCTGCATTGTACTTTAGGAGTTATTAAAATTATTGAAAACACACATGGCTCTTTACAACGTGACTTCAGGCAAAATGTAGCAATGGATTTTAGTAGAAGCATACAAGCCTGACATATCCATTATATTTGCGCTCATACAAAATATCTTTTTGAGACAAGGACAGTTTATGTGCTTGCTTTTAATGGATATGCACCATCATGTTAACATAGAACATTCAGATCACTCAAATATAGCCAGTCTTGTGTTTTTACAGACACAAAAGTAAAAGGCCATTTTTCTTACCATATAAGTTGCAATTTCATCTGGCGCATCGCCATCTAAATCGAACTTGAATGTCACCATTTTGTGATTGTGGGTTTCCAATTGGCATTCCACCATTTTATCACCAGTATTTGAAACCTAGAACACAATATGTTATTAGAAACACAACGGGGCAACCTAAATTGATGAATATGCAACACATTACCTTAAATTAACAACTCAAATCAACAGATTTAACTAAAATGCTTACATTTAAGATGGTCAGTTTGGGTCTGCACGTCTTTTCTTGGCGTGAACGAGTACGAGAAGATCTCCTATGATGTTTCTTTGCAGGTTTCCCTCCGGCTTGCATTCCTTCACACCCATCGCTGAATTCTCTTCCTGAAGCAGCATCAGAGCCTGCATAGCTTGAAAAGAAAATACGTTTCCATATGGGATGTTAGCAAGGGGAAGAGCCAAAAACCTGAGAATGGGCACAGTCACTGTACTGCCTAAATGCAGCTTCCCAGACAAATCTCTTTTCCTCCAATCATCGCAATGAGGCTTGAGTTGGCTTCTTCCGGTTTGTATTCCACCCTAATACGTTTTGAATTTGTCTTCACCCAGTTGATACTCTTGTCTGTGATTTAGAGGTTTCTTCTTTTGGTGCTGCCATATTTCTGTATTGTCTGTATTTGCCCTTCCCCCTTTCTTATCTCTTTCTTCTACTTCCAATTACCTTAACCTAGTCTGTAACTAATTCACCATAACAAATCCTCATCTCCAGATTTACACTAACAAGACAGTTAGAAGGTTTTCTATTGTCAAGTGTACATTGCTTATTTTAAGACGACTCCTTAAATCCTTTGCAACAATTTGCATAGTCTGCCTTGTAGTGGATTGTCCAGAGAATGGATTTCCAAAGTGCTAGGGCTTCAATAGAAATGTATTCACCTCTGGAATGTAAGTATGAAAATATTTTGATATTACCGACTGGAAGGGTTTTAGTGCTACAAGAGATACATTATGTGGTGAGATGGTTGATTTTGTAAGGATTTAAGCACAGAGGAGAACATTTCTATTTTGACTCTCTGCTTGACTTGGAGCCAAAATAGTTTAATGTTTTCAGTGGTCTTTTGGTGCAGTGCAATGCTTATTGGTCTTCAGGTGTGAAAACCTTCCTACAAGTTGAAACTAAAGACTACACTGAAAATGTTTTAATTTTTAATGTTCCCCATCGGTGTAAAACATTTGAGGCTAACCTGGGGTTGGAGAGTCTGGGTGAGCCCTTTATCACAAGTAGTGAGGCTAAGGGTCTCCCGCCCCCGGGTCCTGATTTACGTTGTATTTTTGTAACCAATGTAAATTACTGCAGGTGGACGCGAAGACGGTCAGTCCACACAGCAGACGCTTGCACACATTAGCGTGTGTGCTGCTTAAAATGCATATACATGTGGCGTAATTACTTTTTGCCACCCACTTTCACTTTTTTCACCTACACCACAATTTTAATTCACTGTGAGGAAGGTCCTGAGGAAAGCTCTACACAGTTTTATATGGGCTGAAACATGGCGACATAACAGATAACTGAGACTCAACTAAAAAGTCTCTTGTAGTTATCCACTTGTTTTTAATATATCCTGGGCCACTGGGAATAAAGAATTTTTAATCAGTTAGAGTCCCAAAGATATTTTTAATACACCACTTCATCACACTTTCACAAAAAGCCAGCTCCACTGTAATCAGGTGTCGCAGCACAGCTGAGAAGCATTTGGCTACTCAGCTGGGAACCCGATGATGAAGCATGACACCAACTAGGTTGGTATGTGAGGGTTCTTCAAACAAACCCCTGCAGTGCCGGACATTGCAGTATCGGACATTCTGCTACACAGGAAAAAGCAAAGCTGCATAGTACTCCACTCCCAGGATGCTGTGTGCACAAACGCGAATGAAGGCAAAGCCTGAAGTTTCACAAAAGCAAATAGATGTGCTATTTTGTTCAATTTTGCAAAACACTAATGATTTAATCAAAGCAAAATATTGGGGGACACCACTAAGTCAATTCAGTTCTTTTAAGAGGTACCTGCTGCACTTTACGGTGCTACATAAAGTATTTTGAGAAGTAGAATCGGGCACTTCGCCTTCATGTGATAAGTATCGACAGCAAGGGGGGTGAGGGGGGGGGACAGTTCAATGATTCTTTGTAGTCCTTATTTTCCTTTAACGATTCTTGATAACACTAGTTGAGTAACTACACTATACTCCTACCATACACCAGTTACTTTAAAGAGTTCATTTTATTAGTCAAAACAATCTACAAACATGTTTTTCCACAAAGAACCCTGTCATTTTAGTTATTGCCTACGTATCTGAAATGTTCCATTTCATGATACTTACACACTGCAGTACCCAAGACACTTCAATTGCATATGGACACGTCTAACAATAATTGGATGAAAGAGATCAGTGAGAATTACCTATCACTGGTCTGTACTTGAGTTTGTTGGTTTTCCTGAGATGCATGCTCCTGAAATATAATAAATGTAATTTAACACACAACACAATAAATACAAATCTGAAGAGAACTGTAGTAATTTGATCATTTAAAAGAATTGTGAGGAGTGCAGTAGTAGAATTATCTTCCTGCTTTATTCCATTCACATGATTTAAATGATTTTTGAACAAATGTCAGTATGGTACATCTGGATTAGTCTAGGGCAAGGATTACTGAAAACTACAAATTCTTGACAGCACCTTTGATCAGTATTCTAGTTTATGGTCTCAGCTATTAAGTGATTATCAATGAATGTTGAAGTTCAATTTGAATTTTACAAAGTTAGGTTAACACATAGATTCAGATTTGCATATCCCATCAGTCAAACTGTGGTGAGAGCCTGGACCAAATTCACTGTTGAAAAAATGATAACATGTTCTCTTCTTGCCAAAAGACCCATTGTGTTGAAATAATAAACCTCAATATACACAGGATCCTCTAATTATCACAGACTTAACTCAAAGGGTTTAGACCAAGGAAGCATCTAAAAAGAGTCACAAATGTGCCCTACCAGACACACCACCATTTAAAAAACAGCCCAGGGTATTAATTAGCATTCGATGAAATGCGGCAGCTTCCCAGGTAAAAATTAAGACATGAACATCTCAATTACACAAACAGCTTGTGAGAAGATGATTGAGGCAGCACTGCAAGACCGTAATACTATCCCCCTGCCTATACTCTACAAGTGGAACAGCATCCTTAAATATTACCAACCCTGTGAGTACGTTTGTCAGTTGTCCCCACATGGTGTATACAATATTTGAATTTTTGCTCACAGCTACATCTCATGTTAGAAATTGACAACAGTTCTCTCCATTAAATAGAATAAGTTTAAAGGTTATTGGCCTTAATTCTGACCACTCTTCAACATCTAGGTGTACAAATATAAAATACACACTCAGATGTTTTGGAGGGCAACCCGGTTATGGTAATTCGCTCACTCAGTTCACAAATTACCTTTTAAAAAAAATTACCCTCACAGTGACATGTTGGATATCCTTTGCTAAAATGTTAAAGTTACTTTGGCTCCTGTATCATTTCAATAGTCTTCGACTACAGCTTCCACCTACCTTCCAGGAACTTGCTGCTATGTCAGTCACGCTAATCTGGAAGATGGGAAGGTAACACGTTGCTTTATCCAAGATAAAACTCCCAACCTCAGGCAGAGGCTTGGAGGTTCTAGACTTTCTTGGCTATTATCTTGCAGCACAACAACTGCAATGGCTGGCGTAATGGCTCTCTGAATAATCACATACGAGAGACCGGCTTCTTCCTAACTTCGATCTGAAACCGGGCCCTCCACTCAGTCCTATTCCATTGTACGGCAAAGTTTGTTAAACTTCCCCTTTTACTGAAGAGAGACCAAGCTAGTTTAAAACATGCTATCACCTATGCAAAACGTCTAGATTTTTATGCCTCAACAACATCCCTACAGGGTCTTCCAACCACTGGGGGTCCCCTCCGATTTACATAGTTCAACAAATGGACAGAGGTAGATTTAAGTACAGTGGGGGACTTCAAGGAGGGCTTCCTTACTAGCTCCTAAGACCTGATGGAGATGCATGATTTACGTGGAAGTAACTTCCTGTTATGTGGTAGAGGTAATGAAGTCTTAAAAAGCAGTGAGCATACAGTTAAGTGAACCAGGATCAAAAAATATCTTCTTGCAAATGCTACATACAATTGTGAATGGCAGACGTTTAGTTATCTGGTTGTTGAAAGCTATCCAACAATATATGGGTAGTAGCTCTCTTCCTTGCGAGATAATTTGGAGGAAGCACTTGGGCAGCGCTTCACTGATGTAGAGTGGCTAAAATCCTGGAATACCCCCAAAAGGTTCCACGCAATGACTGGTTTCAGTGTATTCAATTTCACGTCTAGCATAGAGCTTATTTCACCTTGCACAAACTTCACAGGATATACCCAGTGGTACCAGATGCTTGCCTCTGGTGCTATGCAGTTATGCAGCTCTGGCTGATATTCTCAATATGTTTTTGGAACTGCCCACCTTTACAATTGCTTTATTCCAACGTAATTGCAGACATATCTACTATAATAGAACATTAGATAGCTGTGGACCCGGGGGGTTGACTGCTTGGCCTCCTTCCAGAAAAATCAGATACTGCTAGATTAATGTACCTCTTGCTGTTCATTACCAAGCCAGCCATCTCTATGTGTTGGAGATCTCCCCTTTATGCCCCATTTTGCCCACTGGAAAAATGAGGCCCTAAGCAGAGTGAAGAGTACAACTCTCCGAAGGAAAGAAAAAACAGTATCCGAAGGAGAGCGATAGCAGTTTATCGTGACACCTTGCTTGATGCCTTTATGAAGCAGGTTAAGGATGATGCCATGGAACCCTATTTAAATCCATGCGGTTGCCAACCGTATCACTCCACTATCCTTTTAGAGCTGCAAGAGAGACTCCCTGATTAATTTCCCTTACACATTATCACCGTCGTGGCCTTGCATAATCTGGCTTCTTACCTCGTTTCCCACTCACTCTTATACAACCTTATAATCTACGTTGGGGCTGGAATTGCTATTGCCTCCTTTTTGATACATTGGATAATTGGTGCACTCTCCATGTGCCAGCACTAATGCCGACTTATGGCCAGAGTTTCCTGCTCCCCTTTGTTGCCGCTGCGGGGACCTGGCTGGGGTCAGGTTTACTTTTTTTCCCCCTCACTTTGGGGTTCATGTTACATTCATAACAATCAGACGCAACACTACAAAAAATATTTACTTATAATTGGTTGCAATGCTTTTTCAGCTCCCGTTAGTATATCATCCACAGCAATGTTTGCTTAAGTATTGGTACTTTCTCAATTCATCTATCCTATTGATACAATATTATTGTACGAATTTGTTGACTTCCATCCATTGGTGTTTTAATCTGGATGACTGTATATTGTAGAAAGGTTTGACAAAACTTTAATAAATAGGATTAAAAAAGTTAAAATCGACTTAGTTTAAAGGTGATAGTATTAACAGAAAAGGCACTCTGCTACTTTCATTAAGAAAAAACACCTACTGTGGCTTTGAGCCGAAAACAATAGTTTGTATATTAACGCGACAAAATGATGTATAATAAAGTTGCTCATCCTCCACCTCCATCCTAGTGCTCAAAACGCAATTCTCGAAATTGCTGAAGTCACAGTAGCAAACCTCACTCACTGCTTGCTAGTAGAATGGTCCTGCAATTTCCTTATGCAAGTCACATGTCACAGCTTTGAAGTTTGGCCTATTCTCATTTTTATATCAATTATCTTAAATATTACAATCAGTTTTTGACAGTGTGGACAAAACTCATTCAGATGTCCTGCCATTACACTTACATATGTACATGCCACATTAGAATATAGGCACCTGTGCATAGTAAAGTACTGTTTTTCTGCTTGTAAGCTGGGGTAGTAGCTCTTCTGGTGTTTCACTGAGCTTCTGATATTTGTCCGCGTAGTTCCTTTGCCCGCTTTTGTAGTCCCTTATCACTTGCCACAACTAATTGTTCCAAACATTATAATACCAAGGGAGAGATAAACCAAAGAGTTATCAGACTATTAAAATATTTTCAGTAAGATTCTGAATTGTGTAAAAATTTCACTTGCATGTACGACGTTGGGGCTATATTTAATTTCATAAATAAGTATAGTGGGGTAAAATTGTTACTAGATCCCGAATTTGTTAGCATTTGCCCGATTACAACATACCAATGTTCCTCCTTCTATAAAACCTACATGAACCTGGTGCTATGTCACAAGAAGATATATGGAGTGATCCTGCTCAAATCCTTTGTTTTGATTAAAATGCACCAAACACTGCCCAGCAGCAGTGATGTGACTGATTTGATGAAGAAATCGATATTACATCTAATGGAAATAGGAATGTAGGTGTAACTATCCCCTTTCTTCAGTACAAACTAAGCTTCACTTTCCAGTGGTCACAGCACGATATTTCTTTTGGCAGTTGGGAGAATCCCTCCGCGCGGTCATTAGAACTCAGCTGTTTGGAATAAGAGATCTTGGCAGAGCTTATTTGGGAAAATATTCCTGCAATGCCTCCTTTTGAGCGATACCAAAGGGGATGATGGACAGAGCGTTGAGCAAATCAAACACTCACCCCCAGTGAACTCATCTGGGTTTAATCCATCATCATTCTTTAGCTCAATCCACCACCCCAGTTTAGACAAGGCCATATGAAAATCTGTCTGACCGTGTGCCTAATTGGAACAGTGCAGCCCGAACTGCCAAGTCATGTCTTCCCTGGACCGTAAACAAGCATCTTAGGAGCCGGTTTTGGGTTCATAACCCTCATCATCCAGGCTCTCTTGAATCCAGTGGCAAAGTGAGCAAGGGACCAACATCTGGGCATACCCTGCCAACTTAGGGCAAACAAAGCGATACCAAAGGGGATGATGGAAACTTGAACACTAATGTGCTTGGAACTATGAAGGACTGTACCAGGAAGAGTTTTTCAGGTAACATGTGCGGCTAAACAATTCAAGATTTAAGCAGGCAACTCAATTTCGTACTTTAATTTATTAAATTTGGCACCAAACCTTAGTTTATACATTTCAGGAACCAGTAAGGTATTCAGAGTTTGAGGATAGCTATGAGAACACCTGTTCGGGGTATTCCTTCCAGGCTGAGGCGAACTGGCCTCTGGTGGCTGGGACAACGTGAATATCAAGACATTCTTAGTCAAGGTGAGGACTTCTGGGTCATGACAGAAAGCTGCAGTATTTAAACATCATGAAGACTTGATCAAGCTGCCAGGCAACTTTCATGTTGTACTGGGTCTCTGCTTGCCACTAGTTTGCTCAGTTTTGATGTTTTATCCCTTTACTGTTCCTCTGTATTTTGATTTATTTGCCAGTTGAGCTTGCTGTGGATTCTGTTTTTGTTTTGCTGTATACTGTGTTTACCCTTCACGGTTCGTTAACTTCCGTGCTTGTTATGCTCACCTTGTGATCTGAACTCTGTTTTGGCTTTGCTGTATTGCTTTGTTTCTCCCTTTTCAGGCTCAGACAACCCTTGTTCCATGTCTTGAGTATTGGACTCACCAGATACGCCTCAGATTTGCTTAGGTTCACTATGATCCACCTTTCCGAAGCCCAGGAGTATACATGCTTCTATGTTTATTTTGAATGTTGAGCGCTTTTTGTAAACAATAAAATGCTGCATATACAGTCTCTGATTAGTGGATGGTCCTCCCACCCAAGAATCTCCATGAATACCCATTTATATGGCAACCAATGACGTGCGACCAGAGATCACTATGCTAAAGAACACCTAATCATGCAGTTTGTCACTTAAATTCCCAATTCCCTCTGGCATTTGGGTGTGATTGGTATGTCCTCGTTGGCACAAACGAAGACACACATTGAGGAGTCGGCGGACTGACATCAGAACTTGACATTTGGCATTGGCAAAACCAGAAACTACATTTTGTTATAATCTGAGCAATAACAGTTTCAAGTTATTTGTCCTTATTAAACTTTTGGAATTTTTATTTACCATGTAGGATTAAGCAATTTTTCCTTAAAACAATACTGCTACCAATATCAAATGCTCCATTGGTTCAATACAATGTAACAATGTCACAGGCATGAAGTGAGCTCTTCTGTTTTCTTTAATTTGATCAGTGTCTTGCAATTCATACACAAAGCCAAAGTAGTGATGCCACTACCACTAACTTCCATAGGCTTTGCCAGAGTGCCTACAAGGTTGATGGCCACAATGAACACCTTCAATATATCATGCACATTACAGTGCAATATAAATATCATGTTCAACTCCCACCATACATTCTGATATCAATCTTCTCAATCACCTGGTTGAGATAGCATTGCTGAAACTGTTGAACATGTAATGTTCTTCTGTCCACAATATAGCAATCCACGTAAGAAATGGCCTAAATCAGCATTAAACTCTAAGGGTGTGAGACACTGTGGGGACGCATTAAGGCTCCTTATGAGTGACACTAGGGAATTATTAGCACTGGCAGTATCTCATTATCTGCTCTGTGCGTGGATCCGGAGAAAGAAAGTCATAGACAATGCGCCCCCTCGGATAGCCAGCTTGTAGCGCAAGGCTCAGTATGCTCATGTAGCGTCCCATCACCCCATATGCGTAATTCCATTAATATCAACATTGGGGATTTGCAATTTTTATGGCTTGTCCACAATTTATTTAAACTGTACATGAATTCTTACTTCTATGAAGAATAGCCATTTAAGAAGATTATCGTTATGGTGTCTGGTCTCGAATGTTTGTTCTTATTATCCACTAATTTTAACCACCAATGTTTTTAATTGTAAATGGGATATTGTATGATTTTTTTAAATTTTATTCGAAATTGATTAAAATTGTGCATTTTGCGATTTTAACTTTTTATGACTTATAGCCAAAATAAAAGGTTTGATAATGAAGATAACTGCATCTATTTTATAGCTGATATTAATACAGATTGGCCACTTTGGGGTGCTGATGTTTTATCTCATTACTAGCAACTTACCTACTGTAGCGACCTGGGACAGTCACAAAAGCAGGGGTGGATACAGAGTTCGCTTAACCAAAGGTCCGATACCACCTCTCATTCATTATACCCCCCACAGAACGTCAACAGTGATTTTGGTATACAAGAAGAGGAGACGGGTCACTGGCCCTTTAATGTAGACTGGAGCCAAGAGTGGGAGGAGTCACGACAAGACGGAGAGACGTTATATGCCCGGAACGACGAATCACAGGTGTGTTTGTTCACCCGGAGGGAGCGGAGCGGAGATGAGAGAGAGCGTGGAGAAGAGAGGAGTTCGGCGGAGTTCGAGAGAGCGGAGACGAGAAGCGGAAAGGACAAATCGAAGGGAGAGAAGCCAGGAGGCCACCGACACCGCGGATCGCCCAGCCATACACCCGCGGGAGGTGTATGGCTTACCCAGGTACGCGACACTATTAAGGGCTGGGTCAGTCGTAAAGGAGGGATCTTCGAATAACCCCGGTATCCCCACCTCCCTGGTATTGTGTTCCTATCCCGAGCACTGATCCTTCACATCGGCACTTTTACTAGACGTGTGGCACAGATGGTTATTTCCCTCACTCCCTTCCCCTTAGTGTAGTAGATCGACTGGACATCCGACTCATACCTTGTATTTCTCCTTCTGTTTGGGTCGAGAGACATGACGGAGCCAGACGAGACATCACCTCGACGGACACCCGAGAGAGGCCGTCGAACAGCAACCGCCGAGTCCTGTGTTAAAAGAACCGCGAGGAGCCGGTCACCACGAGGAATTGTAACCAGAGGAAAGAAAAGCTCTGATATATTGTTTGGTAAAATAAAACCTAAGAAGACCAAAATTCACGTATTGCCTATTAATCCCGAACCCGTAACAGTGGTGGAGAATGCGGGCATAGGCACCATCTCTGGAAAAAAGATGGAAACGGTAGTAGAACAACTCGTAAAAGGTCAAGAAAGACTCGAATGGGCCTTAGAGCAACATCTGGTATCCGCCCAGGCAGATAGAGAGGTAATAAAAAAAGTATTTGAGGACAAAAGCGAACAACCCTGGGTTGACCCCGTGGTTAGGGCTGGATCAACGGAAAGAACCATATCACATGGAACACCAGCCATCTCTCTACAAAAATATAGAAGCGGAGAAGATCCTGATGCTTTTTTATTAAATTTCTAAAGAGCAGCACGAGCTTGTGGCTGGCCAGTAGCTAAATGGCCTTTCTTCTTAGCACCGCTATTGGGAGGAGAAGCTCAGGCAGCTTACCAAGTGGCCAATCCCAATGGAAACACTGCTTACGCCGACATAAAAAGAATCATACTCGACCACTTAGGTTTAGACCCAGAAGCATATCGGCTACGCTTTCGTAAAGAGAGGGGCGTAGTGGGAGAAAACCCCAAAACTTTGTTTGTAAGGTTAAAAATGGCCGCCGATAAGTGGCTTACACCTGCGACTAGCAGTAAAGAAGAAATACTCGACCGAATATATTTAGAGCAATTTCTAGAGGCACTTCCCTACGCCACACAAAAGTGGCTTCGACAACATCATAGTCTAACAACTGCTCAAGCAGTTGAGATGGCATCGTCATTTGCCAGAGCACAACCGAAAATGTTTCCGTTTGAGTTGGAGAAAGAGAAAAAAATGGCGATCCGACAAGAAAGAAATTTTCCTAAAGGAAGAGAACCTACACGATCTCGCACATGGAGAACAGAGAACCCAGGGACATCAGGACCGCAATGTTTTGATTGTGGACATTGGGGACACATTGCTAGATTGTGTCCCAAAAAGAGACTGGAAGAAGAACCCATGGAAGTTGGGTATCTCCCTAAAGCTATGTTGTACTCGGCAGAACTGGGCGGATCATTCCGAGTAAGTGTGAAAGTTAACGGGCAATCTCTAATAGCATTGTTAGACTCCGGCTGCCGCCAGTCGGTTATACAATCTCAATACGTAAACCCAAAGCAATACATTACTAAGGGGACTGTCAACATTAAATGTGTCCACGGGGATGTTAAAATGTACCCTATAGCCAATATCACTATAGAACACACAGCAGGGCCTCCACACTTAGTGAGGGTGGGAGTAATGTCAAAGCTGCCTGAAGACTTAATCATTGGGACTGATAATCCCGATTTCTTGAGTATGTTTAAAAAAACCTAGAACCGGGTCATAAAGATAGACTTAAGGGACCACACATCCCGAGGGAGGAAGACAGGGAACAATCTGTACAACCCCAGGAGGTCACTCTTAAGTTTGTAAAATTGTCTAAAAATGCAACTTCACCCACCAAGGGTTCGGCTAAAGCAGCCGGATATGATTTATGTAGCGCATACGACTATGAAATACCGGCCAAGGCGAAGGCATTAATCAAAACCGACCTGCAAATCGCAGTACCAACTGGCTGCTACGGTAGGATAGCTCCCCGTTCCGGACTGCCCGCGAAACACTTCATAGACGTAGGAGCTGGCGTCATTGACGAAGATTACAGGGGTAATGTAATGGTTCTCCTATTTAACCTTGGAACAGAAACCTTTCTAGTACACAAAGGAGACCGAGTGGCACAATTGATATGCGAGAGCATAGCTTCACCGACTCTGCAAGAGTTGGAGGAATTGGACATTACGGTTCGAGGCTCAAACGGGTTTGGGTCCACTGAAGAACAAGGTGAAACAATACACCAGTTCTTTCACCCGACCCTTGGGTTCTCGTTAAGAGTTTTAAATATGCACAAATAAGTGACACCACCCTTTTCAATGCGTGGGAACAGGCCCACCAAAGAACAACTGAGTCTAAGGCATACCCAGCCTTCGTGATTCAAGAAGGGTTACTGTATAGGATAGGAAAGGAGGGAGACTCCCCTCAGCTCCTGGTCCCCGAGTCTTTCAGAGAACAGGTCCTTTTCTTTGGCCACAGCCACCTAGTTGCCGGACATAGCGGCGCAGAAAAAACTACCCAAAATATCCTCCGAAATTTTTTTGGGCCCGGGATATATAAAGACACGGACACATATTGTAGAACTTGCGACATATGTCAGAGGTTGAACATGAGCAGACCCCCGGCTGTCCCTCTTCAGCCGTTGCCGGTCATCGGGAAACCTTTCGAACGTGTCGGGATGGACCTTATTGGGCCGTTGCCTAAAACTCGTAAAGGTTTCCAGCACATATTGGTAGTGGTTGATTATGCCACGAGGTTCCCTGAGGCTTTTCCCTTATCCACGGCCAATTCCAAACAGGTGGGTGATAGGATGATTGAACTGTTTAGTCGGGTGGGATTTCCGAAAGAAATTCTGACGGACCAGGGCACTCCATTCGTTTCTAAGTTAATGAAGGAGATATGCCACACGTTGCACATCCACCAGATCCGTACCTCTGTTTACCATCCTCAGACGGACGGACTGGTGGAACGTTATAATCGTACCCTGAAAGCCACCCTCCGTAAAATGATGGAAGTCAGCGGGGATGATTGGGACAGGATGTTGCCGCTAGCGTTGTACGCCATACGGGCTCAGAGACAGTCCAGCTTGGGTGTATAGCCCTTTGAGCTCCTCTACGGGCGTCAACACCGCTCCCTCTTGGAGATGACTAAGGATGCTTGGGTTAATGAAGCCTCGGAGGAAACGTCATCAACTCTTGACTATGCTCAGAGCCTGAAGTCAAAAATTGGCAAATTGAGAGAACTAGCGGTGGCCCACCTTGAGAATAGCCAACATAAACAGAAGATTGCCTATGATAGGGGGAAGAAGTGGAGACAGCTCCAGGTCAATGACTGGGCGTTGGTTCTCCTACCATCCTCATCTCAGAAATTCAAAGCTGCATGGACAGGTCCGTATAAAGTGGTTGGGGTGATTGGTCGCACTAGTTATAGATTGCAAGTCACTCACAACAAACAACAGTCTTATCACATCAACCTGTTGAAAAAGTGGTTGGGTCCCCCGCCAGCACAAGTAAACTTAACTGATACCACCTCGCCTCTGGGTTCTACTTGTGAACAGCTTATCCATAATGAGGAACCGACTAGGGGGCAACAAAAGGAACTGAAACGGACTCTTGAGCGTTACGCTGGTATCTTTTCTAATCGACCAGGGCGTACTTCCCTAGCTGAACACTGCATTGTGACCCCCCCTGATAAAAAGATTAGAATTAGACCATACCGAGTCCCGTAGGCTAGGAGGGCCGCTATTAAGACAGAAATAGACGAAATGCTTCGGCTTGGGGTTATCCGACCTTCGAAGAGTGATTGGTCTAGCCCCATCGTCATGGTCCCCAAGCCTGATGGTAGCAGGAGGTTTTGTATGGACTTTCGTGCCCTTAATGAGATCTCACTCTTTGACGCCTACCCCATTCCTAGAGTGGACGAATTGATTGAGAAACTAGGCAACTCAAAATACATCACTACCCTGGATTTAACTAAGGGTTATTGGCAAGTCCCCCTAAGACCCGAGGATGCCAAAAAAACGGCATTTTCAACAGAGGAAGGACATTTTGAGTTTACTGTACTACCCTTTGGACTTCATGGGGCTCCTGCGACATTCCAACGCCTAATGAACACTGTTTTAGCAGGATTGTCCGGATTCACGTCAGCTTATCTGGACGACATTGTAATCTACAGTCCAGATTGGCGTACTCACCTGGAGCATTTGAGCAAGGTACTGATGGCTCTCCAGAAAGCAGGACTCACTGTTAACGCAAAGAAATGCAAAATGGCTTTTCAAAAGGTGAAATATCTTTGCTATGTACTGGGCCGCGGGTTGATTGAACCGCAAATTGAGAAGGTTCGTGCAATTGCCGACACTCCTTTTCCCTCGACTAGAAAAGAACTGAGGTCTTTCCTAGGAATTGTCGGTTACTACCGACGGTTTATCCCACAATTTGCGGACATCGCCACCCCCCTTACTGATGCTCTGAGGGACAACGGGAAATCATCCACGCCGGTACATCCGTCTGAGAGAATGCTAGAAGCCTTTAGAATACTGAAGTCGATCATCACATCTACTCCGGTACTCTCATCCCCAGATTTTTCTCGCCCATTTTCATTACATACGGATGCATCTGATTACGGTATCGGGGCCGTGCTATCACAAGTAGGTAGCGACGGTCACGATCATCCGATACTGTATGTCAGCAGGAAACTGTTTCCTTGGGAGCTGAAATATGCTACCATTGAAAAGGAATGCCTCGCAATAAAATGGGCTATTGACAAACTGGCTTACTATCTGGAAGGACGGCAGTTTGACCTATTTACGGATCATGCCCCGCTACTATGGATGGCGCGCAACAAGGCTAATAATGCTAGGGTCATGCGCTGGTTCCTATCCCTACAGCCTTACGTGTTCTCGATTCATCACCGAAAAGGCGTTGATAATGTGGGTGCTGACTTTCTATCCCGTCACCCACTCACCGATCGTGAGTGTCCAGGGGGGGGGAGGTGTGTAGCGACCTGGGACAGTCACAAAAGCAGGGGTGGATACAGAGTTCGCTTAACCAAAGGTCCGATACCACCTCTCATTCATTATACCCCCCATAGAACGTCAACAGTGATTTTGGTATACAAGAAGAGGAAACGGGTCACTGGCCCTTTAATGTAGACTGGAGCCAAGAGTGGGAGGAGTCACGACAAGACGGAGAGACGTTATATGCCCGGAACGACGAATCACAGGTGTGTTTGTTCACCCGGAGGGAGCGGAGCGGAGAGGAGAGAGAGCGTGGAGAAGAGAGGAGTTCGGCGGAGTTCGAGAGAGCGGAGACGAGAAGCGGAGAGGACGAATCAAAGGGAGAGAAGCCAGGAGGCCACCGACACCGCGGATCGCCCAGCCATACACCCGCGGGAGGTGTATGGCTTACCCAGGCACGCGACACTATTAAGGGCTGGGTCAGTCGTAAAGGAGGGATCTTCGAATAACCCCGGTATCCCCACCTCTCTGGTATTGTGTTCCTATCCAGAGCACTGATCCTTCACATCGGCACTTTTACTAGACGTGTGGCACAGATGGGTATTTCCCTCACTCCCTTCCCCTTAGTGTAGTAGATCGACTGGACATCCGACTCATACCTTGTATTTCTCCTTCTGTTTGGGTCGAGAGACACGACGGAGCCAGACGAGACATCACCTCGACGGACACCCGAGAGAGGCCGTCGAACAGCAACCGCCGAGTCCTGTGTTAAAAGAACCGCGAGGAGCCGGTCGCCACGAGGAATTGTAACCAGAGGAAAGAAAAGCTCGGATATATTGTTTGGTAAAATAAAACCTAAGAAGACCAAAATTCACGTATTGCCTATTAATCCCGAACCCGTAACACCTACTTTGCATCAAATATAGAACTGGCCTACCTCACCTTTCAGATGGCACAATCGTCTTTCCCACTGCAAGGGGTCTGAAGCACACCTATTTTTCTAACTACATTCCTTTGCATTTATTATTCAAGTTTGGTGTGCATGCACTCATTCGCGCTCCGTTCCAAAAGCGTGTGTTGAAATGATCAGCCCAGAATAGTGACACGCAAGTTTTCGTGTCACTGTGAGTTGCACAGCCTTTTGCACATTTGCGAAATATTTACACGTACTCAACAATTTTGTCAAAGTTCATCCAAATGTTATTTGCATAGTTCGTCCAAGGAAATGGAAAGCAATTTTTTCAAGCATTGTAAATGACACTGGAATTGCCCATCCGGGTCTATACCCAGGCAAGTAATCTGTCTCCATTCCTCCTGCATATTTTCACCCAATGCATTTCAGTCTCACGTCTGACCTTCCTCAGGGGTATCTATAAATATTAGAAGTACACGTCAACCCTGTACAAATCATAATCAAAATTATGCCGTAATAATAACTTTATTAAGAAAAGCAAAAACGGGGAGTTGGGGCATGAGTGAGATGGCCGGTATAATTTGGAGGTTGATAACAGTAGCATGTGGGGATTGAAATAATGGGTATTGTGCTTGGGACACGGAGGAGCTTTGGATTAATTTCACACTGGTAACCTTGAAAGGGATGGATTGCAGGGGGATATATGTTTATGGATGGGCATATTTTTTTTTTACAAAGGCTGGTTTTATATTATGATGTCACATGGAGCAATACAAAGTTTGCATTTGCAATTAATTTTGATTATGATTTATATGGGGTTGACGTGTACTTCTAATATTTATAGATACCCCTGAGGAAGGTTAGAAGTGAGACCGAAATGCATTGGGTGAAAATATGCAGGAGGAATGAAGAACGATTACGTGCCTGGGTTTAGGCCCGGATGGGCAATTCCAGTGTCATTTACAATGCTTGAAAAAATTGCTTTCCATTTCCTTGACGTAACGGATAAAACTGGATGAACTATGCAAATAAAATTTGGATGAACTTTGACAAAACTTTTGAGTACGTGTAAATATTTCGCAAATGTGCAAAAGGCTGTGCAACTCTCAGTGACACGAAAATTGCGTGTCACTATTCTGGGACAATCATCTTTCTCCCATAATTTCAAACGTTCATGAGCCTTTCAGGAAATCATCTGAAAGTTCTCTCAGTATTTAGATGGAATTTATACGAATTGTCCAAATTTATGATCTTTCATCAAATTTGATTTCAGGATTTCCATGTTTTGGCCTTTGCTCATATTTGTTACAAAAACATTAGTATCCAAATCTACATCAATTTGTGTTCTGTGCCATTAAAAACACTACGATATTCCAAATCACATCTCAGAGTGCATCTTGTTGGCTATTGTTTCAAATCCTGTAGATCGGTGCTAGCATGATGCAAAGAATTCTGTTCACCAATTCATGTTACTGTACAAAAGATTCTCCTTAACAAACATGAAGTTTATTCCTGACTGCTGCTATTACAGCAAGAAATGTAAGAATGGACACTACTCCATGTGCTACTACCTCCGCATTTCAAGAAGACAGATGCAGTAAATGGCATTTTTAGATGGTACCTGCTTTTGACATTGATTATGTTTTTTGTGATCTTATCTAAATCTGACCATATAACCATGTACAATTTGCTTCCTACAATATTATGCCTGGGAGGTTGGCTGATTGCACTATGAACTGCACGTGAACCAAACTACTGTCAATACTAATGGCCATAAAAGTAGGTAGAGGTAAATGGGGTTTCAGCCTAATGTATTTGCAAACCAGTCAGCCGTGCTTATTTGCTTTTAACGAAATGTAAGCTCTTTACATTTTCAAAAAAACCTTCTCAGCTGGACACTTTTGCTGAAGAAAATGTATGTTTGCCTGTCCATAGGGAGTGCTAGTGGCATACCATCTTTACAAAGATGGATCATTAAACAGTTGTAGGAGCATAGTTCTTACAAGTATACGCATTGAATTTAGTCAGTTGACGTTTTACTATGTTATTTAAGTCACAGTTTAGCAGAATTTTGTCACATGCGGTCATGTTTGGAGTTCGTAATTCCATGCCTCCCGAGTGCTCACTATATCCCATGGTGTACATTTGATGGCACACTACATTATAATGGAAAAGAGCTTGAGATATGATTCTGTAATATCCTTTTTATTGCTCTAAATGATACCCCTCTTGTTTTTGTAGATTTTTGCCATCTTCTTTTTTTCTTTGAATAAAATAGCTCCAGGAGAGATTGTAGGCCCCAGCACAGTTCTTCAGTCTCATATGCATATGCACCTACAGGCAGTGTATGAAGTCATCTGATGTGCTTAGGAATGTAGGTTTCCAATAACGTTTGCCAATTGCTTACTCGTTCAAAGGGATTTTTTCAATAGTTCCTCCAACAGTTGTAATGAAAAAATAACCTTCCGCCGAAGGTAAGTACGTGGTTGCTCCAGTTTTTTTTTTATCAATGAGACTCCAACGCTCCTGCTCACATTGGCCTGTTGATGATATGATGGACCTTATTACACATTTGAAACCTTCTGCAATTACCTACACTTGGTCCAGCTAGAATATCTTTTCTCTTATTGGGTACGACATTCTCAAGTATTGTGTGTGTGTTTCTTGTGACTAAGACATTTCCGTATAGGCTTTACATGAGCTCACTGTACGTCTTTGCTGGCATGAACACACAGGGCGGTGGCCACGAACATACACCTTCCTGTCCCCAGAAAACTACAGTTCCTGTCGGGCTGCACTAATTTGTCTTGTAGGGTTAGTGTTTTTCTTTTGCACTTATGACCCCTTTTAGATCTTAATAGTAAACACAATTTCACCTAGGTCTGTGGTTAACTGAAGCTCAATTATGCTCATTTCTGCCACTTAGAGCATCTGGATGGACTTAGGACTCAATTTCGATTTTGGCAGTCGTGCACTCAAGTCACAAATGTGACGGATATCCCATCCCCTTGTTGCTAGTGCATTATATCCTAATGTACTTGTGATAAGGCATCCAGGATATTCAGCCTGGATCTCCTTTTCCTTTCTCCCTATTGCTGTGAGATTAGATATATAGCACGGGTACACACCGGTGGGTGTAACGATGCGCTTTATGAATGAAATAAATAAAATAAAAATCATGTTTGTAAAGGGGTAGTCTTCGGCCAAACTTTAGATCAGGTCATTAATCCTTTCAGCTGAGCTGAGAGAAAGATTAATTTTAAATAAACTCCTGAGGTTCAGATGTTTGCAAGCTAATTTCATACGTCTTCATCCATTTCCTGAAAATTCCCACTATTTCTCTGCTGCAGCTGAATTTGGCATCAATTTGAAGGAGCTTTTTTTGCATCAGTCAGCTTCTGTATCTTGGACAGATTCCACAAAAGATCAGTCAGTCCAAATAAAACATTAGCCATGTCACACAGTCCATATATTGCGTTAACTACACCACAGACATCGAACATCTCAAACTATGGAATTCTCTCCCCGCCCACCTCACATTCAGGAAACACCTCAAGACCTGGCTCTTCGACCAGTAGCAGCACCCCCCCCGTCCCCGTCCACCAGCGCCTTGAGACCCGGGTGAGTAGCCGGCTCTACAAATGTATTAATTGATTGACTATGGCATATACACATGTAACCATTAAAGATGCAAATTGACGTTTTTAGCACTTCATGTGACATTTTTCTCATGAAGGAGTCAGGCCACTTTGTCCACTCCTAAGAACGTTGTGCCAGCTGCGTAATACGTAACGAATGGAAGGTGGAATAAAATCAGAGGGATTTGCATATTTATACACCATAGTTCCTCTTAACTTAATAGCAGGGGCAGCTACTCCGCAATGGCAAAGGAGCTTCGCCTCACTGCCCAGAGCCAGCAGATGATACATAAAGCGATAATATCACAATGTTATTATCATTTTATTTAAAGCTGTTTGAGCCAGGCAATGAGTATTGGGAGGGCCGGGCAGGGCGAAGAAGTAGTGTGCCCTTATAAGTCCCGACCAAACAGACATGCACACTATGTTTCTTAAACCCAGCTTTGTTGCACAGCTGGATTGGAGAAAAGCCTTAGGCCCCAAGCACTGTCTGAGTGGCAAATGAGGCAGCTCACACCAATCTTGGCACTACTCTCATGCTAGAGAGCAGCGCCTGTATTGAGTGGGGAGTCTGCGCTTTGAGGCCCATCTACTTCAGGGCCAGAGGGGCCAGCAGCGTCAACAGGAGTAGAGCAGCGGGTACGTTTTTTCAATTTTATTCCCCAAGCCCCCTTCTCTCACCCACCCCTTCCTCTATCTGCCCTACCATTTTCAATAGGTGGAGGGCACCACTGCTTAATAGCATATTTTGTATATTGATTCCCAGGGATTGTGAGGTCAGTATACAGCTAATATACTCAGTTACAACATCTTCAATACACCACCATCATCCCCGGATAGAAACTAAGGCAATGAATGCAGGAAAAGATTACAGTTAATACAAGCGATAAATAATACTCTTAGTTCAAAACAATGACCTAAGTCAATGCTGCAACACTTCTTGAACCTAAAACAGCTAAGCAACTTTCCTTCAACCTTGATAAGCAACAGTCTCATTCTCACAAAAAAAACACCACTCTGACACATAGAAATTCTGTACTCCCCAATGTTAGGGAAGAACAGGGTTTTAGAATCGGTCAGGTAGGCTCCATGGTTTATCTCATCATTGTTCACTATACCTAAGCAGGTTGAGTCCCAATTTCTTTTCAAGTTTCATAGTGCTACTGATTATCACATGCCCAGCTGCCTCTTCATGCAAGTACATCTTCCTCACCTAAAGCCCTAATTTATTTTGGGTTAGGTAGGTACAATGAAAAAAATATTCACCAAAAACCCTTGGGAAGTATTTGCTAAACCTCATGGTATAAATTCTTAATGTTTTATTCATCCACCATTTCTGCTGCATTGCCTCACTGAGGAAAACTGTAGGCTCTGCTAAGAAAGAATGCTCACATTCTTCCAAGTCTCGCACATTTAAGACATTTGCTATTTAATAGTGGTTTTACATAGGTTACTGAGCGTATGCTACCAGTGGCTGTGGATGATGCAGTAAAAAAAATGGGTAAGATGGCAATGGTAGGTTGCGCTTCATTCTCACTTCCTGTATGCATGACCAACAACTGTGCAGATCCCACACTGCTCAAGTCAAGAATGGGGGAAGCTAGCCCCATGTGAACCGTTGCATGTTTATTGGAATAGGTGACAGTTTGATCTCTAATGATGAATACATCGCATTCTCCATTTAAATACCCTACACCGTCCCCAAGAAATACCAGTCAGCAGTACTTATGCCATTCTTACGGTCATCAATTATAAAAATGCAAGGAACTTTCCAGTTAACCAAGATGTTCACAGTTATCCAGTTCAACATGGACACCAATAACTCTGAGCAAAATGTACCCAACTTGTTAAAATACACTGCACTGAATCTCTCTCTTGAAGACAGCAGCATGGGCTTATATCCAACTGACAATTAAAGCCAGCCCACTGTGGTGTTCAGTTACTCTTAATTTTCAGGAACAGCCAACTCAAAGTTCCATCTTAAAACTGAGGAACGAGAATGTCCTACGAATGGCTGTAATAAGACAGGGCAAACCTGATGTTAATTTTAACTTGGTGGATTCATTCTTCTTAGTTTGCTTGACCACTACTCTAGATTCAACCACAAAACAAAAAGCAACAACACTGGTGTTCAGTATTAAACAGAGGATACATTGTCTGTCTACTTTCTGAAATAGAGTGTGGGATGTCATGAACACGGGGGTTTTGCAGTATGAGAACAATTTAAATATCTCTAGTTTTGGGGTTAGCCTCATTACTGCGGCGCGAATTCCGCCGCAGTACTGAACATTCTGATCGCAGGCGTGGTCATGACGGCTCCCGGCCGTCATCAGCACACGCCCACCGTGACGCATGACGGCCGAGAACCGGCATGAGCATTGAAGAGGTTAAAACCGTAACAAATTGAACATCCCTGACTTTAAAGTTAAGAAAAATTAAGCACATGTAAAGCGCTCTGATACAAGCTTGGGTCATGTTCGCGCCATACAAAACTTTTAATACATAAAGCAAATAAGCATGGCCATTAGTTGTAATACATTGGTGAAGTGTTTGGTATTCGTGAGCAGAATGTTTGTGCACTGTATTAGCATGTTTTGTAAGCCAGAATAATGAATGAATTATTGCATAATTAATTAAAAGCTTGGCATTTGTGACTTTGCTTTTCAGAAAAAAGTCAAATAGTCTGTCAAGACAGTTGAAGTAGGGATGTCAAATTAGGATTCTCTGTACTCAATCAACGGAGTAGTTGAATATTGCCATATGCCTGTGAAGTACAATGTAGGTACTATTTGGAACTGATGTAGTAGACAATAACCTTTCTCGAACAAGTGTGCGTAAACTCATCCTGAGGCCAAATACACTGCATGAAACTGAACCTTTATTGGAAGTGGTCTCTACTGAGGATGTATGATGTTACAACACATACTTTTACGTCGCATGCCTTTACAACGCGGTATTTACAACGAATACCTTTACAACGCATAGTGCTTTGGGGCGCTGGATAGTGAATAGTTTAATTTACTATTCCAACTCCAGTCCCCGTAGACACTAGGGAAGGTGTTGGACAGTAAATTAAACGTATTCCCTATCCTAGAGCGCCCCCCAGCGCAATGCGTTGTAATGGTTTGCGTTGTAAAAGTTGCGTCGTAAAGGCACTGCGTGGTAAAAGTTGCATTGTAAAGGATGTTTCCCCTCTACTGACCCTTCCACTATAAAGTGAGCAACTTCCCTTTTGCCCTGTTCAAGGAAGAAGCCACTATGACCACCATAGCTTGTGCTGCTTAGCTCTTCTTTAAAAGATCTGGTCTTCCCCCTAACATCTAAATTGTGCAGCAAACGTTTGAAAATGATGCCTCATGGCATGTGTATGAATCTCTCACGCAACGAATACCTCACTCAAGCGTCAATGCATATAAAGCTGCGCGATCTGTGTACATCTGACTTCTACTATTCCTTTTTTCTCCGGCAGATGACACTTTGGTTAATACTCTTTTGTTCTTCTGAATTGGAGGCAAGACAAAGGGCTGATCACTGTAAATAGAGGCAAGGTCTAACATTCACCTTTAAACCTGGTACTTGCTGTAAAAACATTTGGGGAGAGCTCGAAGGGAGAATGAAGATGCTTAAAATTAAAAGTACTGGAACCTGACAGGACTCAATTGGACTTTTCCCAGCTCATCTGCAACCATAGAGAAAGGTTTTAAACATCTGCAAAACCATACATGGAAGAGCAATCCAGAAATAACTACTAGGGCCGGTCCACTGATCATAGAACACAAGTACCCCCACTCCACCCTTGTTAGGTTGTATCTATGAGTTGCATCTCTTATTCTCAAGGTGCAGTGTACGAGGAACTTTGAGCACAAAGAAGTCATTGGTATGGGCATGTTATTGTAAAATGTACTTTTCTATTGATTCTATGAACTCAGTTTTATATTGATTTTTAATTTTCATTGAACTATATTCATGGAACAAGTTCAATAAGCACAAGTTACTTACCTTCAGTAACGCCTTATCTGGTAGAGTCATGGTCTAGCCAGAGTTTCCTTACCTTAGAATATCCCAATTGTCAGGCTTGTACAAGACGTTTTTTTGCTCGAGTAACAATCGTGCGTTGGTAGGTGGCTTCAGTCGGCTCCACGGTACGGCAGTGTCCTCTCTGGAAGTGATGTCCTCGTCACCTGTATAGGCAGCAACTCAACGCGCTGACATCAGATACTTTTCACGACTTTCCACACCAGAGGCGCGGAGCCATGAAGAGCACCGATAGTGGTGTGTTTAGAACTAGCGCCCTGAAAGGTATGATCACTGGCCCTAAAAACCTGTCCGCAGTGAGAAGAGGATGGGTGGGTAAGGAAACTGTGGCTAGATTATGTCTCTACCAGAAAAGTAATTGCAGAAGGTAAGTAACTTGACCAGCTGGTAGAGAAATCTAGCCACAGATTCCTTACCTTGGAAAATATACCCCAGCAATATCATCCCCGGGGGAGGCACTGCTGATAAGTTTAGACCAGGAAGTCCTGTATGACAGAGCTGCCAAAAAAGGGCGCCCTGCGAACTGGACTGTTCAGGCAGTAGTGCTTAGTGAACGTGTGCAGTGATGCCCACGTTACCCCCCTGACAAATGTCAAGGACTGGAAAACCATGTTGCAGCGCTGTGGTCACAGCCTTAGATCTGTCAAAACGAGCTGCAAGTTTCAGGGGTTGTTTCTTGGCCAGAGCGTAGCAGCTTTTGATACAGAGGACAACCAATTGCAAGATAGTCCTCTTCTGCACCGCACAACCTTTCTTTGATCCAACATACCCCATGAAGAGTTGGTCATCCACCCGGTACACTTTAGTGCGGTCAACGTAGAACAACATCGCTCTTTTTGGGTCCAGGTGGGGAAGTTGCTTCTCCTCTTTTGACAGGTGTGGAGGAACATAGACCATGGGCAAGGAGCCTGGTTGCCCAACATGGGAATGTGTTCCCACTTTCGGTAAGAAAGAGGCCCTAGTGCGAAGCTTCAACTTTTCAGGTAAGATGGTCAGGTAAGGAGGCTTGAATGACAGAGCCTGCAAATCGCTCACCCTCCTGGCAGAAGTTATTGCCACTAAAAAGGCTGTTTTGAAGGAAAGCAGCAGAAGTGGCAAGTTGAGCAGAGGTTCGAATGCAGCGCACATCAGGAAGGTGAGAACTGATGCATGATGAATGGCCAGGTGGGAACATATGTACAAGCCCCTTAAAAAATCTATTTACAATAGGGGATTTACATAAGGGGGTTGCTCTGGCAGCCTCTATCAGGCAGACCGTGCCAAAAAGAACCCTATGAGAGTGCTGGGAAAGGGTCAACATAAACAGAAGGACTTGAGAGAATGAAGCAGAGAGAGGATCAATAGACCATTTTGCACAATATTTTACAAATGTCTGCCACCTGCAGGCATACACAGTCTTGGTAGAGGGACGCCTGTCTGCTAAAATCACATCACAGACTTTGGGAGGAAGATCGACTGCTGCCACTCAATCTCCATGCAAGAAGGCGTAGAGTTGACATGTTCGGGTGAAGGATCCTCACCCGCTGCTTCCTCCCGAAAGAGCAACCTGATTGGAGGATTGATGCTCCATTGGAGAAGCTCAGGATACCAGACTTTCTGCGCCCAGTCCGGAGCCACAAGAATGACTTGGGCCCGGTCACTCCTGATCCTCTTGAGCAATCTGCACAGGAGTGGTATGGATAGAAAGGTGTATAGGAGGCCTGAGCTCCACTCAAGACAAATCACATCACCAAGTGAGTGTCGCCTTGGAAACTCGCAGCTCAGGACAGGGGAACCCTACTCACAAGGAACCAGGGTATTAGGTTTATACAAGAAAACAATGGTTCTGGTGGCTAATAGACAAAAAGTTTTGGTAATAAGTATGCACAATGGCAGTAAGTTTTGTAAAGACCCTATTAACATCAGAGGGCAGAATGGACACTCTACACAGTTTGATCTTTGACGCTTTTATAAATACACAGTTAGATAGCATAAGACACTTTCTTAAATTCAAAAAGCGCCACACTTTGTGCGTTGTGTCAACAAGTGAAACATGGAACCAAAGCAGGTGTGACTATATACAGTGTACAATTTACAAGGACTTTCCATAAAAACAAGAATCGACCATTCACTTTGTACATTTATCAACAGCCTGGGTGTATGGTGACACTGGCTGTATGCTGGTCTGTTCTGTAAGGTTGTCGACCATGTTTCGACCCACTATGTATGGGGGGTCTCCTCAGGACGGTTTATATGGGGACATCTGATGTCATATGGCGCAGCTTAATGTGAGTGGCGTGACCTAATTGTGGTGAAAGAAAAAGAATAAAGGGACTCGTGTGAGCACCCGGCCAGGTTCTCACTTTGAGGGGAAACTGAATTAAGCTGGCTCTTTCCGGTATGATAAACGGGCTCTTGACATGCCCTGCTACGTCCGTATCACAATATTTCCAGGGTTTTCACATAGGATGGTTCTGAGTGTTAGTCCTTCAACACGGAACGATCTCGGTCTCTCTATGAGGCTGCCGATTGAATCTGCTGCCTCCTCGTTTCCAAAATCCAGCTCCTGGTGCGATGGCCTTGGCCTTGGAAACTCCAGCACGCAAAACTGTTGACATTGCACGTTCTTCGCCGAGGTGAACAGATCCAACCAAGGCTCTCCCCACTTCGGAAAGAGAACTTGCACCACCTCCGTATGGAGACACCATTTGTGATTCACTACTGTGTTATCTGGTAGGGGAAGGGTAAGGGGTCTGCCTCTGACACAGTCACAGTTGGCAAGCCACTACTGCAGATCCTGTGCAGTTTCCACCAAGATTTGGACAGGGTTGGAGAGATTCCCCGGATACTGCACCCACTGGAAATTCAGATCCAACTGCAGAGTTCATATGTGCAACATTCCGTCCATCAATTGTTGTTTTTGCATTTGTCACCCCGAGTGGGGCGGGTATGCTCAGACGTGAGTCCCGTGCTCTCCATGCCACTGGAATCAAGCTATCCTGGCTGAAGACGGCTGATCGCCAGAAAACGGTCCTAGGATGCTTGATTCCGGTCCAGGGAAGACATGGCTTGGCAGTTCGGTCTGGACTGTTCCCATGAGGCACAGGGTCAAGACTGATTTGCATATGGCTATGTCTGAACTGGGGTGTTGTGATGAGCAAAATAACGATGGATTAAACAGATCTGTGACTGGGGGTGAATGTTTGCCATTGTGCAACATTCCGTCCATCAATTGTTGTTTTTGCATATGGCACAATGGCAGGCATTGCATAGTTTAAATCTAGAAGTCTTATTTGATATTGAAGAAAAACCTACACACCAAAAATAGTCAACAATACATCGTAAAAAGCCTTTCAAAAAGTGACAGAGGGTAGCTCTCTTCACAGATCTGCTCAAGCTGGCGCCGAAAGAAAAGAACTGACGTCATGCAAGCTGAGGTGGCATCTAAGTAGGTGACGCGGACGTCTCTTCTGGTGCACATGACGTCATGTGGAGCTGACTGACATCACCTACTGGTGTCTCAAGGGTATTGCTCGAGCAGAAGTCTTCCGGATCCAACCTGACACCTAGGTATTCTAAGCTAAGGAATCGGCAGCTCGATGTCTCTATCAGATATATTTTTTCAATCACATACTATCAAATTATATCATTTAAATACAGAGTCTAAGTTCATTTTCGTTTCTTAATGTTGCTTCTAGTTTGTTCTTAACTTGATAGCAGTTGATAAAGGTTGAATAACATTGGGGGCTGCCTAAGTCTCTTCTCCGCCGCCTTCAGTTGGTGCAGAACCAGGCAGCCAGGCTTATTTACAAAACCCCCAAGTGGCAATCTGCCAGACCCCTTCTGGCAAAATTGCACTGGCTACCTGTCGAACAGCGAGCCGCCTTTAAAATTGGCTGCCTGGTATACAAGGCCCGGCAGTCTAAAGGCCCTGCCTTTCTAGAATCCCTCCTCAAACCGTACTGCCCGGCCCGCAATCTTCGCTCTGCCCACTTCCACCTCCTTGCTATTCCGAAGGTCAAACTGAAAAAGCAGGGTGGTCGCAGGCTCAGTTTTCTGGCACCTAAACTGTGGAACTCCCTCCCTCTTCATATCAAAACCTCTGACTCTTTGTTGAGCTTCCGAAAGAGCCTAAAAACTTGGCTCTTCTCAAATCTTATGTAAGTTACCATCCTCACCCTCAATCTTAATCATAGCGCCAGGAAACCTTTGGTGTCAGTGCGCTCTATAAATACAGCATAAGATAAGGTCTACTGGTAAGTGACACCAGTACTAGTTTTCCACTCGACTTAAGAGTCCAAGCTGCTGAAAAGGGTACATAATGAGGTGACTCAAAGCAATGGCACCTAAGTCGCCCTGTGATAACATGACTAGATCCAAGGTCACTAATGTAAGTTGCAAATGAACTTGCCAGTTCTGGGTTGATGCCCTTCTCATCTCTTCCTCCAACAGCTCTAGTCACTGGCAATACTTTGAGTGAGCATTGTTTTGATAGGATTAACTATGCAGTTGGTGCAAACTGCTTTCTGTGAACTCTCATTTACTTTCAGCAGGTCAATGAATTTCTGAAAGCAGGGAATGTATGCGCATGTTAAATTATACATTCAAATGTTCTATTAAGTCGGAAGAAACCAGGGGTGCAAATAAAAATATGGGTTTGTATTGGGTTGCTAAAAGAATATTCGCATTTCTCTGCTTTACAAACCACAAATTGGTTTGTTGCATTGTAGCAAAATTACATTTTTCCCAATACAGTCAGCTGGTTTACTGAACATGTTTTCAATAAACACACCATATTTAGTGTCACGTACATGCAAATTACTTCAAATAGAACAGCCAAAGATAATGTTTAACACCAGTTAGTACATGGTTAGGTAATCAAAGGCAGTAGCAGACAAAGATTTATGCATAACTAGACCCACATAAATAGTAGAATTGCTAAATTAAATTTATGAGAAATAAAATAGTTAAGAGACAGGCAAAACCAAAACATCCATAAAGGTATTTTCATGAAATTTCATTGTATTCCTCCAAAAATATTATTCGCAATCTTTGAACTCTCTTAACATGCCATTTGAAAATGTCTGGTTCTAGCATTTTATGTGCAAGTACAAGCATCACAGATTGTACAAGACTTAATACATTGGAAAACATTTTTTTAACCAGTTCTACCATTGTAAGTAATTCTGCTACTTTGTTTCTCGGATGTAGCGTCACACAGGACAGTAACCGAGCACTTCCCTCAGCACTTTCTCAAAAAGAAAATGGCAAATTTCTTTCATAACATTGTCAACAGTCCTTTCTCCCTCCCTCCCTCTACCTCAGAGCAGGTCTTGTGTATGTATTGGTGAGATGAGACCAGGCCAGGGTCACCTATATTCAGCTCTGCACATCTGTTGAATGGCTTTAATTATTTTACCAAAACCGGTTGGTCGTTTCTTGGCGGTCCTTAAATATCCTGGTTTCCGTTTACCTTTCTGTTCATCTATCTTCCTAGTCCTTCACATCTAGCCCCAACACCCTCAATTTGCCTCCCTTTTCCAATCGGATTCTGATGGAACTTTGTATGCTGTAGCATGGGCGCGGGGGAGGCAGTAACTAGTATTCACAGGCTGTCTGCCAGGACCTGACCTGTGAACACAAAAGGGCCACCATGAGCAAACCACAAGCAGCAGCCCAGAGGGAGATGATGAAGACCACCAAAATGGGCTCCAACTTTGGTTCCTTTTGTTTCCACTACAGATATTGACGAAAAAGTGCACCACAAAGTGAGCACAGGAAAAAGGTTTTCAAGAGGAAGGTTCTGTGGGACTGCAGGAACAAGAGAAATTATGGGGCGTTCCTTGAATGTAGTACCCCAATCTCCGTCCCATAGACTTAAAGGTTCCCATGCATCTATATCACACACATGTGGAGACTGCTGTATCAATGGTGCTTAAAGAAGCAGCTAAAGATATTCAAAATCAAATCATGGAAAAAGTGGGCTTTGCCCTGCCGAGGACACAACATGGATTGTGTTTATAAAAAAAACAAAGGTGAGGTGTACTTACATGGCTTCTTTTTATATTACTATTTAGCCACAAGCACATGTGCATGAATTCTACCTAGTCAAAGGAATCCCACTTACAACTGTAGTAAACAGCTGACATCCCTTCTTCACATCGCAGCCTTGGCTGCTCGCTTGAGGCTGTGTCAACAAGTGAGGAAAAATTCAGAATTTCTCACAGAAAACGTCTTGGGGCTTCGTGAACATCCAATAGTTGAAGACCTCTGAAAGCCTCCCAATACATTCTGGAGGGGAACGACCTTTACAACGCAACTTTTTCGACGAAGTACCATTACAACGCAACTTTTACCCCGCAGGTGCCATTACAACGCATTCCTTTACAACGCATGGCATTACAACGTAGGTGCTTTTACAACGCATGCCATTACAACGTAAGTCTAGGTAAGGTAAGTGTTTAATTTTTTTAATTTTTATAAATTAATTTATTTTAAATAATTATAACATTTATAAATAATTTTAATATTTGTTTTTAATTATAATTTATAAATTATTTTTGTAATTAATTTTAAGTGTTTTATTATATTTATTTTAGAATAGTAATTTTTACTCCTTCACTATCCAACACTTACCCTACTATTACACCCCCCTGGAGTTAGAATAGTAATTTTTACCCCTACACTATCCAACACTTACCCTACTATTACACCCCCCTGGAGTTAGAATAGTAATTTTTACCCCTACACTATCCAACACTTACCCTACTATTACACCCCCCTGGAGTTAGAATAGTAATTTTTACCCCTACACTATCCAACACTTACCCTACTATTACACCCCCCCGGAGTTAGAATAGTAATTTTTACCCCTACACTATCCAACACTTACCCTACTATTACACCCCCCCGGAGTTAGAATAGTAATTTTTACCCCTACACTATCCAACACATACCCTACTATCACACCCCCCTGGAGTTAGAATAGTAATTTTTACCCCTACACTATCCAACACTTATCCTACTATTACACCCCCCCCCGGAGTTAGAATAGTAATTTGTACCCCTACACTATCCAACACTTACCCTACTATTACACCCCCCTGGAGTTAGAATAGTAATTTTTACCCCTACACTATACAACACTTACCCTACTATTACACCCCCCCGGAGTTAGAATAGTAATTTTTACCCCTACACTATCCAACACTTACCCTACTATTACACCCCCCTGGAGTTAGAATATTAATTTTTACCCCTACACTATCCAACACTTACCCTACTATTATACACTCAAGGAGTTAAAATTAATTAAATAATATATTTAAAAAATAAAAATTAATTACAATTATTTATTGAATAATTTTTGTAATTGAATTAAAATTAAATTATTATAAAAAATAAATACTTACCTATACTTACGTTGTAATGGCATGTGTTGTAAAAGCACCTACGTTGTAATGCCATGCGTTGTAATGGATTGTGTTGTAATGCCACCTGCGGGGTAAAAGTTGCCTTGTAATGGCATGCGTTGTAAGGTCATACATACCATTCTGGAAGGTTGGAAGGAAGACTGCTGTTCCAAATTTAACTTCAAAAGGCTTTTGGGAACAAAAGGTGGATATGACCCAAGACCTTTGTTTCTACAATATATTGATAGCAAGAGAGAACCGCTTGCTCGTTAGTCTTGATTATCCCTTCAACAAAACTGTCGAATACTGGTAAAAACATAGATTGGGGCTGTGGCAGCCATATAGCAAGGGCCAGCACAGGACTGACATGGGCAGTGTCACTCTTATAGCTTGCTTAATCTCCACTACAGCCCCTCGCGGCGGGATGCCTGGCTTTCACCTTGCGGATACCTTGCCGGGTATCTCACAGGGGAATACCAGGACGGGTTCCCTAAGCAAGCGCTTAGATACCGTGTTGGTGATTTGCGCTATATAAATACATGTACATTTACATTTATTCTAGTCCATCCCTTTTGAGAAAATACTGAGGCAATTGCATTAGTACAATCCAGTAAGAATTAACACGTTCACAGAAGTGATGGAGCTGGAACACAAACAATACAGATAGAAAATTTAAGAAACACAAATGTTAAGAGCCAGTACAATTTTAATTTAGTTTTTAGTTTTGATTTAGGGCAGCACTGCTGCTCATGAATGATTATTTGAAATTTCACACATTATGAAGAAATACAATGTTAAGAAAACGCAAGTGTTAGTGTAAAAGAATGCACTACTCATTTAATTAGCTCTGAAATCTTAATCATGAATGAATGAATTGGGCATTCATTATGAACAAGTTAAAATGCATGTTAACTGCTAGAAAATATGCATTTGATTAATTTCTCACAAATACTTACAGAGACCAACCTTGTGAGAGCTGATGGAAGATCAATTATTTTCAATTTCAGACTATTTTGCGCCATATATGCAAAAGCCAAGTATGTACATCATTTACAAAATAACCTTATAACTGTAGTGTAATACTCTTCACATGAAATGTACAGTACATAATTATTCTCAGATGTACTTCGAACAGGCTTACCTCTCTGGCCATCAATTTTTACAAAAGGATCCTAGAAACCACTTTTTAGCAGAGTCTCTACAACTCCAAATCAGCAAGTTGGAAAACACTGTCTTTGGTCATACTTTGATCAACTATTTGGGCCTGTGAAACTAGCGTTTTATTTTCTCAAAATGCTCCAAGACCTGCAAGATTTTGATAGAAAGCACTACAAATGCTCTCCCAATAATTCCAAAGGCAAAAACAAAGCTGCAAACATCACACATGTGGTTGATATATAAATAATAATAGTTTGTCAGCATTAAGTGCCAAGATTCAGTCTACGCTGGATGGAATGGAAGCTGGAAGCGTACAAGAGTTGGGTGTACATGTAAAATGTGAGTACCTCAGGCACTGCCCTCAATGTTTTAGCTACCACCACAGACCTGCGATCAAAACACAGTAAATTAGTGACAGTTTTTCCCTAGAAAAGCCAAGTCAAGCCTACCAGTGAAAATGCAAGTAAACACGGGGTCTGCACAGCAATGTGGCTTCTCTACCCTTGTTGGGAATGATGAAACCTTTCTATACAAATCAGAGTCTATAGCAGAAACCTCCAGAATGGTATTTTGATAACCTGTCATGTAGTAGGAGGGCGTACTATCTATGTACTTACTTTAATTTGTTGTGCCACAGTTCTCTCAGTATCGCAAGCATAGCTCCTTCCTTCCTTTTAGTTCAACTGCAACCCATAGCTCTTCAACAACTTAACTAAGGGTCTTTTCAAGGTCTACAAATATCAACAGATTTCAACACTAGACACCGTTGTGGAGCAGATTTAACTAAGCAGCGTAAACACGCAGATTCTGCTTCGCTCTTATCTTGCATGGCTGGGCGACTGGCTTTGCATTAGTCAGGAAAAAATAGGTGTGTGAAAAGCTTACTCATTCCTGATTCAATGTTGCATAGGGTATTTGCAAAGAACATTAAATCCCCAGAGAAAATTCATTATATGAATCTCCAAAATAAAAACAACAACAAAAAAACACTAAATAGATTTCATTTCGCCAGAGCATCCTACCAAGAGAAGTGGGACATTTAAATGTCGAGAGTGAAATGGCGAGAGAGAAAATTGACTAGTTATAGAGAATGCTACAGGACACTGCATAACGAGGAGAAAACACAGGAGACACAGAACTGGAAATTATCTGCAATTATGATCTACATCAAGCCATTACCCTAACTATTAGCAATTAGGATCACAGCCTGCAACCAGAATGGGAGGGAGCAGGTCTAACCTGAAACTCATTCCTTTTAAGTCAGACCATGTCAGCTGCACACAGCCCTTCAATAATAAGTGTACACAATCCAAGTAGTGGGACTTGCGTATCTGCTGCTACCACATGATATGTGCCAACATGAGAAATAAACCAATGATGCCAAAGAAAAAAAATGACATGAAAATGCAAATGTAAATGTGTTTTTTTGTTCATTAAAAGCACCGTTGACCTGAGGAACAGATACAACACCCAAAAGTACGGCAACCTTCCATAGCCTCCTAAATGGTAAGTAGAGCTGGATGCTTGCCAAAACTGAGCGAAGGTAATAACAGGCATTTATACAACTACCAAAAGAATAGCTAATGCTAATAGGCATTCTTACAACCATCCACGAAAAAGCTAATTTAATGTCCTTTTGCAAGAGTAATTGGTGTGCGGCTCATAAATCAAGCATTTGCAAATGACACTCAATTGACTACAATCAAATTTGCCTAAATGTAGGGCATAGGATCTTCATAAGCCATTGAACAATGCAAGTGGTAATCCTGAAAAGAAGATCATCTGAGAATGCATACATTCACTTACTGTGCATAGACCGACTCATTTGTATTGTCAATAGGAGTGCAGTCGTTATGGATACACTGTATGCGTGTCATGACCTCAGTGTAGAAATACAAAAATATAATTTTATAGAAATTCTAAAATATAATTATCTTTTCATGAGAATAATGCCTGTCACTCTTGCATGGCAGTCAGATCTGTAGCACTTGATCAGCCAATTGCACGGATGAAATATATTATATTTTGCCCTTACATTTATCTCTCCAGGGTGAAATTGGTTAAAGACTGCTTAACACACTCCAGGCGTTGTCAGCCAGCCATCGGATAGGAATTGACATTCAATGAGTGCACACCCGTAGGATTTTTTTTTCTTGCTTCAAGAATATGAGAATGGAATTTAATAATTCCACTGGAAGGCTCAAGAAGATAGCAATGGGACTACCAAGTGGAGCACTTTTGGCTTCCACCTCTCCTTTCCCACCTTATAACTATTTCGGTTGGCTAAACCTGGGATATTCATTTTAGATTCAAGGAGGTAAGATTATGGTAGATTTCAAGATATCCTGAGAAAGTAAATTTATGTACAGGGATTCTTAATGGACAATAGTTAATGCATGGTTATTATGAAATGCTTGAGAGGATCCAGCCTTTACTGTTCGAGGAACAGTATCAAGGAAACAACCATTGCACTATTACAGATATACCATGAAACCAATTTCCAAAATCTGGTTAATTCAAGGATCCAGTGGGAGATTACAGTTGGCAAGCATGTAGGCAGAAGTTGAAAACATCCATCTGTGGGAAAGGAGGAAGTAGCAAATCTTGTAGGTCATATCCATAACAGTTCCAGTGCTAAAGATGGGGAAGATGGAGTACTTGGGTGAATCCTAAATATATAGCTTAGTTTGAAAGAATTGCTTAGTTCCAAACAGAACATCTGAGGGGTGGCTGTGGATGATCTAACTTGATAGTGTATATTTGATGAAAAATAAATCAAATGCCGGATACAGATTTGAACTTCATATGTCGCAACTCTGCACATTAAGGCTACAGATTACTTCTAAATATAACGCTCATTAATTAACTGAGCACTGCTGCTATTTTTACAAGAGGTGTGCAACTGTGTGAAACAAGCTACCATCGTCAGCCTCCTGAAGAATATATAGCTCATG
This sequence comes from Lissotriton helveticus, assembly GCF_964261635.1. Taxonomy (NCBI): domain Eukaryota; kingdom Metazoa; phylum Chordata; class Amphibia; order Caudata; family Salamandridae; genus Lissotriton; species Lissotriton helveticus. The sequence continues at coordinate 1,160,285,825 of NC_136070.1, read as the reverse complement.
TATCATGCTGTTTAAGGGTAAATTCTGGATGGTGAGGTAATGTTTGGCCTTGGCCTTGGGATGGTTCCCAGGCACACTACCTTCCAAGATGGGAGAAGAGAGAGTTAACAATCAACCCATAGTTTTGAAAGCACATTACAATATGCATGAATGCATCAATAGCTAGATTAATACCCTAGAAAACTTTCCTATGCGAGTGCTACTTTTTAATTATTTTAAATAAGAAGCCAATCCAAGGAATTAATTTAGGCCAGTGATATCCTTTGAAAACCTGCTAATGCTGCTTTTTGGGAAAGGTATGAATTGCTAAGGCATACCGCCACACAGAGAAAAGGCCTTCTAAATTGGCAATGTTTGCAAGTTTAAAGGTAATCTCTGAAGTGGTACAATGTGTAATAATACTTTAATTTACTTAATCTTTAATCTACTAATAAATTATTCACCAGTAATGATGATCTCTTTGGAGAAAGTTCAAAGATAATTAAAATATTAAAACTGCAAACAGATACAAACCCCTGACTTATGAAAGGCAGCCTGGCATTTAGAACTCCGATTTTGTTTCCCTAAGTGATGCTTCGGATTTCTTTTTGATGGGCTACTCTTCCACTTCAAGCAGTCCTTTTCAAGACCGATTAATTAAAAGGAATTTTTTATTTCAGTTAAACTAGAAATGCCCAATTATCTTTTCCTGTTGCTTTGATACACACTTAACATGTGTTATACTAGATTTCTTTTAATGTAGTTATGGCACCTCATTTAGGTAAACTGTGGCAGCTCATCCAAACACTGATACATTACAATGTAATCATGGTCTTTTACTTGGGAAGGAGAGATGAATGTTTGACCTAAAATGCCAATGTAGAAACTACCAATTCACAGGTCAGATCACTTACAGCTCACTATAGCTCCACCAATCAGAGCAATTGAGGACCTGCAAACAGAAAGCCCATGCAGCTCCTATTGACGTCCATGAGTTGCCTATGAACAGAGTAATGTACTTATTATGGCACATGCTACACTGTACTTTTCTTCATTAACTGTGATAATATCAAAAGTATTACCTGGTTGCTAGGCCCAACTGTAGAAAGAGCATGCTCTGAAGGATGAATTATGCTTGGATGAAGTAAATGAGGGAGTGGAGGAAAAAGTTGTGGCACTGCTTGCATGTTCTGAGAGTGAACAGGGTAGTGAGTCTCACAGTGGATTATTGGTGGAAAAACAGGCTGGTACTTGTGTGGCTGTGGTAGGTGGATTGACGTTGACTGTACCACTTCAGACGGTACTGCAGTTACTGAAGGTATAGGAGCAGCTGAATTGTTTGGCACACTTGCCTGGAAAGGCAAGAACAAATAAGGGCTAACTGGCTGCCCAAGAGGAGCAGGAGAAGATGGAGCTAGAGATGTCAGAGCGTTCACTGAAAGACTTGGCATACCCGCTGCAGTGGGAATAGACACAGCGGTGGCAGAAGGAAATTCAGACACATTTGAAGGAAGGATGTCAAGTCCTGCCATCGAAATAACTGGAGGCAGGGTGGCATATTGCGAAAACTGCAAAACAACATACAAGAGCAGAGAAATAAATGCTCATAATTGTTAGAATGGCTATGTAACCACAGTACTAGCCCTTACAAAAGAAGAAAATTATTTCGACAAAAGTCAAGGAAACATTAATTCCAATCACACAATGTTTACAAAGCATATTTTACACACAAATGTAAAGCTAGATATTCAACACTACACAACCTGCAAACTACTGGTGATGTTCAAATGAGGTTCCTTTGCAGTTTATCTTTTCATAATTTATAATGGTACAAATGTTGTCAAACACCAACCCCACTCAAGGCGATATCTTGGATGTTCCTTACCAATGCCTCTGTTCGTTTGCATCTCAATATCCCTGTACTGTTTGTACCTCACACTCTTTGCTTTCAGAAAACTAAGAATTCTCACAAATAAACCAGATGGCTGTACTACGAACCACAAACAAACACAAGGAACACAGTATTTAGATAAAGGAACATACAAGAGGTTTTATATTTGCGAAAATGGGTTCTGTGTTTCTTTTGCCAATCAATCAATCAATCAATCAATCAATCAATCAATCATTCGGTCAATCATCTTGTAAAGTGCGACTACTCACCAGTAAGGGTCTCAAGGCACTTTGAGGATGGTGGGGAAGGTGCCAGCCAAGATACAGTAAACATTAAAGGCTTTTACTTATCTGATCAAGTGCTTTTTTTGTTTTGCTCTTTCAAAATGGCAATTGTATATAGTACCTTACATGAAAGTCAGATTTGGCAAGGCCATTTTACATTTAATAAATTGTAAAATTGGCAAAATTACAATCTCCCTTTGCCACAACTACTCCAATATCTAATATTTGGTCAAACCCCAGGTAGAAAGAACTTATAGGAATATAAAATGCATTATTTCATTCAGCAAATTAAATTACATTGCCTAGTTCTATTGGGCTCCATGTAACTCCCTTTAAACAGTGCAATTTGCATAGTAACATCTAAGCATAGCTGAACAGCAGGATTGTATAATGAAACTGTAGGGTCCCAAGATCTTATCTGAGAATTGCACAGCCCCAGAATAAAAGATGACCAATGATTCCCTTGATGCAGCTACAGGGATATAGAACAGTGCCAGCATCATGAGAAAGAGGGGTCCTATGAAACTCACCAGGGGGCTGGTGCACTGACATATGGCACAGTGAAGCACCGTGGAATAAGACGGGTACACAAAGGCATCTTTCAATTTACAAGCTACTGACCCAACCAGCTTGCAAGTTACCACCCAGGGTCCCCTACGCTTCTATGTTAAAGAGGAATTTGGGACCAAGCTACAACTTATTTGAGCCAGGGAGGACCCCACTCAACAAACCTTTTATGGACATCAAGGGAGGGAGGTGGCATTATCTTCCTGTGAGTGAAGCCAAGACAGAACATTAAGGTCTCTCGTTAAGTCTTCCCTGAAAGGATCCTGGGAGGTGTCTATACAAAATATCGTTAAAGAAGCGGCTTCCTTTTCCACAATCTGCATGACTGACTAGCAAGACCAGAGCCCTGAAGACAATTAACCCACAAAGAGCTACCACGGATCTGATTTTACACTGCAACCAAAGTCTGGTGAGTTCTTGAGAATGCCAAAACCTCAAAAGTGAGTCCACACCATTATGTGTCAGCCTGCAAACCAGGAACTCCATCACAGGTGGCCTTCAGTTTGGAGTAACACAAACATAATGCATAGTATGAGCTCAGACAAGGACTCCAAGAAAACAAAAACAATATATGGATAACTCTACTGAGTGACTATGTGGCAGGATTTTTGATCACTCACCATGGAAAATGTAATAAAGAACACTGGTATTACCAGTAGAACCACTCAATCTAGGAGAACTCCGGTCATTCCTCCACTCAAAGTGAAAGTGGCTAAAAATGATCCTTCTACACACAACTGCTGAGAAGAAACATACGCAACTTAAAATAGTGCACGCGAAAAGCAAATAAGAAAAGATCACATTTCCTTAAGTTACACTTCTGCAAAATATTTTTCAATGATTGTGGTTCCTTATTCTTCGTAGCCTAGGCTACTTGTTGCAATTGTTCACAATTACTATTATATTGATTGTTTTGATATAGCAAGTATTATACGTTGAACTCTAACAAAGTAATATCATTGGATTTATGCCCAACTATATACTATAAGTATCCTACAGCTATGTTTTTAATTGAATATGACAATTGCTGTATATTTTTAATATGCTATTAAATAATAAAGTATTTTTCTTTTTTCAATGCAGATATTTTCGTGACGTTATGTCTGTTTTTTAATCTAAATATGAATGTGTGTATATGTTTCTAGGGTTTCAAGTACATTTTGCATTTGCATGGGAGTGTTCCTTTTTTCTTTTCTACAAATATATTTGTAGAACATTAATTTTTGCAATAGCAAGTAGAAATATTCTTTTGATACAAAAACAAAAGGAAACAAAACAAAAGGTGTGAAAATAGAGAGGATAAAGAAAGGTATGAAAGAAAGGAACACATGCAAGTGTCAAATGATTTGGGGTAGGTGACTGGCTAAATCTGCCACCATTTCGGAGTATGGAATGAATTCCAGGGCAGTAATGGTTACTATCAAAAGAGACTGGGTAGTGGAGGGAAATGTATTAGATGAACCACTCTATGAATTTATATATCCCCAGTGTCAATAATTTATTTGGTTCATACAACAGTAATGCAAATTTAGTTCCAATGATACAACTAAATCAGCCTATCAGGTTGGCAATTTTGAACAACAAATATAAACATTAAAATGACAGCAAATTACCTTTGGGAGAATTTGAAGAACGTTTTCAACAGGAAAGGCCCATTCCACGTCCTATTCACCATGCATTTGTGATCCCTTCTGCTATAGTGGGGCTTTTCCGTCAGCTAGGTGGCCATGTGCCAGCCTTCAAGTACCAGTGCCCAGCACCTGGCTGCTACCCAAGCATTTCTGGTTAATAGGTGGGCGATGGCTTGCCAACCCAAGGAAAAAGTCTCTTTAATAAATTCTATTTGCTTTGTTCATGTGCCAAAATCCTAGATTGTTATTTGTTTGACCCCCCCCCTAGGATTTGCACGCTGCTGACCCCTGACGCGGCTCGACACGGTCCAGCCAATGTGCAGAAGGACTTTGTCCTGCAGCACTGATCCTGAGCCTACTCAGTTAGGATGCCTGGCTGGCACAAAGCCAGGCATTTCAATGAAAAAATTGCATTTTGTGTGTCAACAGTAAAAGTACATGAAGAATGCCTGGCACCAGGGCAGTTAAAGGTTTATGGGGAATAAATTACTTGCTCTCAGAACACCAAAACATACCACTGTGACATAAATGTCACAAGCAGGCTCAAAGCCACTTACAGCTGCAGCTACATTTCTTCAAATAACGTCAAGTTGTTATAAATTATTATTATTATTATTTCAGGCGTGTTCTTAGTGAATATTCTACTTTTTTCAGCTGGATGTGGTTTAGCTTGTAGAACATTGTTACAATAAATCCGGCTCAGATTTCTTCTTTGTAAAAATGTTAAAAGGAATGATAGTTTAATATTTCCCAATAAGAAACTGATGACTTTGTTGGAACACTTCTGGCTTGCAGATCAAAGTTCAATTAGCTTCTACCATAGAACGTATTATCCAATAAAATGTCTAGGTGGACAAATAGTATAGACAAGGGGTGGAGTTGTTAAGACATCTTTCTATTCCTAGAAACAGTGTATGGGTGTTACTGTTCCCCAATAAACATGTACGCTGTTTCAAGGGAAGAATCAGTCACCAATGTCATTGTACTCAAATAATTGGAGATCTTATTAGATTGAAATAAAAAAAAACGTGCTATACCACTTTGCATGGAAGGGAA